>NC_069388.1:100125477-100432977 GCF_027475565.1 Acinonyx jubatus | reverse complement strand
TTCCATATAATATCTGAAGAAACCCACTTTGGGATGTATCTTTTCACCTCATAGGATGTTGGAAAATCAACTGAGATCAGAGATGAAAAATAAATTCTTTCATTTAAAAAATGAAATTCTTTCATTTCAAATTTAAAGATATCCCACAATTAATAAGTGGAAGTAAATGTGCCTTGACGTCTTCAATAATGACTGAAGAATCAGATTTTCATCTGGGAAAGGCCTGGGCGTTATCTAACCCATTGTCTTAATTTAGCAGTGGGGAGCCTCAGGCCCAGAGTGGTCAAGTGACTTGTCTGTTGTGATCTGGAAATAATGGTGGCGAGCCAGACAAGCACCCAGGACTCTGACTCACAGTCCAGTTTCTTTTCCAACATCACCCATGGAGGAGATTGGTTGGTGTAGCAAAGATTGAATGGGGTGGAGGAGCAAATCCAAGACTCAGGTGCAGTCCCATTGTTGTTGGAGTCCAGTTGTTGTCCCATTGGTAAGGTATGAGCCCAGCAGGGCTGGGAAGAAGGTTGGACTGTTGCTCCTGGCAGAGGAGAGGGAGACAGTGGGACTCTGTAGAGCCCAGCAAGCCGGAGCACCCACTCCTCCCCTAACTAAGTGTCATCCTGTCCTGATGTTTCAGGATGAAGGATGCAGAATTGAAGGTGCTTTATCTGCATGATAACCAGCTTCTAGCTGGAAGGCTGCATGCAGGGAACATCATCCAAGGTTGGTGGCAAAACACGACACCACTTCCCTAGACACTCTGAGGGGACGGGGCCTGAAGAGAGCTTAGAACAGGCATGCTAACTGGCACAGACCTACAGAGCCCAGGCCTGACACAGTGGATGGGGCATCATAAAAGCAGACCCTGAACAAGGACAAATAAACTACAGTATCTTCCAGCAAAGTGAGGACACATGCCCCAACGCCACCTGAGGCCTCTATGCACAGATGGGGAATATTTCCAAGATGAATGCTTTGTCCTTCCCTCAGAGGTGGACTTAGACCAAACATTTCTTTTCCTGGGATCCAGTGCTGAGGAGAGATCTAAAACAGGCTCTCTAGGCCTTTATTCCCATGTGGGAGTGGTTTTCTGCCCCTTTACCCTGGGTCCCCTCTGCTCTCTGGGGATTCCTGGTCACTCAGAGTGGTGGGACCCAGGTGGCTGGTGGGCTTACTCCTTCTGCCCCGTACACTGTGGCAGGTCTTCTCTCTAGAACAGCACATACCTGGCCACTTGGGACACTTGTATAGGCTGTGTGCGTGTGCGTGCACATGTGCATGCTTGCATGTATGTATATGTGAGTGCATGTGTGCATGTGTTTGTATGAGTGGTGGGGGATGGTACAGAGAAGAATGAGACCCTCTTCTGGTCTCAGGAATCTCACAGGTGGTAGAACATGTCCAAATAACCCTGATGAGAGGCTTATCCAATCGAGTTTCCAAAAAGAGGCCAGAGGGTCAAGCGGCATTAAAGGAAGTGGTCAAATCTTCCTGGGGACTAGAGAAGACTTGAAAATTTGAGCCTGGACCAGGGGGTGGGCATGGGGTGGGAGGTGGTACAATGTGCTTATGTCCCTTGATGTCACTGGGCCAACTGACAGGAGACCACCCTTCCCTAGGTGACAGCTGCTAACAGGCTTCCCTTCTCAGTCTGGGGACAGGAGGTCTCACACAGGTCCTGCTCTCCAAAGTCCATGATGCAGGGAGAGGGAGGGAAGGGCAGTCAAGGCCTCTGCATCTGACTTCCTTTCTCTAGGCGAGGAGATCAGTGTTGTCCCCAATCGGTCTCTGGATGCCAAGCTCTCTCCAGTCATCCTGGGTGTCCAGGGAGGGAGCCAGTGCCTGTCATGTGGGACAGGGCAGGAACCGACTCTGAAACTAGAGGTGAGTCCTGTTGGGACATCCTTGCTATCTGATCTCACAAAGCCAGCAGATGCTGAAGCCACTGAGCTGGGTGTCCTGGGGCCCAAGCTCCTCTCCCTTGTGGGGTTCTGTTGATTGCAGCCCTGCCTCTCCGTGCTCCCGGCCCAGCTCTCCTGCCTCCCCCACTCCTTTCCCCTCACCTGCCACGCCCTTCTGCTCACAGCCAGTAAATATCATGGAGCTCTACCTCGGTGCCAAGGAATCCAAGAGCTTCACTTTCTACCGGCGAGACACAGGGCTCACCTCCAGCTTTGAGTCAGCTGCCTACCCAGGCTGGTTCCTCTGCACTGTGCCGGAAGCAGACCAGCCTCTCAGACTCACCCAACTCTCAGAGGATGCCAGCTGGGACAGCCCCATCACGGACTTCTACTTCCAGCAGTGTGACTAGGGCAATGTGCCCCCAGAACGCCCTGGGCAGAGCCCGCTCAGGCAGGGGTGAAGGTGGAAGAGGACACTGATGGCAGCCACCCCCTCCGCTCTCAGGGACCCCACCTCTGGCTGCGCATTTGGCCACTCTCCCTTTTGGTTCCCAGTTTGGGTGAATTCTTTTGCGATTCGGGGCTTAGGCCACAGTTTCTTTCCCTGTTGGGTGCTGCTGCTCTCGTGGCACCTTGCAAAAACCATATGAGATGAACTGGGAGTCACATAAAAAGGTTCCTTACGGGTCAGGGTGCAGGGAGTGGTAGAAATCCTTCATGCTTTATGGTAACTCAGCCAGTACCCCTGAGCCCACAGGGCAGCCCATCCCAGTTGAGCCTATTAGGGCCACTAGCTGCCCACATGAGGTCCTTTCGTGCACCACTGTGCAGGAGAGGGGAGGTCATAGAGTTAGGGGCACAAGGCCCAGCCCCTTCCCTCTTCCCTTTAACTCAGCTGCCATTGTATGCTATTTTTTCCATCCTATCCTTGTGCTCTAGCCGTGGCAGGAGAGGGTGGTGGTGTGTGAGGAAGTGGCTCCAGCTCAGAAGACTGAAGAATGGCCAGGCAGGCACGTCATACATTCCGAGACCCAAGATACCATTAAAATCCAAGATGCTGGTGTCCACTCACATGGAAAGATTCTCACGACGTATTAAGTAAGGAGAGCAAATTACAAAGTCGCATATCCTATAATTTCATTTTAATTAAAAAAAAATGCCTATCTATATATTTCTGCATAGAAAAAAGTCTGTAAGAGTTTCCTTCGATTTTAGCAACGTCAGAGTGGTGGTATCACAGGTGGTTTTTCTTTTTGTTTTTTTATTTATTTGCATTTTCTAATTGTTCTACAATGAAGATGGATTCCTTGTGTAATAAGTAAGTTAACCTTGAGGAAAACAGAGCAGACAGTATTTCTGACGGTCCTCCGCATCCACTTCCTTGAGTAAAATTCATGTTGAATTAAGATCTGCTGCTCTGAGCAGCAGTAGTGAGAATGAGAAAACAGACCTCAACAGAGCTGCCAAGAAAAAGCATATGATGGGTTAGTTAGTGTGGTTGGAATCTCCTGGAGAAGGAATTTACAGAAAGAACCATCCTGGACCTGGAGTGGTCACAACTCCCTGAGATTTCAAGGTGTGGGTTTCAGCCTCCAAAGGGACCTGTGCTGGTTGAATAGTGTTCCCCCCAGATTCATGTCCTCTGGGAACCTTAGACCATGACCTTATTTGGAGTTGGGTTCTTTGCAGATGCAATTAGTCAAGAGGTCATGTTGTATTGGGGGAGGGGGGCGGCACGCTCTAAATCCAACACGGCTGGTATCCTTGCAAGAAGAGGAAAGGACAAAGAGAGACCCAGAGGAGACCCAGGAAGAAGGCCATGTGAAGATGGAGGCTGAGATTGCCCTCATGCAGCAGTAAGGCAAGAAATGCCATGACTGAGGCAATCATCAGAAGTGAGGAAGAGGCAAAGAAGAATTCTTTCCAAACCCTTCAGAAGGAGTATGGCTCTCTAGTCTCCTGAACTGTGAGAGAACAAATTTTTGTTGCTTTAAACCACCAACTTTGTGGGGATTGGTTGTGGCAGCCCTATGAATTAACACAGCTGCCGATGACCCCATCTCACAGTGTGTGTGTCCCCTCCCACATTGTACCCACGTTGTCTCTGTGACCAACAGAACATGGCAGGAATAATACTATGCCATTTCTGAGATTTGGTTATAAAATACTGTAGGTTTTATCTTGTTTTCTCTCTCTGTTTCTTTGTTCACTTGCTCTGGGGGGAAGTTAGCTGCCATGGCATAAGCAGCTCTGTAGAGAAACCCATGTGTTGAAAAATGAAGCCTCTTACCAACTGCCACATGAGTGCATTTGGGAGCAGCTCCCCCAGCCCCAGTCAGGCCTTCAGATGAGGCGACCCTGGGGACAGCTTGACTGCCACCTCAGGAGAGACTCTGAAGCAGAACCACCTGGCTAAGCTGGTCTAGATTCCCAAACCCCCAGAAACTGTGCGAGAAAATACGTGTTTGTTGCTTTCAGTTGCTAAGTTTCAGGGTCACTAGTTACACAGCAATAGATAACTAATACACAGGAAAGAGAAATAAACACATTTCTTTTATTATGATTGTAATTTTCTCCAGTATTTTCATTTTCCTTCTCAAAGTCAACATCGGCCCTTTAATTTCCCCCAACATTCTACGTAAAAACTGATCATGCTAAATATGCTGAATAGTCTCTGTTCCTGCAAGGTTTAGCTCCTCCTTGATTACCTTCACACCTCTAGTTCTACATGCCAGGGACTGTGACTCCAGCGTCCCTACCTAAACTCTGGGAGATGAAAACAGAAGCCAGAGCTGAGAGGCTCAAATCTGAGTCCCAGGGATTCTGCCTGCACCTCACCAGTCAGACCAGCCTGGCAGGTTCAGATTCTGCTGAGGCACTAGTAAGGAGGTGGCCAGGCCGGAAGCCTCTGTCTCCGTGGAGCAGCTGAGACCCCGATGTAGCTGAAGGTCTCGGGTAGCAGACAGCACAAGTGCCTCCAGAGGCCTCTCAGGAGGGCCGAGAACACGGGCTCTGGGCACCAGGCTTGCTTCTGCAGACCTAGTTCACACTCTGTCTTTGCTCACAGACCCAGCCATACTCTCACCTTGTCTCCTCGTCCGAGAAGCCTTTGCTGAATTGAGGCGTCTGGTCATCTGCTCTGACTGTGCTACATTGCTATGTTAACTTCTTCTCGTTGTAAGAATTGATTTGCCGTCTGTGGCCCCTGAAGTGACCTCAAGGTCAAGGCTGTATCAGTTTGTTTCCAAGCACCTCAAATAATGTTTGACAAATAATTGGAAACCTGTGAATACAGACAGTGGAAACTATTCCTCCACCCTGGAATATTTCTTCTCTCTTCTCCACCCATCTAAATGGGCCCACCCTTCAAGAAGCAGCCGAAATTCTGCCTCACTCTGGAAGCTTTCTCCAGCCTGCAGTGATTGCTTCATCATCTGTAGGATGATAGAATTCAAAATGGCGTTAGCAAGGATGAGCTGACATGAGTCAACAGAAAAGGAAGGAATGTAAAATGCTACCTTAGAAGTGTTTGGGATGGGGGACCCTGGCATCACGACTGTTTATATGAAAAAGATACAGTGGTTTTAGATTTCTTCAATTTCAGTATAAGCACCCTGCTTGACCTGTATTTACAGGGTTGTAATGCCCACATCACATGGAGTTTGTGTCGGTTGTAGGCATTGAGGACTGAGTGGGTCCTGAATAGTAGAGAGTGTCCCAAGAGCAAGTCACAAGGGCAGAGGCTAGGAAGCTGAGGGTCTTTATCCTGGAGAAGCAATACACAGAGAGCTCCATTCAAGCACTCAGAGCTCTGCCTACTAGAAAAATAAACTTGTCCTGTGTAATTCCAGGAAGTACAAGCAGGACCGATTGATAGAAATTATGTGTGACCCAAAAATTTTAACCGCAAAGATCACACATGTTGTTAGGGTTTCTTTAAGAGGTTGTGGAGGTGTTGAAGCAAAGCCTGATTAACTATGTCCCAGGGATGCCATAGCACAGGTCTCTCCATTTAGAGGGAACCTATATGCTATGTATAAGTCACAAAAAGAATTCTAGGAATTTTTTTACTCGAGGAGATTCTCTGCATCTATTGTTTCCAATATGCCCTTGTTCTGCAGATTAGAGAGTCTGGTCTCCTTAATGATCTTTTTAAGTGTTTATGACTTAGATCCCCAGCTGGACTGTGAAGCTGCCTAACAACAGGGACTATGTATTGCACATCTTTGTCACACAGCAGTGTAAATGCTCAGTAAATGCCCATTGATTGCCTGGCATAATACCCCATGCTTTGGGCCTTTCCACGGAGAGAGAAGAGACTGGGAGAGGGGTGAAGAATGACTGTCAGCCTTAGGAAACACAAATTGGGTCCCTTCCCTGCCCATCTTTTCTTGTCTCTCCCTCTTCAAACATCTGCATGTGGGTTGGCCTCTCCTACCTCCTTACCAAGCCCTTTGTGGAACTGCGCAAATGACATAATAGTGAGTATTACAGTAAGGCATATGGTCCCCAGAGAATGCTATGCCAAGCTTCTCTACCCCTTGTGAGTAGATGAATGGATGGCTGGGTGGATGGCTGGATGGACAAATGGGTGAATAGATGGACTGAGTTAAGTAATATCAATTAGATGCTTGACTATTCTTTACCCCTGCCCTGTTCCCACTGTGCCATGTGTCCTAGCAGTCCAGGGCACATGGTGGCTGCCCAGTCCCAGGATGGGTCTAAGGTCCATGTCCTCTGTAGGTAGGTTTCCTCAGATGCTCTGTCTCATCAGCCTAATACTAGCTAATAGGACCTGTTGAAAAGCAGAGACTTCCCTCCCCTCTTTCCAAACAGGGCCATCTTTGCAATGCCATCAGTCCTCTCTCTCACGTTGCCTCACTGGCCACAGCCTGGCTTAAAATACTAAAGGTCACTCTGTCTTTGGGCCCCTCAGACCCATTCACTCTTGCCTTTTCTATCCCTCTAAGTCTAGGATGGAGCCCTATGGGGCACCAAAGGGAAGGTGACATGAAGACATCTGACCCCAAGGCTGTTTATATGGCTACTGAAAGCACCAATAACAGTGTCAATGACAGTAGCTATGAGCAGGGGCCCAGTGCCTGGCTTCTGCCAGGGCTTTATGGGTGACTCTCTCCCCCTTCAACAAACACTCATTAATGCCCCCACCTTCTTATTATCCATACTGTGCTAAAGACATTGTGAAATCCCTAGGCTCTTCTTCCCCATCCTGGAACCAATTATAAAGATTGCTGCAGGCTTGACCCACCCTGACCCGACAGTATAAACTCAGGGCAAATGCCCGGGAGAAATCATTCGGACCTTTCAGGCACCCAGGATTGAAGGTCAGTGGTTGGTAGGCAGTATTCTATCTCTCTTTCTCACTTTCCTTCTCCTTTCTGTTAATATCTCTGATATGCCCCCTCCCTTAACTCCTCCTGACAAGCTCTCTAGATAACAAGGTATCTCGTCCACGGAACGTAGTAGGATGCTGAATAAGCCTGAAAGCACATAGAAAAAAATTTGAGAGAAGATATAGTTTAAGCCAAGTCAAGATTTTTAAATATTTAGAACCATAGATTTTAGAAAGTAATTTCAGAAGAAATCAGCTAAGCCGGTGGTATTCCACAGTATGTGGTGAGGCTTGGAGTTCTTTGGGTATGTCCTGATGCCTGCTTCCATGGTCAAGGACAGTGTTAGCAGGGTTCTGGAGTCACCATCATTCTCCGACTCAGCAAAAGAAGGTCCCCTTTATCCATTTTACTTTCATCAGGTTTCTGTGTAAAATTTCATTGTGAAATTTAGTTTTGAGCAATACTGGCCTTACCTAGCCTCTCATCCTAATGATAACAAGTTGGAGGCCCAGGGACAAAAAGGGACTTTTGCCCCAAAGGGTGGCAATATGAATTGGTAGCAGAGCTAGGTCCAGAACCCAACCTTGCCGTTGAAACCTTCTGTGTGTGTTTCTATGTCCTGCTTATAAGCATGCATGTGTGTCAGGGTGGTTGGAGGGAGCTACAAGCCACATTTCATGCATCAAGATATTGTTAACTTTTATGGAAATGAATGTCTATATATAGAACAATACACAATACAGTGAGATTTAATAGGAGTTCAGAGTAGGGTTGCAATAGTAAAGGAAAGATTCATTAAACTTTGAGTCATGGAATCACAGGTAGTTTGATCTGGAAAGAATCTTTAATAACCACAGACTCTAATTTTATAGACGCTGAAACTGAGAATTGGAGGTTAAGTGTCACAACCTTGTAGGCCTGAGCTGTTACTCTGACCTGATAATTAATTTAGCAGAGCTAGAGGCTCAACCTATAGATAAATGATACCATGTCCAGTGGCTCTAATGCCAAAAGATCTGAATGGATGGCAAGGAGGAGGGATAGATTTTGAGTCAGGGAAACCAAAGACAACTTTGAGCATGCCCTCTGGGAAGATAAGGAAGAGGTCATGTGCCTGGAGGGGTGGTTTAGTGTCCACAGAGAAGTGAGATACACTCATGCAAGTGAATCGGGGCCAGATGGTGATGAAATGGACAGCCATTGTAGACTCCAGGGCTGAGCAGGGATATTGTGAAAGCAGTACTTAGAATGTAGGTCCAGGTACCTCACATAGGTTGGGCTGGATTGAAGGGAGAAAAACCAGGAATACAGGCACAGGTCTAATGGCTATGAAGAAGACAACATTACATTTTATTATTACTTTTTTAATTTTTATTTATTTTTTTTTGACAAAGTTACATTTTAAAGAATAATTTGTCAGAACTTATTGGTAAATCAGATACAGAGTAAGGAAAAGTGGGGAGATGAATGGGCTGGGAGGAGGAGAAGATAGATTTGGCTTCAGATCTATTTGTTGGGTGCGATGGCAGGATGTCCAAAGGGGGATGTCCTATAGTCTGCTGGAGATACAGTAGGGTGTTCAGTCTGGGCTTGGGAGGCATCAGACCAAGATGATCAGTGCAGCTGTGGAAGTGTATGAATTGCAACTCTGTGGGGCATGTGATAGAAGTGCTTAAGACTTAGATGTGTGACTTCCAGCCTGAGGGATGCCCCCACATGGAAGAGAGAATCTACATGGACCTGAGAACGGGAAAGTGGAGTGCAAAGGGAGTCAATCAATGTCAAGAGTTCCAAGGAGGCAGTAGCCAAATATTAGAGGAATCAAAAGAGTCTTGATTTGGCTCCACAGGGGTTAATAGTGGTCTTGTGGTCTGTGTAATAGTTCACACAGAAAATGTGTAGGAGAATGAGAAGAGGGTGTGATAGAGAAATGCCTAATGCTACTTGGTAGTGGTTTTTGACTCAGGATGGGTGGATTGATGAAATCTGAGACAGCCAGAGATGGTGTCCAGGGAGGACTATAGGCCAAAGTCCGGTGAAAGGTCACTTGGGGACAATAGGGAAGGGAAATCTTAGGGAATGGAGTGTGTGGTGCATTGGGAGGGACCGTGACAGACTCAGCATCAGGACCCCACGCTCTCTGATGGGCTAGAAGCCAGCTTCTCACTCCTGTTTACTTCATCACAGTCTAGCCAGACCCAGGCAGGGGGTGCCTGATAAGAGAGTCTTTGGGGGAAACACTGGAATTTGGGGTTGGGACAGGAGGCTTCTGGGGCCCCAGGGGATCTGGCTGGACTGGACAAGCCCTGAATTTCTGCCCGTCTTTTGCACTGACACTGACCAAGAGTGGGAGTCATCATCCTCACATGGAGCCCTCCATTTGATCGGCCCTGGCCAGGCCTTGGCATAGCTACTAGGCTGCCCATATTTTTGCTGCTACAACCAAAGAAGCCCCAGTAGTTTGGATGAGAGAGAGCACAGCACCAAGTGTGCTTGCATTGAGGCCACGCTGCTAATGGCGTATCTGGGCTGGGGGATCATCTGTCTAGCCCTCTGCTACTCAAAAGTGTGGCCAGGGACGAGCGGCGTTAATCTCACTTGGTTGCATGTTTGAAATGCACGGTCTCAGTTTCTACCCCAGATCTAGGGAACCAGAATTGTCAGGTGATTTACATGTTCATTGGAGAGGGAGAAAAACCGAGATGGTATACCAGTTCCCAAGCCTGGCTGATCATGGAGTCACTTCAAGCCCTGGTGAATCAGAACCTTCAGCACAGGGAATAGTACTTATCCAGAGTCCCCCAGGTGACTGATGGGCAGGTGCGCTTGGGAGCCAATGACTTTAGCTGAGTTTAATTATTGAAAACAATTAAAACTTACTTTATACTACAAAGGAGAATCATGTTCATATGGGGAAAAGGTTAAGAGAGCTGAAGAAAATATCACTCATAACCCTGTCAGCCAAAGAGAACAACATGGTCTTTGTTCCTGTGTGTGTCTCTCCATGTGTGTGGCTTTAGATGGAATAGTAATGTACACATTCTTCATAACCTGAATTTTCCACTTAATGTATTTTGAACATTTCGTGTCATAAAATGTTCTTCCACAATATCATCTTTAGTGTACCTGTTTAATGTACATGTTTCTTATTTACTTAACTTGCCATAATTTTTATTTTTATTTTTTAATTTAAAAATTTTAAATGTTTATTTTTGAGAGAGAGAGAGAGACACAGAGTGCAAGTGGGGAAGGGGCAGAGAGAGAGAGAAAGACAGCATCTGAAGTAGCTCCAGGTTCTGAGCCATCAGCACAGAGGCTGAGGCAGGGCCCAAACTCATGAACTGTGAGATCATGACCTGAGCCGAAATCAGATGTTTAACCGACTGAGTCACCCAGGCGCCCTACCATAATTTTTAAACCAATGACATGTTATTGGATGTTTAGCTTATATCCAACTTCTTGCTATTGTCCGCAATGATGTAGTGAACATAATTAAACATTTGGGTAATCCATTACTTTCCCTTAGAGAAAGGGCAACAAATGAAATTACAGAGTATGTAGAATCGTTTAAGACTTTGATTCACGTCACCAACATCCATCCAGAATCCTAGAGATGCCCTGTTATTCGTTATTCTCACCAACACTTAAATGCCCGCTGCCAAGCCTAGGAGGTGGGAAATGACTTGTCCAAGGTGACCGCATGGCAAATCCAGTACCAACACTGGGTCCTGGAGCTCGGAGCTGCTGGCATGACTAGAAGCTCTTCTGTCATCATCAACCTGTCCCTCCTCACCCACTTCCCCAAATGTCCTTCAGGGTCATTCTTTCTCTCTCTCTCTCTCTCTGAGCCCTGCTCCTTCCTGCCCACCCCTTTTCCCCTGTCCCCTCTTATTTTCTGCTATCTTCTCTTTCTTCTTCTATTTTGTTTTCTTACCCTGTGAGAATCAGATCTACTGGGCGCACCCCAGCCCCAACTACCCTTGCATTTACTTTTCCAGGCTATTTTCTAATGGCTACCACCCTCATGCCCTGAATGGCTCTGGGTTTTTTTCCATGCTAGGTTCTGGAATGGTCTTTCTAAAGGTGGTCATTTTAGGGTCAAGTTCTAGGGCAGGATAATCCAACCGGAAGGAGCAGAGCTGTTGTGAAACTGTGGTGTGGGATTAATAAGGGGACACTGGCTTCAGTTGAGATCACTCATCCTCAAGTCTCTATATCTCAGGGCCTGTCCTATTTTCCATCTGGAGCATCATGGGGGAGTTTGGATGGTCTCTCTTTCACAATCTTGGGAAAACATTCTAGTTCCTTGAACGAGGCTTTCTAACTCTGCAGGGAGACCCTGCACCCTCCAGCAGCGGGCTGGAGATGGCTCCTGGGAGCACTGCTATTCCCGCAGCTCCAGGAGACGTGCGGTGACTCTATGGCTAGGCTGGGCAGTGAGACAGGATTTGAGCCCAGCTCATCCTCAAACTGTGAGGCTGGAGCACACCCCACCCTAGTCTCAGCCCCAGGAAGTAGTCCTGGCCAAACTCTTCGGGGAACCTGTTCTTCAGTTCCCCCAAGCTAGCACCACTCACATGTCACTGGCTCACACCCCTGCCAGATGACCCCAAAGCAGGGTGAAGCAGAGATGCCTGGAGCTTGCTGGGCTGGGGAGACCTTGGTGGATTCCATCAGGCCAATTATAGATAAGCAGCTTAGTGAGATCTTTCAGCTTTGTGATTCAGTGATTCGGGGCCCCTCAGGGGGTCTGTCCCCCCAGCCCCACCCTTATAATACCCTCCTTTTCTGACAGCCTGTCTTTTCTTCCCCCTCAGCAAGGACCAGTCACCCAGGATTGCAGGAATGTGCTCCCTGCCCATGGCAAGATACTACACGTAAGTCTCCCGGGAGTCCATCCTTTCCAACTGGAGGTCTGGAGATGACGTGGGAAGAGGGCAGGAAGGCCCAGGGGAGGGATGCGGCTCCTTCTCACCTGAGAACTCTCAAGTGCCCCCTAATTAAGTTTAATCATAAGCATGCTAACAATAGCCCTCTTCCCTGAGCATCCAAGATGCCTTGCCTCCATCCTGAGTAACCTACAAGGGGAACGTGCCTAAGTCCGGTCAGATTTGGAAACCAAAGCTCAAAGAGGCTAGATCGATGACCTCATGTATCACAGAGCTGGGACCCACACTCTCTGTGCCACTCCAGCCTCCTCTCTCCAGAAGCTCAGGGACAATTTTGAATCTCAGAGACAGCATCTTCACACGTCGGTCTCTGTGGCCTTTGCTCCCAGCATGCACTGCCAACTCTCACTGTTACCTCATTTGACATTTGAGACTTTACTTATAGCTTACACTTTATTGCCTGTGATTTCTCATTGGAAACTACCTCCAGTCCTTTGAGGAATGAGCCAAAAGCAGAACTGACTTCTGGGTTGCATTGCTGCGGCTCCTGCATGGGTCTGCCCTGTCCTGGACGTGAGGGGGCCAGTCAGGACCTCTAGGAAGTTGCCACGTGGCTGGGAAGGCAAAACACCTGTGTATAAAGCACCCAAATGACAAAACAGATATCAGCACTTTGGGGTATCTAACTTGGGTTCTGGTCTCCAAGTAGAATGTGGCTTGCAGATGAGTTACAGACAAGTCCTGGTCATCCAGGTTGGAGAGAGAATGCTGGTTGGCAAGCCTAGGCTCTTTTGAGATCTTTATTTTTTATTGTACAAGTGAACCTACTTTGAACACATACAGTCATTAGCTAAGGGTATTATAATTAGCTGTTATTGAGAGAGAAAAATCTCCTGGAGGCGATGGCATTGGCCCAGAGGAGGTAGGGAGGGCTCCCCGGGTCCTGAGAGTGGCTGACAGACGTTTTGAAACCAGCCAAGCGACCAGGCTAATAACCTGTGTGACTTTGATGTTGCACACACTCATTGTGGTTTCCTCCCTGCTCCCCAGCACGTATTTACCCTCCCAGGCCCATCAATGGAAACTCTGCCAACCCCAAATGCCTGTAATCACACCCTGTTCGAGCTCTTTGCTGACCTCCTAAGTCTGGCACCTAGAATGTGGGCCCACCCCAGGGCATACCTCGCGTGGAACGGTGGGGGTGGGGGGCAATGTTGGCACACCTTCTGTCACGTTGGATTTTTTTTTTCCCGATTCCTGGATTTTGTTCTATAAGAAAGCCCTTAAGATATTGGAAAAGCAAGCCACACTTTATTATATACTCAATGAATCCCTTCACTGAAGAGAATAAACATTTATGTAAAATTGGGGCAGGCTCAGAAAATCTGGGATAAGGCTTACTACATCCCACAGATATCTGAGCCTCATTAGGAGATTTCTCAGGACGGGCATGCAAAAGGGCCGGCATAATCGGGAAAACTCTGTCTACCCCTCAGTGAGAAGGTACTGGCTTTCCTCAGTGCCCCCAGGGCCCCAATAGAGCCCAAGCCTGGTAAAGGGAGCCTCTGAGAATCGCGAGCCCCAGAAGACCTTCCCTGGCCTTAAGGCTGACCTGGTTTCACCTGTTCTTGGGTGGAGTTGTATACCCACTTCTCATGTGTGGAAGAGAGAAGAACCCCTAAATGTTCAGTGTGGTACTTTCAGAGTGTGGAGGGGCAAGGACTTTGGGGTTTGGTGGTGCCTGAAGGGAGCAGGCCATCAGCACTGCCATCCTGTTCCAGAATTAAGGATGCAGATCAGAAGGCTCTATACTTAAGAGGTGACCAGCTCCTGGTAGGAGATCCCAGTGCGGACGACTGCTGTGCAGGTGAGCATCTGGGCTTCACCCCCTCGGACACACTCATGCTCCACCTTCCACAGGCTTTCCCCTTCCCTCCTGCCTCTGGTAACAGTGAAAAGACGCAGGGAACAGCTGAGGACCTCTCTTTCGGAGGGTGTCGTGGCCGCTGCAGGGGTCCTGGCTCGCCTCGCAGCCCACATGCAGGGGCCAGGCCTGACCCGCTTCCTTCCTGCCTGGGCTTAGCTCACTGAGAGCTTGCAATCTGAATCCCTCCCATCTCCTGGCTCTCGTCTCTCTTCCCTCCCAGAGAAGATCTGCATACTTCCCAACAGAGGCCTGGACCGCACCAAAGTCCCCATCTTCCTGGGACTCCAGGGAGGCAGTCGCTGCCTGGCCTGTGTGGAGACAGAAGAGGGGCCTTCCCTGAAGCTGGAGGTGAGAAACCACACCCTGTTCTAAGGGACCCTGCAGACATGGCTTCCAGGATACTCTGGCATCTCTGCACCCATCTGTGGATTCCTGGCCAGGTCCACACATTCCTCTCCTTCCCTCTGCACCTAGCACCAAGACCCCTGCCCTCCAGAACCCGCAGAAGGCAGTTCCCCGGGTATAGAACCTCTCCGTAAAGTCCCTTATTGACCACCCCCTGGAGGCCTCTGGGGCTGACATCTTTACCAGTAGCCTCATCCCGCGGCGACCACCTTGCTCCCACAGGATGTGAACATCGAGGACCTGTACAAGGGTGGTGAGCAGGCCACACGCTTCACCTTCTTCCAGAGAAGCCTGGGCTCAGCCTTCAGGCTTGAGGCTGCTGCCTGGCCTGGCTGGTTCCTCTGTGGCCCAGCTGAGCCCCAGCAACCAGTACGACTTGCCAAGGAAAGTGAGCCATTGGCCTGCACTGAGTTCTACTTTGAACAGAGTCGGTAGTGAGGCAGGAGGCCGAGTTCCAGGCTGGTGCCCCCAAACCAAGCTCATCCTGCTGAAGGCAGCATCCTGCTGATAGGCAGAATAATGCCCCCCTAAAGATGTCCATGTCCTAATCCCCAGACTCTGTGACTATGTTACCTGCAAGGCAAAAGCGACTTTGCAAATGTGATTAAGGTAAGGATCTTGAGATGGGAAGACTCCCACAAGGGTCCTCGTAAGAATGAGGCAGGAGGGTGAGAGTCAGAGGCTGGAAGATGCTATGCTATTAATTGAATTTCAAATGTAGCAGACAGGGCTATCGGCCAGTGAATGCAGGTGGTTCCAGAAGCTGGAAAAGGCAAGGGAAGGATTCTCTCCTAGAGCTTCCAGGAGAAACACAGCTCGGCTGACAGTTGAATTTTAGTCCAGTGAAACCCATTTTAGACCTCTGACCTCCAGAACTGTAGAATAATAAATTTGTGTTGTTTGAAGCCACTAAGTTTGTGGTAATTTGTTACAGCAGCAATATAAAAATGGTACAGAGTCTTAATAGGTGCTAGTATTCAGTGTTTAACGCAAGGGGTGTGGGTAACTCGGTGGGTTCTTGCGAGGCTTCCCACAGCTTCTACTGCAGTCCATCTGCCCCAGAGTCCCTAGAAACAGCCAGAAGCTCCAGGAAGAACCCAGCTCTCCCCTGCTGTCCATGGACAGACAATGCCTTGGGCTGCTCACAGTTGTAGTTTTAGTTCAAGTCTTACGATTTTCCTTTCAGATACTTCACAGTGAATCAGTCATTCGGTCGATCAGAGGCTCTGGTTGTCTGCCAGTTTTGACGTGTGAGGAGCAAGGAGGGGCAGTGAGGGAGAGATGGCGAGCTGGTAGTGGATGTGTTGTTTAGGCTACGGTGGAGCGGATGGGCTGGGGTGGCTTGGTCCAAACAGCAATACAGGGCTGGGACTCGGCTGACTGTTTGCAGCCGGGACTGACCCTCTTCCTTGGAGCCTGAATCCCTCTCCATTTCTCAATCTGTGGTCTGGCACAGGCTAGAGTGGAGAGCCCATGACGTCAGCGCTCAGAGCGGTGGGCTGCTGGCTCTCTTCCTCCTTTGTGTAACCACTCAGCCCCCGTGGCACCAGGGGCCGGGGCATTTAATGACAGGCTGTCTTCACCCTCAGAACCACCCTGCAAGGCAAGCGTTTTCACCCATTTGACAGATGAGGACACTGAACTAGAAGGGATGAAATCCCTTGCTGAAGGTCATGTGGGCCGTACGTGATGGAACTCAAGGTCGTCCTGGCCCATCTGACCCCGGTGTTGGTCCACGCATTTTTATTCCACTCTTTCTTTGGGAGTTCAGACAGGATGGCAAACAAGCACAAGCTTCCTTACAACTGATAACTGAGTGGGGAAAACACTAACCAGGCACATAATCAAAGAAGAAAACAGACAAACAAGAGCAGTTTACATCACAGAGGGTGAGCGCGGTAGGTATTGAATGACGATAACATTGGAGAAGGTGGTCAGGGGAAGCACCTCTGTCTTTTTGAGGAGGTGCCATCTGAGCGAGACTGAAGGACAGGAGCAAGGGGGGAGCGGTGTGATGAGGCAGAGGTATAGCAAGTGTGCGGGCTCTGAGACAGAAGGGGCTTGGTGTGTCCAAACGGCAGTGGGAGGCAGGGGCGTTGGAACCTGGAGAATAGGGGAGGGTTGGAACAGGAGCAAGACCAGCAGGGCGTGGGTCATGGGGGCTTTAAAGGCAAAGTGAGGGCTTCAGTTTATCTTCAAGTGCAAAGGGAAGCTGTGGGAAGGGTTTTAGCAGAGGAGGGACATGCTGGCCTTAGATCCTTCTCCTGCCTCTCCGTGGCCCGCATATGCCCCAATTCCTTCACCCTCTGGCCATCATGTCATACCTATGTGTTTATGTGTTGAGACTGCTCTGTGCTCTTTGAGGGACCGTTCTGTTCAACTTTGGGTCACCAGTGCCCAGAGTAGCTACTGAAACACCAAAGGTGCCGAAGAAGGGCAAAGTCTTGAATGGATTAGCAGATGCTCACTTGGGTCTTATGGATCATTCAGGATACAGTGTAAGGAGAGCCAAGGTAGCAAGAGAGATGGTCCCCATTGTAGCACAGAGGCGGAGCTGGCAGAGGGGGCTGGACAAGGCTTCAAAAAGGAAAGCGCGCTTCGTCAGGGCCTCAGAGAAAGAGTTGTTTTCCAGGCGGAGAGTGTGGGCGTGGGCATTTCTAGGCAGAGAGAACAACTCAGGGAGGCGTGATGAAGAGGAGTTGCTAACACTTCTGGGCCTGGGGAGCCATGGCCGTGCTGGACCCTAGGGCTTCTGGCTGAGGAGTTGCTGAAAATGAAGAGGTGAGGCCTGACTGTGAATGCTTGTGAAAGAGGTGAGGAGGTGACTGACACTTTATCCAGGAGGCCTGGAGGCATCATCCAAGTATTGCAAGTAGAACCTGGATTTTAAGCCTGGGCCCCTGAGGTCAGCACTGGCCCAACCCAGCTGCTATGAGGGTTTCAGCCCCTCCAGCTTCCTCTCTCCTCCCCCTCTTGCCCCAACTGCCTTCTGTCTGGCACCACCCTGGGATCAGCTTTGGTGCTTTGGTTCCAAGGTTTGGCCAGCCCCTGTCACCTCCCCATGCCCGCTCATCTCCTTCACTCATGGTAACTCAACTTGATCCTGCTTGGAGCAGGGCTCACGAATGAGAGGAATATTGGGTATGCCTGGGTGGCCACGGGCATAGTTCACAAGAGAAAGATAAATTGGATCAAGTTCTCTATATAAGTAAAAAAAAAAAATTTTTTTTGAGCACCTAACATATGCCAATTCTGTATTAGTGCATAGGGGACAAAGAGGACACAAGAGATTTAGGAGACACTGTCCCTCCCCTTTAAAGACACACACTGTAGATGCAGAAACCAGACATTAGGAATAAAAAACCAACGTGTATTGACTGCTTTCTACAGAATGACTAGAAGACACTCGAAATAGCACTCAGGGAACCTGGGATTGAAATTCTGTAGGACTCTTCTAGGAATAATGATGGGATGTTCCGGCACTGGGGATTTAAGAGTAAGAAATGGAACTAACTTCTGATAGATACACTTCAGAGATGCCAGGAATGTTCTCCTTCTCCCTCCCAAGTCTTGTTTTTAAAATTCCTCCTCCTCCCTGGCGACCACACCAAAGGCTTCATTCCAAAACCAGCCAATCAGAGCTATTACTGTGTAAATTTCTGGGAGAGGCACACTTTCAGGTTCATCCTCTATTTATATCTCAGGGTGAACTTGTAGTTGGGAGCCAAGGACTAGTAAACAAGCGGTTGGAGAGCAGCGTAGTAACTTCTCTTTCAGGCAGCACCAGGGAGCTGGGCTGGTGGGGAGGGTAAGTGGTCTCATCCAAGGGGTCAGGAGAGGATTTAGAGGAAGTGAGGCATGCATGGGGACCAGCCAGGGGAGGCATGCATGGGGACCAGCCAGGAGTCGTGGGGGCAGGTCAAGATGGTTCAGGCAGAGGAGACAGTCACACGCCTGCAGGCAATCCTGAGTGTGGCTGCATATGTGTGTGTTAATGAGCACATGTATACGTGTGCTCACTAGCATGCATGTGTGCACGTGTGTGTATGGTGTGCATACGCACGTGTGTGAACCAGTGTCCGCATGCATGCGTATGTGTGTCGTGTGTATGCATGAATGTCTGCGTGAGCGTGTGTGTTCTCTTTGTGTCCACAAGAGGTTCCAGACATTGCCAGCTGTCGAGAACCAGAGAGCCTTGTCTTTATGCCAAGAAGCCTGGAGCAACTTTATACAAGGGACTGATGTGTTCAGGGTCTCCCGTAACACAGGTGTCATTCCAACCAGGATTCAAGATCTGGTCACACTTACTTTGGACCCCAATTTTCACCTCATGACCCCACTCCTGCACTTTATTACAGCCTCTACAAACACTGACTTAAAACGCTGGACACAAACTCCACAGGCTACACAAGAGATGGCAGTTGTAGGGAGGTCTACACCTGGATTCGGGGAGGAAAATAAAAGTGAATAAGAAAACTCGAATGGCAGCCAAATTTTCCCAGGTATCGTTCTGCTAAAATATACGGCCACTTCATGAATGAGCACGACAGAAATGAACAAAATGAGCGTAAACAGAAAAGTTAACGTCTTATATATATATTTTTTTGTATTTGTTTTTGTTTTGTTTTGTTTGTTTTTATTTTTTTATTAAAAAAAATTTTTTTTCAGTATATGAAGTTTATTGTCAAATTGGTTTCCATACAACACCCAGTGCTCATCCCAAAAGGTGCCCTCCTCAATACCCATCGCCCACCCTCCCCTCCCTCCCACCCCCCATCAACCCTCAGTTTGTTCTCAGTTTTTAAGAGTCTCTTATGCTTTGGCTCTCTCCCACTCTAACCTCTTTTTTTTTTCCCCTTCCCCTCCCCCATGGGTTTCTGTTAAGTTTCTCAGGATCCACATAAGAGTGAAAACATATGGTATCTGTCTGTCTCAATATGGCTTATTTCACTTAGCATCACACTCTTCAGTTCCATCCACGTTGCTACAAAAGGCCATATTTCATTTTTTCTCATTGCCACATAGTATTCCATTGTGTATATAAACCACAATTTCTTTATCCATTCATCAGTTGATGGACATTTAGGCTCTTTCCATCATTTGGCTATTGTTGAGAGTGCTGCTATAAACATTGGGGTACAAGTGCCCCTATGCATCAGTACTCCTGTATCCCTTGGGTAAATTCCTAGCAGTGCTATTGCTGGGTCATAGGGTAGGTCTATTTTTAATTTTTTGAGGAACCTCCACACTGTTTTCCAGAGCGGCTGCACCAGTTTGCATTCCCACCAACAGTGCAAGAGGGTTCCCGTTTCTCCACATCCTCTCCAGCATCTATAGTCTCCTGATTTGTTCATTTTGGCCACTCTGACTGGTGTGAGGTGATATCTGAGTGTGGTTTTGATTTGTATTTCCCTCATGAGGAGCGACGTTGAGCATCTTTTCATGTGCCTGTTGGCCATCCGGATGTCTTCTTTAGAGAAGTGTCTATTCATGTTTTCTGCCCATTTTTTCACTGGGTTATTTGTTTTTCGGGTGTGGAGTTTGGTGAGCTCTTTATAGATTTTGGATACTAGCCCTTTGTCCGATATGTCATTTGCAAATATCTTTTCCCATTCCGTTGCCTTTTAGTTTTGTTGGTTGTTTCCTTTGCTGTGAGAAAAGTTAACGTCTTAGACAGAAGCGCTGGCATTTGAGTTATTTGACAGCATTACTGCTTGGATTCTACATTTGTGTAACTAATAGGGTTCACTAGCGATTATTGCAAAACAAAGTCTGTCTATCCTTAAAGCAAATTCTGATCTCTGCTCCTAAAAGGCGCAAATTCACAATCCAGGATTTGGTCCCCACAGCCCATTTCTGAGGCCAGCAACTTGCAATGAGACCTTTGGGCTGCAGGTGGCGACAAAGATCAACCTTCCTCACTGCCTATTTGAGGCCTTGAGCAATCACAATTCCTCTTACATTTGGTATCCACAGTGTGTCAGCCTGTGTGCACCAAATCTCTGCCTTTCCTACCATAGATGCAGCCATCTCAAATGGTGTCTGAGTGCAGGTCCAAATCATATGGAGACTTTATGAAGCTCTGCCTGCTCCTTCCTTCTGACAAGTTTCCTAGCACCTTCTTGATGCTCTAGGAGCTTGGAGCCTCGGAGGGAAGAAAGATATGAAACACATAGTCACTTTTACTCTTTATGTATGTATGTGAAGGAGCCAAAGATGTATGTCTGATCCCTTCTCCTGGTGACAGTGAATCATCCTGCAGCGAATCATCCTTTCCCATAGTCATCCCCTCCAACCCCCTGGGAAACCCTTGCCCAGGCTTTGGTCATAGAAGTAGAGTGGCGTAGGAGGCTGGAAGCCTGCAGTTTTGACAGAGGCTCCTCTGCACTGGGGCATTTCCCAGTGACATTTTCTGAAGGCTCATAGCCTTCAACAAACAAACAAACAAACAAACACAAAAAAACCACACAGGCCATGTGACTTTGTCTACTCAGAGGACTGGAGACTTGGGTATCTCCTACCTAAGTATATTCCAGACTTCTTCTGGGGAACATTATTCAAATGAATGTTCATGGGTTTATGGGGAAAAGGGGTTATTGTAATGGTTAATTTCATGTGCCAACTTGACTGAGCTAAGGAATACCCAGATAGCTGGTGAAACATTATTTCTGGGAATGTCTGTGTGAGTGTTTCTGGAAGAGGTCAGCATTTGAATCCATAGGATGAGTAAAGAAGGTGGCCTTGGGGTGCCTGGGTGGCTCAGTTGGCTAAGCAGCCACCTTTGGCTCAGGTCATGATCTCACGGTTCCTGAGCTTGAGCCCCATGTTGGGCTCTGTGCTGACAGTTCAGAGCCTGGAGTCTACTTTGGATTCTGTGTCTCCCTCTTTCTCTGCCCCTCCCCCCACTCGTGCTCTGTGTCTCTCAAAAATAAATAAATGTTTAAAAAAAGAAAGAAGGTGGCCTTCACCAGTGTAGGTGGGCTTCATCCAATCCACTGAGGGCCCCAACAGAGCAAGAAGTCAGAGGAAGGGTGATTTTTCTCTCTCTTTCTTTGGACTGGGATATCTACCTTCTCTAGCCCTTGGACATTAGAGCTCCAGATTCTAGGGCCTTTGTACTCCAGTCTGACACCAACAGTATGCCCCCCACTCCCCTCCACCCCCCACTGGCTCTCAGGCCTTTGGACTCAGACTGGGTTCTGCCACTGGCTTTCCTGGTTCTCTCTTGTAGACAGCAGACTGTGGGACTCCTTGGCTTCCATAACTGTACGAGTCTCTCTCTCTCTCTCTCTCTCTCTCTCTCTCTAGACAAATAGATATAGATATAGGTATTTCTATCTGTCTATCTATCTATCTAATCTGTCCTATTGGTTCTGTTTCTCTGGAGAACCCTAACATAGTTATCTCTGACTTACCCTCCTATGCTCCTCTCCCTGTTACTCTCTGCTTCAGCCACCCCAGCCTCCTCACTTCTCTCCAAAGACAAACACTCCAGGCTTGATGCCACCCCAGGGCCTTTGCACTACCTTCTTCCTGGAATTTTCACTTCCTCAGTGAGGGCTACCTGGATCACTTCATTTAAAATAGCAACATGAATCCCAGCACTCCCACATCCTCTATAGTACCATCATATTCTAACACACTCTATGATGTAGTTTTTAAATGTATTTTACTTTTTTCCTTCTCACTCCACTAGAATGCAAGTTACACAGGGCAGAAGTTTTAGTCTGTTTTATTTGTTTATAGATCACGAGCATGCAAAAGTATTTATAACATGTGTCAGGCACTTAGCAACATTTGCTGAATTAATACAGAAATAGATGCACCAGTGAGTTGGAGGAATGTTGGCTATTCAAGTCACTGTGGAATTCAGTCCCCAAAAAAACTCAAGTAGGGTTCCCAAAATGGTCCAATTTGAAGGTCAGACCCTATAAAGAATAGCACCGGAACGCCTATCTAGATTTGTCAGGATTTGGCAGTGGGTGGGAGTAGTGGAGAAAGGGTCTAGTTTCCAGGAGGGATTTTCCCAGTTATCTACTGCTGTGTAACAACCAATCCAACACTTCGGAACTTAAAACAAGAATGACTTATTATTTTTCATGATTTCTGTGTGTTGGCTGGTGGGTCCTTTGCTGGTGTTTCCTGGGCTCACACACATTCGGCTGAGTGTTAGCTGGGCTGGACGGTCCAAGATGGTCTCACTCGCATGTCTGGCAGTTGATACGCACTGCTGGGTGGAGGCCTTGGCTCTCCTCTGTGTGTCCTCTGGTAGGCTAGAGTGACTTCCTTATGTGGCAGTCTTAGGGCTGCTGTTCCAAAGGGGAAAAATAGAAGCTGCAAACCCTCATGAAACCTAGACTCCAGAACTCGCATTGTCACTCTTGCCATGTTCTACTGGTCGAGGCAACTTACGAGGCCAGATTTAAGGCAATGTGGATGGAGAAATAGACTCTACCTCTTAATGGGGAGCACTGCAAAGGATTTGTGCCCAAAGTCACTGTGAAGAAATGGAAAAGGAAAGTGTTAAACCCAGACTGAATGAGCACTCTTGACTTTCATGTTACCCTACCTTCATAGTTAACTCAGTGGGCTGTGTAAGGCAGTAAACTCTTCATTCATTCATTCACTCACTCACTCACTTGCTCACTCACTCATTCACTCATTTGCTAATCAAACATTACTGAGCTCTCATGGTGTTCAAGTGCAGTGCTGGGCATGGGGGTATAGAAATGAGTGGGGTCCAGCACTTGGTGCTCCTAAGGAAAGTGGGAAAGCTACCTTGCTCAAGCCCTCTTGGATGTTCTTCATCTTGCTTAGTGGTTTCAAGGCTAACTGGGAACCCAAGGGACAGTGTTAGCCCTTGGAGGGACTTCCAGAGGGAAGTGAAGCCCAAATGGAGCCTCCGTCTATGGGACACAGGCTGGTATAAGTGAGGGTAAGATTTAAGGCAAATCACTAACGTTGAAAAGGAACAGATTCAAGGAGGAGGAGGAACATCAGAAAGCAAAGGGTCTGTGGCCCCAGGAGTGGGTTCTGAAATAGATACCACCTGCCTCAAAGCAACGAACTTCTGGTGCGCTGGCAATAATATTATAATAAAGGCACCCATGCTGTTCCTTGATGTTTCCTTCCTTCTTTTTTTTCCTCTTCCTTCCCTCTCTTCCATTTGTATTTACTTCCATTTGTATTTACTACGTTAAGTTCTGTATTAGGAGATACCTGTAAGTTTTGGTTTCACAGCCTGCTCAAGCTCATGCTTCTGTCTTGCTCTCCCAAATCCTGAATTCAATATTGAGCGCATGTTGAGAGCTTAATCAATGGTTTGGGATGATTCTAAGTGGCAGCTGCAAACTGAGGGCAAGGTCAAAGAGTATCTTCACAGACATCGTAAAGAGTAGCCTGACCCTTACCCAAGACACTCCCCCCCTCCCATCATACAATTCCTAGGATGCTGAGCACCTTGTAGGTAGTATAGATTTACATGTTTACTATGTTAAGTAATAGTCTGTTCTCAGAGTACCAAAAGTTCTCAGAATCTCTTGATCATTTATATCAGGACCAGCCAGTTAAAAACAAAGACTCCTGAGTCCCCACTTCAAATTGGCAGGTACAGAGTTGTGAGGCTAAGCCCAGGAACCTGAATTTCTAGGGAGCCTGTGCGTGATATTTTGGAAGATTCCGAGGATCCCCAGTGTAAACGAAACTTCACTTCCTCCACAACCAGCCCCATAGAAATGAGATCCCAATCAGAGCACATGGCACTCTGTCTGTGTATATTTCCATGACACAAAGGGGAATAATGAAAACAGGAAGTTGAGAATCAGAACATAAGTCTCTATACAAAAACATGTGCCACAGATGTGACCTAATATGTCATTCTCTGCTCAAGCTCATTAGTCATAGAAGATCATGGAAAATCATCCTCATTATGAGAGCTGCTTGTCAGGTGTTACTTCCCCAGTCATCCTATGAGAGGGGAAAAGTGAATGACCAGCGTGGAAATTCAGGAAAGCTTGGTTCTGGGAATTCATTAGAACAGACTCCACTGGGACAGGAAGTGCTTTGCCTAGGGTTGGTTAGTGGGGGTGGGGGGTGGTGCAGGGCAATGGTTTTTAGGTGAGAGTTTGAGGTTGACGTTACCTCCTTTCTTGCTCTGGAACTTGGGTGTCTCCCCTTACTGTGTTGTCCTTGGGTACACTTTTGTTGTATCTTGTAGGTGGCACTTCCTAGGCCTGGCCAATCACTTAGCCAAAGGGATGGGAGTTCCTTCTCTGGAGAGATCCTGACATGAGAATATGGGATAGCAGAGCACAAACCCGTGCGCTCCAAATACTCTGATGGTGGTAGGTTAATGCTTGACGCTTTACCAATGTTCTTATGACAAGGCACCAGACTGTGAACTCCTACAGGGAAGAGATTTGAAATTTTCATTTCTAAATGTTCATAAATGAGCACAAAGGCAGCTAACATTACCTCACACGGGTGTGCGCGTTTTAGGCTTCATGGCTCTAGAGGACACCACTCACATTTGGACATCATAGACTTGAATATTTATTAGGACAATGTAATGGTAGTTGACAATAAGGTGCCTTGTACTAAAAAAGCTAGTACTTCGATTGACTTTCTAGCTGATGAGAATAAAAAGGGAAGCCTTATGCTAACGCATTTCGAGGAGCCACAAGTGGTTGGAACAGAGTGGAAGAAAAAGGGGTAAGGCGAGAGAGGTGACTTAGAGGAAAATAAGGGCCAGACCATGACATTTATTAAGACTATACATGCTAAACCCAGGTTGTTAACAAGAGGACAACATGGAGTTCTTATCAATGATTTCAAGCAGGGGAATGACATGACCAAATTACCTGCTAAAATAGTTGCTTCTGGCTCCTGGCTGGCGAATGGATGTTGGGACAGCCTCTCAAGTTTCCCTACTCCAGTGTTTCTTGCTTCCAATCCAGATAAGAGATGAGTGTCTACTAATTGTCACAGGGGATTTGAGGGAAGTGAATGGATTTAAGGCATAGTAAGAGGGTAGAGTTGATAGATTTTGGTAATTTATTATGTGCAGAATGAAGGGGGTAATTGTTGAGATTGATTAACAGATTTACAGTTTTGGTGTCTATTGATGGATGTCTCTACTGACGGGTAGTGATTCTAGTAAGGGATGGCAATTTTATTCACTGACATAAGGAGTAATGGAAGAGAAAGTGGCAGTTTTGGGGGAAAGCTGATAAGCTTTGTATGTTGAATTTTGAGGTACATGTGAACTCCAGATAGAGGTGCTCAGTGGGCAGTAATTTATGTAGATCTGGTTTTCAAGAGAAGAATTTGGAATGGAGATTTAAAATTTGGAGTTTTCTTTTTTTTTTAATTTTTTTTTCAACGTTTATTTATTTTTGGGACAGAGAGAGACAGAGCATGAATGGGGGAGGGGCAGAGAGAGAGGGAGACACAGAATCGGAAACAGGCTCCAGGCTCTGAGCCATCAGCCCAGAGCCTGACGCGGGGCTCGAACTCATGGACCGCGAGATCGTGACCTGGCTGAAGTCGGACGCTTAACCGACTGCACCACCCAGGCACCCCTAAAATTTGGAGTTTTCAAAGCAAAGGAGATAATTGAACATGTGGGGTGAATAAAATGGGGAGAGAGATTTGTTTAAAAGAGAAGATGGTCTAGGACAGAGGGATGTTTGAGAGGTGGAAGGTGCAGAGCCTTCAGTGGAGGCTTGGAAGGAGAGGCCTGAGGAGGTGGAGGGAAGTCCAGGAGACACGGAGTATGGAAGTCTAGAGAAAAAAGTGTTTTAAAGTAAGAATCATCGGTGTTGAACACTAGCGGTACATCAAGGCTGGTAAAGTTTGAAAAGTGTCCATTGGATCTAGGAGCTAGGTAACCCTAGGGCAAAAGTTTAAATAAGGGTCTATGGGGCACATGGGTGGCTCAGCTGGTCGAGTGGCCAACTTCAGCTCAGGTCAGGATCTCATGGTTCATGGGTTCGGGCCCCACGTTGGGCTCTATGCTGACAGTTCAGATCCTGGTCCCTGCTTCAGAATCTGTGTCTCCTTCTCTCTCTGCCCCTCCCCACTCGTGCTCTGTCTCTCTCTCTCTCTCAAAAATAAATGAACGTTAAAAAAAAGATATTTAAATACTAAAAGAAAAAAAAGAAATAAAGCGTCTTCAGGAGTGAGTAGAAGGTGAGAACCGAAGGTCAGTGAGCAGAGATAATTTCTTCAATAGATTTGGCTCTGAAGGGGAGAGAGAGATGAGTAGACATGTGGCTAAGGGAAGGCTAGAGGGAGACACATGGCTAAGGGAAGGATTTTTCAAGATGTAACAGGTTTAAACAAGTGGAAAAGTGGATGGGAAGGAGCTAATGGAGAAGGATGGGTTGGAAAAGTCAGGGTAGGGATGCAATATGTGTGTTTGTGGGTAAGTATGTGGTCCTCAAATAAGTCTGTGTGACTTTAAGTTCCTGTTCTGCTCTTTCTCATGTGAGTAAAATGAATGAAGCAGGCATACTCAAGTTATTTTTTAAGTTACATTGCAGAGTCATATGCTTTTTTTCTTTCCATGATGCATCTGTGAGAAAAGAAGAGCGCTAGTGACCTTCAGATTTAACGAGACATCTTTTAAATCTTCATACCATTTAAGGATATGGAAATGCTTTTTCAACATTATTTCCAACGATTTCATTGATCTATTATTGTGAAATAAAGCATCCTGAAACTTAGTAGCTTAAAAAAAAGAAGAAGAAGACAATTTCGTTTTGCTTGTGAATCTGCAGTTGAACAAGACTCAGTCTGATCCACCCCAGCATCAGCTGAGGGAGTTCAAAGGTTAAGAGCTGGGGTCATCCGATGGTTGTTTCACTAACAGGTCTAGAGGTAATACCGGCTTTCTGCTGGGACCTTGGTGGGACTGTTGACCAAATCACCTTCATATGGACTCTCCACGCAGCGTGGGCTTTTCCACGACATGGTGACTGGGTTCCAGGAGTGGGCGTCTTGAGAGAGAGAGAGAGAGAGAGACAGAGTGCAAGCAGGGGAGGGGCAGAGAGAGAGGGAGACACAGAATCCGAAGCAGGCTCCAGGCTCCGAGCTGTGGGCACAGAGCCCGATGTGGGACTCGAACTCACGGACTGTGAGATCATGACCTGAGCCGAAGTCGGCCACTTAACCGACTGAGCCACCCAGGCACCCGTGGCTGTTCTTAATTATTGCTTAATATGGAAAAAAATCTTGCTTAAAATGGATTCTTTGAACTAGTTTATGCTGCAGAACCATATCTGTCCCACTGAAGCTGTGAGGAAGAGCAGATAGATACCTCCTATATTACCAGGATTTTTTGTTTTTCAGTTATGAAGACTAACACTGTAGGCATAGAAATGATATTATTTCTATGATAAATAAGCAGCAGTCCCTTGGGTTTAATCTTAACAGCAGAATGGAAAAAGAACTAAATAGGATTTTTATTTAATGATAGTAGAATAAGGAACGTAGAGCGATTTTATTCCACTTAATGTAAACTTGGGTAAATAAAGTGGGTTTATACTAATGGTGGCCACCATATCGTAGCCTTTTGGGGGAGGATTGAGTAAGTCAAGGCATGCCAAGCTCTTGGCATGGGACCAGGTGCACAAGAGTCCTCACGTGATGATCAAAAATGGTAGGTGATGTGAGAAACTTGAGGAGGCTGAATGGGATGGTACCCAAAGCTAGAGGTCAGAGACTAGCCTTGGGTAAGAGGGAAGAAGGCAAAGATAAAGAAAGGTTCAATATGGGCTGATGAGGAGTTGAGAAATTCTTCCTGTTAGTTTCTGTTACTTTGTTATTAAGTAAAGGAAGAGGAGGTTGGGCAGGAGACTAAAGAATATAAGGAATATTTGAAATATTTTCTGTGGAGATGGGATAGCTAGCAAATTATAGAAACAAGGAAGGGATGCCAAGCAATGACAGAGGCTAGCTGGTTTGGGCTGTCATCAACATGCAATGGGGCAGATCTGCCATGATCTTCCGAGCTACTTGGTGACTTTGGTGTAGAATCTGAGGAGGCAGACATCGGAGAGATCCAGATTTTTGCCAAGCAGTGCGATGGGAGAGCAGAGGGGCCATCAGTGGGGAATATTGACAAAAGAATGGTCCAAGTAGGGACTAGAAGGAAGTGAAAATTGGAAGAGATGATAGAAGAAAGTTGAGTGGTCAAGGGACTGGAGGTCTCTGGTGTTGAAATACATACGCAGTGGAAAAAATGAAAAGTGAGGGAGAAACAGAGGGAGGGAAAAAGAGAAAGGAGAAAAGGAGAAACAGGACATAAATCCTGTCTTTTGTGGTCAGAGTAGGATGTTTGAACATTTCAGAAGTGAAGAGATTATGAGAAATGACAAGTCATAGGGTAAAAAAGGGACAGTAGAGGTGGGAGTCACTGAAAGTGAGAAAGTCAAGAGACTGAGAAGTCATGGTGTAGGTCATCCAAATGGATGTCAAGGTCCCTTGGGGTTCAGGACAAAGAGACAGACTTGGTTCCAGGTGCCAAATATTTAATAAATGGAGGGGAATGATAATGAGGTCAGTAGCTGAAAGCTACACAAAGAAGTACAGGTTGGTATAAACTTCAAAGGGCTGGGGTTTTCGTTTGTTTGCCTTTGTTGGTTGTTCATTTAACAAAGGTTGAAGATGTCACAATCTGATGGCAGTGGAGAGGTGACCCAACGTTGGCCCCAACCTCCTGGCCCTGAAATATCTGGGCCTGAGTTCTTTCTCCTTGAGAAAGCTGCAAGGAAAGCATGGTCCCCAGAAAGACCATGCTTTGGGTTCTTGGTTCCAGGGTTCAGCCAATGCAAGAATTAGGGGAATATTTAGAAAAGAGAATAGAGTGATTCATTTAAAAAATAACTAGTAAGCACTTGCTATGTGTATGATACTGTTTTCACTATTGGGATGTATCCATGAATAAGATGTATTAAGGGATTTGTGTAGCAAGAGACAGAGAAATAAACACCTGAGCAAATACATATGATATAATTTTGGCTAGTGGTACAGGCTGTGAGGGAGAAAAATAGGGCTATTAGATGGAAAGTGGAGGGTGTGTGGAGGAAGTGGGCACTTATTTGTCACAAATCGTGTTCTCCAAAGGGAAAGGAGGGTGCAGTGGGAGTTGTGTAAATAGTAAGCCTAGATAGATTTTATTGAATTAGTGCTTGCTAGAATAAATAGTTTTGCTGAATGGCAGATGGAGGAAAGCACATTAGGGTTCGCAAACCATCGCTGTGGGACATGTGATTTTGCAAAATAACTGCCAGGGTTTTTACAGCAATTACTTCCCATTGTGGGCCCCCTGGGAAAGCTATGGCCACTGCATAACCTTTCTTACCTTTTTGACCTCAAGGCCAAGGACAGACACTTGCAATTCCTGCCCACAGGCCCCCACAGGGTCCCACAGGTCACTGAACTACTGGAAAGCAGACCAAGCCCTTGCCCTGTGGGAGTTGGAGGCAGCATCTAGGGTAAGACAGTTTGCATGCAGCTCAGGAAGCAATGGTGTTCTTGAAGTTGAGCAAAGGGAAGTGGCTAGCATTTCAGACGTGACATTCATTGAGGCTTAGAAGAGACTTTTTTAGGGCAAAGAAAAGGAAGTTTTACTTTACTGAGGTTAGTAAGCATAGGAAATTTGCTTTCTTTCTTTCTTTTTTTAAGTTTTATTTAAATTCAAGTTAGTTAACATATAGTGTAACAATGGTTTCAGGAGTAGAATTTAGTGATTCATCACTTACATATGACACCCAGTGCTCATCACCAAAAGTGCCCTCTTTAATGCCCATCACCCATTTAGCCCATCCCCCCACCCAACACCCCTCCAGCCATCCTCTGTTCTGTGAGACCCTTATGGTTTGTCCCCCTCTCTGTTTTTATCTTTTTTTCCTTCTCTTCCCCATGTTCATCTGTTTTATTTCTTAACTTCCACATGAGTGGAATCATATGATATTTACCTGTCTCTGACTGACATATTTCACTTAGCATAGCTTCTAGTTTCATCCACGTCGTTGCAAATGGCAAGATTTCATTCTTTTTGATTGACAAGTAGTATACCATTGTATATATATACCACATCTTTTTTATCCATTCGCCAGTTGATGGACATTTGGGCTCTTTCCTTAACTGGCTATTATTGATAGTGCTGCTATAAACATTGGGGTGCATCCCTTTGAATCAATATTTTTGCATACTATGGATAAGTACCTAGTAGTGCAACTGTTGGGTCATAGAGCAGTTCTATTTTTAAAATTTTGAGGAACCTCCATACTGTTTTCCAGAGGGGCTGTACCAGTTTGCATTCCCACCAACAGTGCAAAAGTGTTCCCCTTTCTCTGCATCCTTGCCAACATCTGTTGTCTTCTGAGTTGTAAATTTTAGCCAGGAGATTTGTTTTCTTAGTAAATCTCTAAATAAGGTTAGAGGAAGACCAGGAACAATACCTGGAGGATAGAGCAGTAACTGACTGGTCATGAGAACTGGGCATTTGGAGGAGGTAGCCTCATTCCAGGTGGCCCTAAGAGCAGCCTGGGCTATAGTGATCCTCTCGGGTGCCCTGATTGGCCAGGGCATTGGGAATGCCGTTTGGATCCAGATTGGTGCCCCCCTTGCCTGGGATTCTGCTTTATAGGAATCCTATAGTCCTGTATGTCCTCGTCCTGAGATCATGAGAAAGATCTACTTTCCTAGCTACAGTTAAAGCCCTTCCCCTTAAAAATGAGTAAATTAATTCATTATTGATGTGCTTATTACTGCCTTTTGAGCTCTTACTATATTCAAGATACTGTAGTAGAAAATACAGACTCAAAGATAAAAATGTTACAGTTAATAATGCAGCAGGGAGAACAAATTCATCTTTAAAAATGATATCATAGGGGCGCCTGGGTGGCTTAGTCGGTTGAGCGTCCGACTTCGGCTCAGGTCATGATCTCACAGTTCGTGGGTTTGAGCCCCGCATTGGGCTCTGTGCTGACAGCTCAGAGCCTGGAGCCTGTTTCAGATTCTGTGTCTCCCTCTCTCTCTGCCCCTCCCCTGTTCGCGCTCTGTCTCTGTCTCAAGAATAAATAAACGTTAGAAAAATTTTTTAAAAAAACTTAAAAAAAAATGATATCATAAACTACTCCGTGCTGAAGTGTTGGTTTACCCTTTACACTCTCTCTTTCAGGCCTCTCTCAGGCTTCAGCCATTACTTCCAGGTCTCTATCTTTAGAGCAGTCTCTTCTTCTAACTTCCAGGTGTGTGAGTCTGCCTGCCAACTGGACACCCCCTTGGATGTCCCCTCTACATTTCAGACACAATGCAACTAAGCTTAGTTAACTGTCTCCCTCCACTGCCTTCGAAGCAATCTGCTTCCCCTTCCAGTGTATCTCCATTCTCAGTGGATGATTCTGCTATCTTCCCAGTTATTGACACTCCCAAATAAGAATATTCTTGCTCTCTGTCGTCTCTGCACGTTCAATGTTGCATCCACATTCAGCACTCACAAGTCCTATTGAATCTATCTCCAAAGTATCTCTAGGGCCTTCTGTCCATCCCAATGGTCATCACCATAGTTCAGACTCTGCCTCCTCATCTGTGGGTGCTGACGTGATCTCCCCACCAAACTCCTTGTTGCAGTTCTGCTTTGTCCTATACCCTGGTCCACACTGCTACATCCAGATGGCCCTATGCCTTTTCTTACAAGGTTCCCATACAGTTTTAGCAAAAACAAGATGCCTCATATTCTGGGCACTGCCAGTCCCCAGCCCATCTCCCAGTTGCCCTCACGGCTCCCTGCACATGCAGCACATTATAGCTGTCGCAAACCTCTTGCAGGTAGGTCCCCAGGATGCTCTCTCTCACACAAGGTCTGCCCTTGAACATGCTGCTCTTTCTGTTTGGAAAATCATTCCTCTTTTACTTCCTCAGCTAATTTTACTCCTACTTTGGAGCTCAGGCCCTCAGGGAAACAATTTGTCGCCCTGTGGCCCGATCGAGTATCCCTTCTCCATGCTCCTATGAGACCCCGGATCAACTCCATCACAGCACTTGCCACACTACATTTTAATTGTGGGACTCTGGTTAATCTGTAAGCAGCCTCTGGGCAGAGACTGTGCCCTTTACATTTTTGTAGTTCACTGATTGTCTTCTAGTAAGTGTTTAGTAAATGTGTGATAAATGAGTAAGTGAAAGAAATGAAAAAAATGAATGAAAGGAATGAATAAGGAAAAGACGGAGAGAGAGAGAGATGATAGAGGGAGATATAGAGAGATGGAGAGACAGAGATGGAGGGAGAGAGATGGGGAGAGATAGAGGTGGAGAGAGAGAGGTAGAGAGAGAAAGATGGAGAGAGGTGGAGAGAGATGGAAGGAGAGAGATGGAAAGTGCATGAGAATGGAGAACAGGAACTAAACCATTCTGGAAATAAGCAGTAAAGCCTTCATGGAAGAGGTGATGTTTGAGCCAATGTTGAGATAAAAGTAGGAGTTAGCCAGGCAGAGTCAGGGCAAGAGGAGTTTTACACATAGCCAAGAGTACCTGCTAAGGCACAGAAGTGAGGAAGAAATGGTGAAATGTCGGTTTGGTTTTCAGGATTCAGTTGCAAGTGACAGGAATGCTCTGATTTCATCAGGAATGCTTTCCTATCAAGAATTGGGTGCATACAGAATCAGCTGGAGGATCAGAGGAATGAGCTGTAGGCTGGGCATTCAGAAATAATCTTTGGAGGAACACTCCAGAACTGGCTTGCTGGGGGAGCCATCACCTCTGCCACAGTTGGGGAGATGCTGTCACCACTGGCCCCAGCTTCACACCCCGGGAGCCCAGTGCAGAATCAGGAAGCAGCTGCATTGGCTGTTGGCTCCAGGAACACATGGCCTCACCAGCTCTGGGAACCTGAAGCAGGCTGTGCTTGCTCAATCTGCAGGAAAGGAATGGATGGCTTTCCCCAAATAATGGATCCCAAATTCAAGTCTCCCACAGATGTGTCCGATTGGCAGAACTGAAGTCACCTCTGGAACTTTCACTGCAAGGGAGTCTGCAAAATGTGGTTCTTAACTTTGCAGGTAGTACAAGGACAAGCTGGAAGGCCACTATAAGAGAGTCTAAGGAGCCAGGCTACCGCATGCACTGCCCCCTTCCCACCTCTGTGGAGCCACAGTCATCAGAAATGGCCCATGTCATGCAGTAGAGATGAGCCATGGCTCTGTGCAGCGTTGCTCTCCCTGCTCCCCTGCCACCCTGCCTGAGGATGCTGGGTCTGTTGGGCTTCATGGTCAATGTCGTCACATTCTTCTCTGCCAAAGCCTATGCTCCTTCTCTGGGTTTCCATCTTGCAGCTTACCGCCCAACTTCGAACCAGCGTCTGTGGGACTCGTGCACATGTAGTGGCCGACTGACAATGACAAATGTGATATTCCCCTATGGGCGAGTGTGGTGGGCCAAGCACTGGGCTGAAGGGAAACGTGTGGGCTGAAGGTCTTGTCCCGCAATGAGCTTTACTCCCCGATAGCTCTGTGGCCTTGGACAAGTAACTTCAATGTTCTGGATCACGTTCAGTGCTTTGTGACCTCAATGTGCTCAGTCATAAAGGGAGGGATTAGAATAACCACTGTCACCACTGTCATGAACAACTTAGTGCATTCTGTCTCTTTGATTCACTCCCTCAAATTCAAAGTCCTCAGGAGAAGCATCCACTGGCCTGTCTTTGATCATGTGCCCATACCCTCCTCACTATCTAGGGAATAAGAGAGAAGTAGTTTGCTCTTTCAAGTTCCTAAATGGAAAGCAGAGCCCTACTTCCTACCAAGACATGACCAGTGGGGGATTTATCCCCAATGGGAAGCATGCTTAGTTGGTGAATAGAAAACTAAAAAGCCACTACACTGCAGACACTTTTTAAAAATAGGAATTATCCATTTTAGCCTCCTCCTGAATACTGATATTGTTGACATCACAAGTTTCACATGCTAGCTATGTTTGCATTCTGGAACACAGTTCCACTATTGAAATATAAAAATATGTTCTGAGACCTGAAATTGTCTCACTACCACCAGTGAGAGCCATCACATGATTGGCAAACACAGATGTATACAGGGCACACGAAGTGTTATATTAGTGTCACAAGCCAGTCATGGTTGACAGATCCATGCTTATCAGCTGGGGGCTATGGGACAAGGAATGGAAATGGACCATACTTTTTAAAATAGAAAAATAATTTATTGAAAAGTTTTATCAGGTGGTTCCCAGAATCTGTGGGAAGGCTACAGAGCCAGCTCAGAAAACAGGCAGAAATCGGAGGGGGGGGGGGGGGGTTGGGGGAGTGGGGTGAGCAGATTGAAGGGAAAAGAACCAAGAAAGGGCAGAGAGAAAACAATCAGCAAAACTAAAAGGCAACCAACGGAATGGGAGAAGATATTTGCAAATGACATATCAGATAAGGGGCTAGTATCCAAAATCTATAAAGAACTTCTCAAACTCCACATTCAAAAAGCAAATAATCCAGTGAAGAAATGGGCAAAAGACATGAATAGTCACTTTTCTTTTTTTTTAAATATAATTTATTGTCAAATTGGCTTCCATACAACACCCAGTGCTCATCCCAACAATGCCCTCCTCAGTGCCCATTATCCATTTTCCCTCTCCCTCACCCCTCATCCACCCTCAGTTTGTTCTCTGTATTTAAGAGTCTCTTATGATTTGCCTCCCTCCCTCTCTGTAACAATTTTTGCTCCTTTCCTTCCCCCACGGTCTTCTGTTAAGTTTCTCGAGATCCACATATGAGTGAAAACATATGATATCTGTCCTTCTCTGACTTATTTCACTTAGCATAATACCTTCTAGTTCCATCCACGTTGCTGTAAATGGCAGGATTTCATTCTTTCTCATTGCCAAGTAGTATTCCATTGTATATATAAACCACATCTTCTTTGTCCATTCCTCAGTTGATGGACACTTAGGCTCTTTCCATGATTTGGCCATTGTTGAAAGCACTACTATAAACATAGGGGTACATATGCCCCTATGCATCAGAACTCCTGTATCCCATGGGTAAATTCCTAGAAGTGCTATTGCTGGGTCATAGGGTAGTTCTATTTTTAATTTTTTGAGGAACCTCCACACTGTTTTCCAGAGCGGCTGCACCCATTTGTGTTCCCCCCAACAGTGCAAGAGGGTTCCCATTTCTCCACACCCTTGCCAGCATCTATAGTCTCCTGATTTGTTCGTTTTAGCCACTCTGAGAGGTGTGAGGTAGTGTCTCAGTGTGACTTTGACTTGTACTTCCCTGATGATGAGTGACGTCGAGCATCATTTCATGTGTCTGTTGCCCATCTGGATGTCTTCCTTGGAAAAGTGTCTATGTCTTCTGCCCATTTCATCCCTGGGTTATTTGTTTTTCAGGTGTGGAGTTTGGTGAGGTCTTTATAGATTTTGGATACTAGCCTTTTATCCGATATGTCATTTGCAAATATCTTTTCCCATTCTGTCAGTTGCCTTTTAGTTTTGTTGATGGTTTCCTTTGCAGTGCAGAAGCTTTTTATCTTGATGAGGTCCCAATAGCTCAGTTTTGCTTTTAATTTTCTTGACTTTGGAGATGTGTCAAGTAAGAAATTGCTGTGGCTGAGGTCAGAGAGGTTGCCTGCTTTCTCCTCTAGGGTTTTGATGGTTTCCTGTCTCACATTTTGGTCTTTCATCCATTTTGAGTTTATATTTGTGTACAGTGTAAGAAAATGGTCTAGTTTCATTCCTCTACATGTTGCTGTCCAGTTCTCCCAGCACCATTTGCTAAAGAGACTGTGAATAGACACTTTTCTAAAAAAGACATTCAGATGACTAACAGACACATGAAAAGATGCTCAACATCACTCATCATCAGAGAAATACAAATCAAAACCACAATGAGATACCACCTCACACCTGTCAGAATGGCTAAAATTAACAACTTAGGCAATGACAGATACTGGCGAAGATGCAGAGAAAGAAGAACCCTTTTGCATTGCTGGTGGGCATACAAACTGGTGAAGCCACTCTGGAAAACAGCATGGAGGGTCCTCAAAAAATTAAAAATAGAACTACCCTACAATCCAGCAATTGCACTACTAGGTATTTGTCCAAAGGATACAGGTGTGCTGTTTCAAAGGGCCACATGCACCCCCGTGTTTAAAGCAGTGTTATCGACAATGGCCAAATTATGGAAAGAGCCCAAATATCCATCAACAGATGAATGGGTAAAGAAGATGTGGTATACATATACAATGGAGTAGTACTTGACAATCAAGAAGAATGAAATCTTGCCATTTGCAACAACGTGGATGGAACCAGAGTGTATTATGCTAAGTGAAGTAAGTCAGAGAAAGACCCATGACTTCACTCATATGTGGAATTTAAGATACAAAACAGATGAACATAAGGGAAGGGAAACAAAAATAATATAAAAACCGGGAGGAGGACAAAACATAAGAGACTTAAATATAGAGAACACACTGAGTATTGCTGGAGGGGTGGTGGGTGAAGGGATGGGCTAAATGGGTAAGGGGCATTAAGGAGGACATTTGTTGGGATGAGTCTTGGGTGGTATACATAGGGGATGAATCACTGGATTCTACTCCTGAAGTCATTATTGCACTATATGCTAACTAACTTGGATGTAAATTAAAAAAAGAAAAGAAAGAAAGAAAGGATAGAGAGAAAGGCTGCTCACAGGGGAAGGGGGATTCTGCAGTAGCTTTCTGTTCTTTCTTAAATGCTGGCAAACTGGAGATTATTTTTGCGGTTAGACACATTCACGTTCACACAACAGGCGCTAGTTGAGTGTCTCCCTGGAGAAGCAGGGAAAAACAAGGCATGGTGCCAGGACCGGAGTATTTTGGGCCAAGTGCTGGACACTGGGAGACACAGAAGGACTGAGTCTTGGTCATTATTAAACTGATGAAGGCGGCCTACTGGTAAGCCTTGAAGCGCCGTGCTGAGCCCATACCTAGGGGAACCTCATACTCCATCATCAAATCAGAGCAACTGAGGCTCAGAGAACTAAGTCGCCTGCCTCAGTTAATAAACGGTGCAAACGAGATTCCAATTCAGAGCCTCCTGACTGACAGTCTTGTTTGTAAACACTCCCCATTTCCTCCTCCTTCTTTCGAAAGCGTGCCTGAGGAGCTCAAACAAGCCAAGACGTAGATGCCACGGGGAAGATCCAAACAACCTATGCAGAGTTAGAGACAGCAAGCGGTTGAGAGGTCCCGAAAGCTTCATGGAAGAAGCAGCATTCCATATGGGCTCTGAGGGCTCACCAGGGTTTCAGCAGGTGCATATGTGTAGGAAGATGGATATGGCAGTTTGAGGGAGTGAAACGAGCCAAGTAAGTGAGAAGGGCGAGGGGGATAGTTCTAGAAATAGTGAAGGATCCATGTGACAGTGTGAGGGAATGCACGGAGGGTGAAGGAGCAGGTGGGGACATACTATTGGAAACTTGTTATGACCTGGATAGACATAAAGAGTGAGAAGGTTTCCTTCCACAAGCAAGGGAGGCTTTTTTAGATTGGGTTGGGGGGAGGAGGCCTGATAAACTCTGTGATCAGAACTATGGTTTAAGAGCTATTTGCAGACTTTTGAATAACTGATGCCAATAATTTGTCTTTTGACAATGTATGTTTTTTAATTCAGGAGTTTTCCGGAATTAACTTTTAACTTTGACAAGGGCCTTAATAAAAACAACAAATTACAGGGGCACCTGGGTGGCCCAGTTGGTTTGGGCTCAGGTTGTGATCTCACAGTCTGTGAGATCGAGCCCTGCATCTGGCACTGCTTTGTCAGTGTGGGGCCTCCCTGGGATTCTCTCTCCACTCTCTCTGCCCCTACCCTGCTCATACTCTTGCTCTCACTCTCAAAATAAATAAAAATACACTTAAAAAATAACAAATAACAAATTTCAAAAAGGAAAAGCCATTTTTATTCTGTGCCCCCCCCCAAAAGATATAATCTCAGAGGAAAGGACAGTCCTCAAAAACAGGAGAGTTGTCAACACCCCAATATACTTAAATATTAAGGGCTTTCTTGTTTCTCATCTTATTTGGCCCGTTTTTACAGTGGTGCTGATCTAAGGACCAATATGTAGAAACCACTCTTCTGAAATATCTGGCCACGTATAGGAGGCAGACTGATGCTGAGAGAGACCACAGGCAGAGGAAAAATTTCTGTTCTTAAGGGGCTATTGTAATACTTTGGGCAAACAGTTCTAATTGGGAATCGGGGGGGGTGGTGCCTGTGGGCCTGGGTAACAGAGGTCAGATATGGGAGATGCATCTCCCACGAGCACATGCTATGTACTGCCCTTCCATGACCACCACAGACATGGCTAATTGATCGGATCACTCTTTCTTGAAGGATCCAAGATACAGCCTCGCAGTCCACAGCACCATGTTCTAGGCAGCTTGTGCCAGTGGGTCGGAGGGGGCACGTGATCCCAAACTTCTTTGCTATCACTATACTAGGTGATTTCCTATGAAGGGAGGTGGGGATGGGGATGGAGAGGAGTCACAGATGTTCTCGATGCTTTAGGCCAGGGGTTCTGAAAGGACTTGTGTTAGGCAGATTTGTGGCCCCCAAAGATGTCCATGTCAATGGACATAGGATGCTCAGAACCTGTCACATGTTACCTTACATGGAAAAAGAGATTTTCTAGATGGAATTAAAGATCTCAAAATGGTAAGAGAAGTGATCCCGGATCATCCTGGCAGGCTCAATGTAATCTCAATGATACTTAGAATAGGAAAGCAGGAATATGAATCAGAGATGTGGCAACAGAAAAAGAGGTCAAGGAGATGAAGCTACAAGCCAAGGAATGTGGGCAGCCTCTAGAAGCAGGAAAAGGCAAGGAAAAGGACTCTCCCAAAGGGCATCCAGAAGGAACACAGCCATGCTGCCACCTTGATTTTCTCCCGGTAGCACCTGTGTCAGACATCTAACTTACAGAACTGTAAAACAATAAATTTGTGTTTTAAATCATTAAGTTTATGGTAATTTGTTACAGCAGCAATAGGAAACTAATTCAAGAAGGTTGCATTATCCACAGAAACAGAGTAGTTGGAAGGGTGGAGTGAGAAGTCAGTGGATTCTGCTTGGGGCATTATGGATGTTATATGTAAGGTACATGTTACCAGGGAGATGTCCATCCGACAGCTGGAACTTCGGGGACAGAAAGGAAGGAACAACAATATTTTAAAAGGAAGAGAAATGGATAATAGCCAATTTTTGTTGGGTACCTATGAGGTTTCTGGTCCTTTCACCAAGTTATTTTATTTAATCCTTATGACATCTTGAAGGTATGGTTTTTTTCTTTTAACTTCTTTTTGTAAGTGGCCCAGGTAAGTGGCCAAGGATTAGGAGATGTGCTAAATATTACTAAGCTAATAACATAGACCAGACTCACATCTGGGTCCAGTCACAGGTGATTTTTGTCATTATGGTTCCACTATAATTCTGAAGAAGGAAGTTAAGGGAATTCCTGACCCACATCCTGATTCTTCTCAGTAATACAGAACATGAGGTCACCAATAGGTAATGCCAGGGTTAAGGGGTCACTTTGAGAAGTTAGAGGTAAACAAGGTTTAGAGCAATGGTTGTAGGAGAGGAGACAAATCTTTGGTAACCTGGAGGAGATGCTTCTCAGAAGGAAAGTTTCTTCACATCATGGAGTCACCAACTCCAAGACCAGTGGGTGTCATGGATGATGTCAGCAGTGATTCACTGTCTGTTGGCCCAGCAGAGGGAAGGGGCCAGAGGTTGGGCAGCGGCCAGGAGATCTGATTCCTCCTGCCCCTACAGTGATCTATTCTTGGACCTTCTCACTGTGGGGGCGGAAGGAGGTACATGAAGGGATTTCCCCAATGTCTGAGGGCTCCAAGGGGACAGGAGAAGCAACTGCTAATTTCTGGACCTACAGTTGGATTCTTGTTGGCTCAAGGAGCTGTGGCCTTCTGGGATTCATATACCTTTTCCAGCCATTATGGTATGGCACTGGGCTAGGAGCCAAAAGACTTTGGTCTTATTCTACCCCAGGGATTCATAAGCCTGCATACAGATAATAATTATTGGGCACTTAGCATGTGTCAATAGCCTCATGAAGCAGGTTTTCTTTGACCCTTATTGTTCTGATAAAGGAACAAAAGTTCAGAGACTCAGTAACTTGTCCAAGGTCACAGAGCTAGTAAAAGGTGTGGCTAAAACTTAAAACCAGGTTTATTCAACTCCAAATCCCATACTGGATCCACTTTGCTATGAATTAAACTCCTAGTCACAGTGGGGAAACAGATGTAATCGCAATTTATGGTAACACAGTGCGGTAATGTGGAATAAAAAGAAGGGCATGGAAAGCCTGGGAAGAAGCCCTTGATGATAGGGAAATGCATGGGGGGGAGGCTTCTCAGAGGAGGCAGCCTTAAAGCTCAGGGGTGAATGAGTTTCTGGCCAGAAGAAGGGCATTGTGGGTAGAGCAAGAAACAGACAAAGATGTGTAGGTGGTGGCCATGTTTGGGAAGAATGAGTAGGCTGGCAACCAAGATGATGAGTCAAGAGTTTATGACATCAGAGGCTACTGTTGGCACAGATGAAGACTGTGAGATTTTGTAAAAAGAAAACCCTCAACACTTTCAGCTAAGTCCTAAAGCTGTGTTGATTATTCATCGTCCCTCATGAGAACCAAGTAGGCAATATTTGGGCCTTATCATTCTGTTCAGTAAATCATTACGTTGTTCAGGGTAACATTTTTTGGTGAGGTTTGTTTGATCAGAGTGTAAACTCTAAGCATGTAATCACAGGTTTCTCAGTTTGTTACTCATCCACTATGGTCATCTGATCACAAGGCATGGCCAGCTGCTCAGACTTCTTGAAAATACAGGGAAATTGGCGTCTAGTTGCATACTCTCTGAGAACTCAAAAATCTCCATCCCTTTTCAGAGTCTCAGTTGGGTGAGATGACACCACCTATGTGTAATAAGCACTTTTTGTGCTCGCCCCTTGGTCTTCAGAATTAAACATTTCAAAGAGCTGCATCATTTTCCATAAATATGGTATTACTAGTTCATTTACCTTTTTTGCACATTGAGTTTTCTTCTAATGTTTTTGTTTTCATCTATGCTGCAATAACTGTGTGATTTTTACCCCTCAGATTATTTTCTGTCGACAAATTCCCTGAAATAGGATTAATGGATCAAAGATGGATAATATTTTTACTGCTTTTGCTACACATTACACAATCACCTTCTGAAAAGTTTAAAACAATAGCCCTAGGTGCTGACATCAAATTTCACTGCAACCTCATCAGCGTTGGGAAGTGTGGTTTTCCTACTTTTTGCTAATTCACGAGGTGTAAATGCCTTATTTTAACTATGGCTTCTTCATTTTTTTTAATTTTTTTTTTTATTTTTAAAAATTTACATCCAAATTAGTTAGCAATAGTGCAACAATGATTTCAGGAGTAGATTCCTTAGTGCCCCATCCCCATTTAGCCCATCCCCGCTCCCACAACCCCTCCAGCAACCCTCAGTTTGTTCTCCATATTTATGAGTCTTTTAACTATGGCTTCTTCATTAATGATGGCAATGACACATTTTCTACGTTTCTGTTTTCCATCTGATTTCAGCTTCTGACAAAACCTCCTTTGCTCATTGGTCTACTAGAATTTTGATGTTTTTCTTCTCAACTTGGATTGGAAATCAAACCCAAAATCACACATGGAAAAATAAGCTAAGGTCTCTTTAGGAATCTACAGAAATGAAGGGATGGACTAAGAACCAGAACAGCAAAGGGATAATGAAGATACAAAATAATAAATGTGAGTTTATTTTCATTTTTGAAGTTCCTCCAGCGTAGTGATTCTTTTTTTAAAAAAGTTTTTAGTGTTTATTTTTGAGAGAGAGAGAGAGAGAGAGCGCGAGCACGAGTGGGGGAGGGGCAGAGAGAGAGGAAGACACAGAATCCGAAGCAGTCTCCAAGCTCTGAGCTGTCAGCGCAGAGCTGGATGCGGGGCTCGACCCCACTAATGGCGAGATCATGACCTGAGCCGAAGTCAGGCGCTTAACCACCTGAGCCACCCAGGCGCCCCCCAGAGTAGTGATTCTTAACTTTTTTTAGATGGTACATCTTTTCAGTATATGAGTCCTTACCCCCCAAAGATGAACCTGACCTATCACATAAAATTTACATGAGTTCACTGACCCACTCAGGCCTATCTGCAGATACCTCTCAGGTTAAGATCCTTTGTTCTACAATCACTGCTTTAACTAAAATGTTCATTTGATTATTGCTCAATTTTACCTGTCTTAACAAAGGGTTACATTGTTATGTTTTGTGTTAGAAGGTTAATGTTATAAATAATTCGATGTTGTCTTTATTTCTTTTCGTCCCCCCCCCCTTTTTTTTTTCAGAGTTTTAAGGCTCTTGCTGGGTGGATTTCAAAGTCCCAGAGAGAATTTGACCTCATGACTCAGACCTCCAACTTCAGGTACGACATGATCCCAGTAATGTGGGAACCTCAGAGTCTGAAACAAAAATAAGAAATTGAGGTCCCCAAATACTTCAGGTCAGTTGGGTTCAGAATTTTAAATAACTTTGTTTGAAATATTTAAAGCAAAAAAAAAAAAAAAAGAATCAAAGTGTGAGCAAGAGAGAAAACTAACAAATGACCTGGCAGTTTGGAGAATTAAACTGAGTTTTTAGAAATCATAATTATCTTCAAAGTGCTGACAGAAAATGAACTGTTAATACAGAATCATGTACATATTAAAACTATTTCTCCAGAAAAAGGACACAATAAGGAAATTTCCAGACAAATTATAAATGAGTTTACCACCAACAGGCCCTCATTAAAAGAATAAAGGGTGTGTTAAAAAGAAGGAAGATTATTCCAGAAAGAAGGCATATTATTTTTTTATTAGCTGCTATAACAAATTGCCACTAATGTAGTGGCTCAGAACAATGCAAAATTATCTTCCATTTCTGGAGGTTAGAATTCTTTTTAAAAAAAATTTTTTAATGCCTTATTTATTTTTGAGAGAGACAGAGCACAAATGGGGGGAGGGACAGAGAGAGAGGCTCTGAGCTGTCAGCACAGAGCCTGATGTGGGGCTCCAGCTCATGAACTGTGAGACTATGACCTAAGCTGAAGTCGCATGCTTAACTGACTGAGCCACCCAGGTGCCCCTGGAGGTTAGAATTCTGATCTGAGTCTCATTGGGCTCAAATCAAGGTGTTAGTCAACAGGGCTGCTGGGGGTTCTAGGACACAAACTGTCTCTTTGCTTTTACTACCTTCTAGAAGCTTCCTGCATTCCTTGGCTGGTGGCCCCTTTCTCCGCCTTCAAAGCCAATAATGGTGGTTGGGTCCTTCTCATATCATATGACTCTGACTCCTCTTCTGTCTCCCTCTCCCACTGTTAAGGACTCTTGTGGTTATACTGAGCCCACCCAGATAATCCAGAATAATTTCCCTATTTTAAGGGTCAGCTGATTAGCAACTTGCTTTCCATCTGTAACTTCAATTCCCTCTTTGCCATGTAACATAACACATTCACAGGTCACAGGGAGTAGGAGGTAGACATGTTTGGGTGGCCCACGACATCTGGGATGTCAGTAAGAATGGTGAGCCAAGAAACCAGCAAACGTGTAGGAAAACCTAAACAAAGCCTGTCTTATCTGTTAAAAACAAATCTAAATGTGCTGTTAGCAAAATAATAGAACTAAAACGCCATTCAGCAGTAACATAGAGGTTGGGTTTAAAATGCTCCTAGATCCATGTATTTGGGGGGAAGGATGTGTAGATATTTATTACCTTTAGACCCCGAAAAGTAAAAGAGCCATGGTAAAATTTCTATAGCAACCACAAAAAGAACACAAACAAAGTATGTAATTTCTGAGCCATTAAGGGAGGGCAGGGAAATGGCCCCCCCTTGCCGTACTGGCCCCCCCACCACCCGCCCCGGGCCAGTACGGCAAGAAAAGAGGAATAAGAAGCATTAAAAAAGAGCTAAAACAGAAATGAAAAATTAAGGTAGTAAAGCAAGTCCAAATATATTAAGGACTACCAAAAAATGAATGTGAACTAAGCTTCCTAGTTGAAAGACAGGTCAGAGAAAGACAGATATCATATGTTTTCACTCCTATGTAGAACTTGAGAAACTAAACAGAAGACCACGGGGGAGGGGGAGGGGAAAAAAAGTTTCAAACAGAGAGGGAGGGAGGCAAACTATAAGACACTTAAATATAGAGAACAAACTGAGGCCTGATAAGGGGGCGGGGGAGAGGGGGAAATGGGTGATGGGCATTGAGGAGGGCACTTGTTGGGTTTGAGCACTGGGTGTTGTATGTAAGTGATGAATCACAGGAATCTACCCCCGAAACCAAAAGCACACTGTATATGCACTCTATGTTAAGCTAACTTGACAATAAATTATATTAACAAAATAAAATAAAATATAAAATAAATCGGGCTTGCTGACATTTACAAGACATGTCTTAAATACAAACAGAAAAGTTCCAGGTAAAAGGATGAAAGAATACAGTCAAGCTCTAACTAGAAGACAGCCACTCTACTAATATTGGAGCCGAATTTCATGGAGAGAACACCAACAGGAAGGGGCTGGCCACAGCAGAGTGACCAGGTATTTAGTCGCCACAAATATAGGACACTTCTAAACGTGTACTGCTGCTACTAAATAAATTAGTATTATTTATAGTAACAAATAACTTCAACACACATGAAATTTTGGACGAACCACAGCTATCTGCTGAGGTGCTATGTCCACGTCACTCTACCGAAAGCTTTGCTGGTGTTATCAAAGCGCGATCATCATCCCCGTGTTGTGGATGGGGAAACCCTCCCCATACATCAAGAGGTTATGCTTGGGCCATGCCTTAGTGTCTTCTGGACTCTTCCCTCTCCTCATTGAGCCCACACCTCATCTAGAGAACCTTTTCACATCGCCCATCACCCAGGATGAGGAGGGGATATGTCTTTACTGAAGGACAACAGTCACCGTCAAATGTGTTTAGATAGATCTGGATGGAAGCTTCTCTGGTGCACGTGAATCAGCAGGCTCTGTGGCATGTCTGACTCCAGGTCAATCACTGCATACACACGTGCACCCACAGCCCTCTCCTGGCCTAGCAGTGATGCCCACACGCAGATCCCGGGTCCTGCTGGGGATCTCTTTGAGGAAACCACCATCACTCTGGGGCTTATAGGAAGGCCTCTTCTGTCTTCCCCCTTGTCCTCACCCCAGGGTTTTTTTTTTTTTTTCTGGGCCTGGGGCTTGCAAATCTTGCCTCAAACTTTCTTTAATCAACCACACCAGGCCCCTAGCATATTAATCCCAGAGAAGGCCTCAGACCAACACCCAAATTAAAGAAACAGGTCTTGCTGCAAGACGCAAAGGCTTTCACTCTCTTCTACAGTTTGCACTTCTGGGCAAGAACAAGTTCAGACGCTGGCCAGCCTATAATGCTGCCAGTATTCCTATGGCATTGGAGCAAGCTCCTTGCCCAGTAGGATGCTGCGAGATGTGCTGGAGAAAGCCAAGGTCCTGCCCCTTCTGGGCCCTATGTCCTTAACAGGTTACCCCTCACCTTTGAACCTCTGATTGACAGTGGTCAAAAGCCTCCGGTTATTGAAGGCATGAAAACATAACCTATATAAAGCATCTGGCATGGTGCCCAGCACATTTCACATTTCCCTCCTACCCCTTTCAGGAAGTCCATTTCCTCTTGGATGGGCTGGCTCTTGTTTCCATTGTGTCATCAGATCCATACTAAGGCCATGTTGGACATGGGTTCTGGGAATTAATTTTTGGCCTCAGTTCTGTCTGCAGACTTTCCTGTCATTTACCTCCATCTATCTATTTGCCAAATGGAGGTATTTGTATTTGCCCTTCTGCCAGCTGGAGTACCCAAAAGGTTTAGGCTTCTGGCCATCCTCAGAGATTTAGGGGTGGTCTTATACTGCCATTTCTTAGATCCCCTATTGTTCTTCATGTGTAATAAGAATCCCGTCTGCTATTCGTATAAGGGTTAGCAGTTCACAAAGCTCACCCAGTAAAAGGTAGGCCAAGTGAGTATTTTCCATTCGAGAGCTGGGAAAATTGAATCCCAGAGATCAATAAAGACGTTTTTGGGAAACAGTCAGTGGGTAGGTGAGAAGTTAAGGTGTTCGGCACTGAGGTGTCCCGATTACACATCCGATGATTTACTCCCAAAGGAGATGTTATGGTGAGTAGGCTCTGAGTGAAACAACTCTGTGCCTCAGTTTCCTCATCTGTAAAGTGAAGATAATAGTTAATACCCTCTGAAGACTGTTGTGAAAATTCAGTGAGATAGCCACTATGGTAGCATCACAGTTGTCATTGATCATTGCCACTGTAGATGCTAGGGGGCACTGCCCAGACTTACCCCTGCCCCATAAGGATGACCTGTCCCTGAAGAAGTCATGTCTGCCCTCCAAGGGAAGCCTGCATCCAGGGAGCAGTCAGTGTGGGGATACAGAGACCCAGCTCTCTTTTCAGGCCCACCCTAGCTCCAGATGTTCTAAGGGATGGGCTGAGGCCTGTGCTGTGACTGCATTGCAGTTCAGGTCCTTCTATTCAGTCTTCCTTTCTTCGCACCACACAGGAGTGGCTCCTGAACCAAGTCCCCAATAAGCTCCCTGCACGCTAGTCTCCATTGCATGCCAGTCTCTGTGTGCACGCGTTAAAACCATCCTCGGTCATTTAAGCATGAACCGTAAAGGGGAGTAGGTTTGCATGGAGCCATCCACACAAAGTCCTCTTCCCAGAGCAGCAGGGAGTTTGGCCCGGGTTAGGTGTGCACTCCATGTCCTTGCAACAGACTAGGATGGGGAGATTCTCCTGAGGTCTAAGTCCATGACCCTGGCCCCCAGCACTGGGATCCAGCCAACTGGGGAAGCCTCTAGGTCTGGACAACTCCAGACCCTTGGCTATTCTGTTCCTGGGCACAGCCTTCTTTCCCCAATGATGCAACCCTTTGTAACAAACCACAGGTCAATTGCACATTCCTGTTACCGAGCACAGAGAGGCTTTGTAGCTCAGTCTCTCCAGGAATTCTGACGCACCGCAAGACCCTGTGGTTAGAATACTTCTTTCCTAATAAAAGCCCCTGGCCTCAGAAAAGGAAGCTTTCTCAGGTGACTAACATTTGAGGCAGGGCTTCCCAGGACCCAGCCACCCTGTTGCATGAAACAACCAACAGAGATCTACTTTAGCTCAAGTTATTTTAGGCGGGGGGTGGGGGGGGTTGCGGATAAGACCCCATAACCACTATCAGCTCCCCAACTTCTCTTCCCCCAGATAAGCATAGAGTGTATGCTCCCACGGCTTTTCCCTCGGAACACTACACTTTAGCTCTGCTTTGCCTAAACCCCCTAGCCAGGCTTTCTTTCACTTTGAAGCTTCTCTTCCCTTTTCCTCTCCTACCTGCCCCATCTTCCTCCCCTGGCTGCTCCCCCAAGCCCAACTTCAGTGTCACTGCTCTGCACTCCCACAAAACCCTATGCTTCCCTTGTCCATGCACATATCACCCTGTGATGCAGTTTTCTGGAAGTATGAAGACTGTATCCTGTGAAGACAAGGACACGCCCACCACACTTACCTCTGACCCCTCAGGATCTGACATAGCACATGGCAGTGGTTGGGGGCTAAGTCTTCATGGAGCGAATGTACATTAGATTTTGTTGTGATTGTTGGTTGTTGTCACAAGGGACCAAATCGCACTTAGAACTAGCTGACAGCTTTTACTATTTGGCTGCTGTGAAAGCCAGTAGAATGGCTTCTCTTTCTTAGATTTAGCGTGAATGATACCAGGAGGATTTAGATTGTTCTAACTCGGGTCCTGAGTCCCATGCACTGTGGCTGAGGATGTGGTAAGACGGCTGGGCTGAGAAAAGCTGGGGTGGCTCACCCACGTGAGGCAGGGAGCCTGGCAGACAAAACCTCAGACAGGCCCAGCTGCGCCGTGGACTCACGTCTAGGAGCTTTGTCAACTGCAATGTACTCCACACACGTGGGCAATGACTTATGGATTTTGAGGTCCTCAGTTTGAGAGCAATTACATGTGGCCTGGCCTCTGCATTCTAGTTCCTCCTTCCCAGTGGTGCATTAGTTTGGAGGAGCTATCCCCCCAGCTACTGTCCAATCAGCCATGGCCTGGGGACAAAGTCAGGGACATTTATACGTGACTGGCCCTGTGAACTGTGGCGGTGGCAATGGGGAAGTTCCCAGAAGAGTGGATCGTGGGGTTAAGCAGAATCTGCACATCTTGACGTTGGTTGATGTGAACATGTGTGTTTCAATGCGTGACCACTTATAAGATGTGTGAGTGGGGTGTGTGTGTGTGTGTGTGTGTGTGTGAGAGAGAGAGAGAGAGAGAGAGAGAGAGAGAGAGAGAGAGACACTGTACCTGAGTGGTAGCTTCCCATCCATTCCTTTATTCATTTCTCCATGTGGCAGGTTCTGCGCCATGTGAGTTGGGGATATAATGGTGAACAGAACAGACACAGTCCTTGCCGTGACCTGCCGGGGAGGCAGAGGTCGCACATAGGATCACACAAATGAAGGTTTTAAGGGTGAGGATGGTCCGCTAGTCAGTGGAATGGGGCAGGGGAGGGTGTTCCATGCAGAGGACCAGCCTATGTCAAAGCCCTGAGGTGGGAGGAAGAGGTGAACTTGAGAAATCAAAAGGACTGTGTAGCTAGAGTTCAGGGAATAAGGGGATTGTTCTGCAGGATGAGCCTGGAGCCAGGTTGTATAGACTCTCCTGGAACCTGTGAGGACTAGTATTGATCTAAGACCATGTGAAACAGCTCAATGGTATCTCTTGTCACAACTCAGATCCATTGCTCTGGCCTCATGGACCGAAACCAGCAGGAAGCAGGATACCCCTTTGGTGCCTGTCTCCCCTGGCTGAAGTGGAGGGATTCTCTAATGCTCTTAGTCTTCCCACAGTGCACAGGAACCCTGCCATTGAGCCTAGCATATGACTTCCCTTTGGGGCCTTGGCATCTCTCCTACCTCACCTGCAGCTGTCTTAATCTGAGACATGGATTCTAATAACATTGAACCTCAATATCTCATTCCTCCATTCCTGATGCCTGCTCTCCTCATTACCTCTTGCTTTTCCCTTGTCTTCTATCTGTCCCCCACCCCCTTCTTCTTTGTGCAATGGCCTGGCCCAAGGGAGGTCAGTGCTGGAGTGAGTGGTCAGTCATTGTTGCTGGAGGCAGAGTGCCTCAGTGTTCTTCCGAAGCAGCCCCTCTCCACCACCCAGGGTCCCCAGCCACCAGGAATTCCCAAGTTCCCCATTGCCAGCCCTTCCCACAACTGTAGACTTCCCCATCTCTGGGACTTTTTTGACTCTGGGCTTCTCAGGTGCTCTGAGTGCTCCAGGCCAGGCCACTGATCCCTTAGATCTTTGCAGCTTTGGAGGAGAGGTGGTAAACCTAGGGAGGAAAGTTCTGGAGTGGGCTAGGCTCTAGAGGGCTAGAGATGCCTACAAATGGTTCCTCCATCCTGGAAGTGCCCCGTGTCAGGCCTGGATGGGAAATGCCAGCCTTGTGCACTGATCAACATGCCATCCCCGACCCAGACTGGCAGCCTAGCTTACCATCTTACCGACTGCAGACTAGGCCAGGCCCTTAGCTCCCCATGGAGACATCAGACCCATGCTCTGCCAGAATTATAGCTCATACTTAGATAATGCTTCCTGTGTTCTAAACACCTTATGTTTGTTTGCTCAGTCCTCACAACCACCCCAAAAGGTGACTAACAGTCTTACCTTCCTTTTACACATGTTTCTAAGATCACACAGATGTAGTTTGTGAGACTGGGATCCGAAACTCTGAGTGCCAGAACCTGCCTCACAGAGTGGTCCTCCTGGTGTAATAACAGACACGCACACCATGATGACAAGATGGCATCCACAGGCAGGTTCCCAAGCTTCCCCAAGGGCCCAACTTTCCAGGTTTACAAAATTTAGTTCCTGATTTGTTAGCAAACAGGAATTTCTCTACAAAACCTGCTTCAGAAATTCCCAGCCCAAACTCGGAAGCCTTGGCATTCTAGCTGATGAGCCAAGGCTGAATAGAACAGGAAGTGAAGGCCTTGTGGGAAGTCCCTGTGGTCAGAAGTACCCAGGAACGGGCACCCTGTCCGCCTCTGGCTCTCTGCATCTCTCTGCTGACTTCAGGCCCTGTGGGCTGAGTGAAGGGGCCCTGGGAATGAGCCCAGGCCCCAGAGGCAGGGTTAGAGGAAAAGTGAAGAACTCCAACAGACCCCTATTGAAACGTTTATGAACGATGAGCCCTTCTGCAAGTAAGAATGGCCTTTCCTTCTCCAAAAGAAAAGACAGGCTTGAAGGTGGCCAGTAGGCTGGCCCGCCCCTTCACTCTCCCTTTCTCCTGTGCCCTAAGGCCCTGTCTAGAGCAAAACCCTATTTCAATGCACACAGCCTATAAAGCATTTTACAGTTTGCATGCCATTTCTTGCTCCAGCCTGCCCCTAATCTAAGGGACACTTCCAGAGTCATACAGCTGGTTAGTGGTAGGCCAGAGGACAAGATTCAAGACCTCTAGCTTGCCAAGGGATCCCTTGCCACTGCTCCCCATGCATCAACCCAGATGGTTTTAAAGATTCCTGAGTTGTCTGCTCCCTGATGGCAGGACCCAAGGGCATAAAGCTAGAGAGCAAGTTTGGAATGGCAAAGAGGAGAAGGTTTAGAACATAGAGTCTTCTAGAGAAGGTGGGGAGAGAGTATCTGGCCTTGTGGGCAGTTATCATGCCAGCAGCTGGGGTGGGGAACCTGAGGGTAGCTGGAAGAAAGGATGGACACCCTGCTGCTCCATAAGCCACACCCCAACCTTATGAGCCTCCACATGGTCCCCAAATAGACCAAGAAGGTCCCCACCCAAGGGCCTTTGTGCTTACTCTTCCCTCCCCCAGGACACTCTTCCACTTCTTTGACATTACTCAGGTCTCAGGTCTCAGGTCGCAAGTCAGCTTCTCAGATTGGCCTTCTCTGACCACTTTGCAGAAAACATGCACCCACCCCTAGGTCCCTCAAAAACCTATCATGTTTTTTATTCCCCCTACTGTACTTCCTTTCATATGAAGGTAGTCCATTTGTTTCCTAATTTCTTGTCTTGCCCTCCTCTGTTAGACTATCAGGGACCTTATCTGGCTTTCCCCCAGTGCCTGGAAGATTACCTGGAACACAGGATTAGGTCAACCCATATTGACTAGGTGAATAAACGCATGCATGCATGATTGGGTTGAGCACAAAAGTTGGGTGCGCACAAAGGTCCAGCCTTACTAATCCCGGTCGGTTCCTCACGTGAGGCCTCTGGTTTTACAGAGAGATAAGAACCTGTTTGGTTCCTGTTAGCCTGAGTCACCCTTTTGGAAGCTGGGCCTGGCGAGCCCTGCCTGGGTGTGTAGAAGGCAGCAGTGGCTCTTCCTCTTCCTCTCCTCAGGTAATCCGGAAGGAAGGAGCAACTTCATCCCGGGAGGTGCTGGTGGCACAGGTACTGCCCGGTGCTTCTCCTCTCTGTGCAGCAGCTCAGTCTGGAGCCAGAGTGTAGAAGGTGTCAGAAGACCTCGGATGCTACCAGGCCCTCCCCATGGCATCAGGTAAGCGCCTTCCACTCCTATTTTTCCATCTGAAAAATGGGTAGGAAACTATCGACCACTCGTGTTTACTGAGGGCAGGCTTCCAGAGAAATGTCAAGGGCATGTAGCTCCAGGCCCACGTTGGAGACTTGGCCGAGGTGGAGGCTACAGCGGGCCACACACATACACTGAGGTGAGCCCAATGCCTGTCCCTCCAGCGGGCGCCAGAGGAAGCATGTCTGCTGTGAGAAAAATCATGGAGCTGTTAGACTCTATTGGTCCTTTTCCACTGTTGACAGAGACATAGAAATTGGAGAAATATTTCTGTCAAATGAGGGTGAGAACAGTGTGAACTCAATGAGAAATACTAAAAGAAGCGGGCACTAGCTTACAAGAGCTGAAGGATAATACCAAAGGGTGGGGACTGGGAATTAGTGGGGACTGACTGGCTCCAGCAGCTGGTTGTCTCATGAGAATGCTGGCCCAGGTGGCCAGAACTTCTCATTTCTCAGGAGCAGTCAGATATTCTGATTTCCTTGTGTAGTAGTTTGATTAAATAAAACAATAACGTGAGCAATGGAAACACGCAGCCTACAGGCTACTGCTCTGCCGTCTGTTTAAGATCTGTGTAGGTCAGAAAAAAGATCTTAAAACTGGGGTTCCGGAGACCTAGTTCCTGTGCTTGGCCTCAAACGGCCTCTATTACTCCTTTCTGGGTCTCACTCTTCTCAGGTCAAGAGGAGGCAGGCAAACTCTCAGGGTTTCACGGGTACAGTAATAGCCAATCCTTCCGTGGGCTTACTATGAGCCAGGTGCTCTGCCGAGCTGTTAAGGTGGCCTGTCTCTTCTAATGCTCACAACAACCATATGGGGAAGCACTATTATTGTTCAGTTTCAGAAGGGGGAACTTGGACACAGAAAAGTTAAGTAATTTGCCCAAGGCCAGACAGCCACTACAAGGGGAGGGGCTGGGCTCCACTGCAGACGGTCTGTCTCTTAAATCACTGTGTTGTGTTCTAGGGGTGCAGAGACTGAATGAGGTCATGGAGGGAAAAGTGCTTTGGAAACCACAAGCAGTTTTTCCAAGGGCAGCAAGGCCTCCCCTTTGGAGGAGGTGAGGCAGTCTCCAGTGGCTTGTATGAAAATGTGAGCCCGTGGTCTTGGGTGTCTTTCGAATGTGTAAAAGGGGCGCCACTCCCAGAACTAGATAATGATATAATGTGAGGAAACCACTATACTTAAAAACGGTTCATTCCAAAATATTTTATTATTTTTTAAGTTTATTAATTTTGAGAGAGAGAGAGAGAGAGCATGCACGCAAGTGGGGGAAGGGTAGAGAGGGGAACAGAAGATCTGAAGTGGGCTCTGTGCTGACATCCAGAGATCCTGATGTGGGGCTCGAACTCATGAACCATGAGATTAAAATGTGAGCCTAAACCAAGAGCTGGATGCTTAACCAACTGAGCCACCCAGGTGACCCTATTATTTTTTAAAATGTTTATTTATTTATTTTGAGAGATTGAGAGAGAGAGAGAGAGAGAGAGAGAGCAGAGGAGGGGCAGAGAGAGAGAGAGGGAGAGAGAGAATCCCAAACAGGCTTCCCGCTGTCAGCGCAGAGCCCGACGTGGGGCTCAATCTCATGAATCGTGAGGTCATGACCTGAGCCTAAATCAAGAGTAGGATGTTCAACCGACTGAGCCACCCAGGCACCCCCAAAACATTTTAAAGTGGCAGGTGGTAGGTGCTGAGTAAGTTCAAGTTCAGGAGATGAGTGTGTGTGAGCCCAGTGAAGACACCATGTTTTCTGGAAGGCCAGGGACGTGGGTGGTGCTATCCTTGCCGAGCAGAGAGCAGGGCTCTGAGGAGAGAGATCATGGAGAGATTCGTAGTTTGCCTAAAGAGCTGGGAACTCGAGGGCAGAGGAGCCAGGGTGAAGGTGGGTATGGGCTTGGGACACGTCTCTTACCTCACTGGACCTCTGCTTCTTCTCTAACACCCCTGACCATACCGCTAATGTGTGTGAAGAAGGCAGGGCAGGAGGATGAGGAGGTGAAGGTGAAAATAGTGATAGTGAAAGGGTAAATCCTTTGCACAACTTACATTTGAAAACAATCTTAAGCCACTTGACATGGACATATCTTGATTTACATAGTTGGAGGAAATAAAATGTGAATGGCTAAATTAAAAATTAACTTGATCAGAAGGGGAGTGATTGATCAATACCGTATCCGCTATGGTCTCTTTTCCTAAGTGGAAGACTCGCTAAGTTTTTTGGTTCTTGTGTGCTTCATCTACATATCTATGTACCTAATAAAATGGACCACATCTTTGGGGCGCCTGGGTGGCTCAGTTGGTTGAGCGTCTGACTTCAGCTCAGGTCATGATCTCATGGTTCGTGGGTTCCAGCCTTGCATTGGGTTCTGTGCTGACAACTTGCTCAGAGCCTGGAGCCTGCTTGGGATTCTGTGTCTCCTTCTCTCTCTGCCCCTCCCCCACTCATGGCCTGTGTCTCTCTGTCTCTCAAAAACGAATAAATGTTAAAAAAAAATTTTTTTAATGGACTACATCTCTGCTATGCAAGACACAATGATGAGCAGTTAACTGTGCCTGCAATTTGCAATCCCAGCCACCCGCCGATATAAGCACCTCTTAAGGACTCGTATTATAGGGTGACCAATCATCTCAGTTTTCCAGGGACTGAGGGACTTCCCAGGATGCCAGACTTTTAGTACTAACACTTGGAAAGTCCTAGAAAAACCAGGACAGTTGGCCACTCTAGTTCAAAACCAGATAAAGAGCTTTTTCTCTTTAACTTCTGTAAGGCCTTAGAATCGTCCTTTCCTTACTACCAAAAAACAGACAAACGCCTAAAATGTCCAAGCAATTGTGGAATAAATTGTTGCTCTATAAGATGTGAGTTCAAACCAAAAGGAACACCATAGGAACAAATACAATCCTTGGCTTCTGTTACCTGTGCGATGAGGCAGAGAGGAAAGAGGTCAGCTGCCTTTCTGGCAGGACTGACTGTAAGGAAGAATACAAGAACTGGGTTCAAATGCTGCCTCCACCACCATCTGGGGCAAGTGATTTAGTCTTCCTGTACCTTGGTGTTTTTCTTATGCTACAAAGTGAGTATAAATATATATACCCATCTTGAAAGTGGGTCTACATTTATCCACCTTGCACAGCTGTTATGCGGACTAAGTGAGATCCATATGAAAGAATAGAACACACAGCCTGAAGCAAGCATGTAAGAAACACAGCTGTGCCCTCCCCCATTCCCTGGTTCCTGTCCCTCCCTGTCTGCCAGTGGAGAAGCTAGCTGCCTTATAAAGCTAGTTACCATAGCCAAGAAGGCAAGAGCAAACATGTCCCTCTAGAAGCACAAGATAACTAGATAAATAATGGTTTCAGTGCAGATTCATATCAAACCCAGAAATTGTTGAAGCAAAAAACATCTTGGAAGACTTTGAAACGTACAAAAGATTCTCAGTAAGTTTACCATTTAGACCTAGGAGGAGAGCAAGCTTCTTGTGAAGCAATGATTGATAACAGTTGACGTTATATATAATCTCCTGACCACCCTTACATGGCCCAGGAGGGCATACGGGTCACCCTGATGGCTGCAGTTTGGTGGGCAGAGATGCCCAGGACAGAATCTGTCTCCAAAGCTGGCTTGCTGCTGTAGGGAGCTTCTAATAAGCTTCTGGATGTTGTTAAAATTGACTTGGTTACCTGGCAGGGCTGGGTAGGTGGAAACTGACAAAGGGAAGGCATGAGATATACTTGTTCCTCCTCCTGTTTGTACGAATATATTTACCCATCTCTTGGAAAGAGTAACCGGAGACTTTGTACCGTTACCTTAGTAAAAATTTCCAAAGTTTGGACAACAGCACTGCGTCTATTGTGTGCTGTGTGCTGTGACACTCACGTACTCAAGAGCTGGCTGAACATGAGACTGAGACATTACAACTTAAGGTGCACACCTGTCCACCCAAAGGCTTAAATTTTTACAAGTGGTGCTCGCATGACATAAATGCAGCGCCAGCAGGCATAGCTGAAAACGTTTGCACCAAGATTCACTGAAGTTTCTTGATAAACTGGATTTGTCAGGAGGGATCATTTTCTGCGAGGGGGACGTGACCAGTGCGATAGGCCCCTGGGCTGAGATGGGGAGGGACTAGAGTTAAGAAATAGGATGCTTTTGGCCATCCATTTCTGTATCAGTTAGGAAGGACGTTGGGTTTAAGGTTGGTGTTGAGCAGAATAGCTACCAAGACTTCCGGTGTTTTGGCGAAACCTCAGATGTGAGGTCTTCTGGCCAAGTGTCTGCGATTTCATACTGTTAGAGCATTCCCTGTATCCCTGGGGGTTGCAGCTTTCTATAAGTTTGCTGTGGCCGAACCAAGAAAGAAGACATACGCAGATTTCTACGGAAATTATGATTCCACGAAAGATTTTGAGGAGATGAAGAAGGCTGGTATCTTTCAGAGTGCAAAGTGATTTTGGAATGTAAAGAATTTCCTTGGGTTGAGTTCCATGAAAGTTTGTCGCTGATCTGTGTTCCTGAAGTATGAAACATGAATATTGGGTTATGGAATAGTTTCTCTTGATAAATAAACTAACAGATACTGTGGGGGGAAAAAAAGAAAAAAAAAAAAAAGAAAGAAATGGGATGACTTTGGGTGCTTGGGTGGCTCAGTCGGTTAAGCATCTGACTTTGGTCCAGGTCATAATCTCACAGTTCGTGAGTTCGAGTCTTGCATTGGGCGAGCCCTGCTTTTCTCTCTCTCTCTTTCTCTCTCTCTCTGCCCCTTGCTTACTTGCACCTTCTCTCTAAAAACAAAAACAAAAAACAAAAACAAAAAACAAGAAGAAGAAGGAGAAGAAAAAGAAAAGAAATAGGACGCTTTCTCTCAAGAAAGATAGGCGAGCTGCCAAATCGGCCTCCTCTGCAGGATGCTGCCATCAGCGAGACGTGCTTGTGTGCGTCAGCTTTGCATTCAGCATTGTCATGCTAGTGGCTCGAGATCATCCACAGTGGGAGTATTTACACCAGAGAAACAGGCAAATGCTACTAACGAGAACCCTTTTGGTGAGCCAGCTGTCAACACTTACCAGCACATCACCCCTCTGCCTTCAGGCTCAGTGACCCCAAACCTCACACCAAGTCTAATCCATCTGTCCACTGGCCCCACGATTATCTTAATAAGACAAATCTGACTGTCTCACTCTCTGATTCCATTTTCTCTAAGATAAATTCCCTGCCCCTTGGTGTTACATTAAAGGCCCTTCATCCTCTGATTCCTGCCCAACTTTTCAGTCACTTCTGCCCCTACCCCCCCCAAATGCTGTTCCAACTCCACCATCCTGAGTAATAAGACTTAAAGTATAGACATCAGTGTCCACGCCTGGCCTAGGATCAACCTTCCTGCTGTGATAACTAGCAAAGCTAGCAAAACGTATTTCTAGATAATCAGAAGGTGTCAAAGAATGACCAAGGCTTTGAAGAACTACAAAAGCCCAGACAGGTGGAGGTCAGCACTGGGCCCCTTTGCCCTGGGAAGCATTGGCTGGTTTTAGAAGCCCCAGCTGAGTTTTGGACAGACTTACAGGGCTGGGGGTGTGGGGGCAGGGAGAGGATAAAATGTGTACTTTAGCTCTCACTGAGGAGGAGGGGCCTCAATAAACCCCCCAGGTCTGGGCTGGGACCCGAGAGGATTGGGAGTGAACAGAAATGGAACAGTCTGCATGGTTATTAAAGCTCTGCTCCGATCGTGTCAACCCTCTTGGGGTTAAGGTCATGTGGGGCTTCAGTGCCTACAGCCTCACTGCCCGGAAGAAGCAAAAGTGAATCATCTCTAGATATATACACCTCTAGATGACTTGTCCGGAGCCTCAAATGATCTCTGCAGTTTTTGATATGCTACAGTGCCCAGCAGTCAGTAAAAAGTAGTCAGGCATATGTAAGACAACCTGTGCACCAGAGAAAAAACGGACGGCAGAAGGAGACACAGCAGGGATTCAAATAATGAAGTTATCAGGTGCAGCCTTTACAAGAACCGTGAATACTGTATTCAAGGATTTAAAAGACAAGATGGAAACTTTTGGCAGAGAAGTAGAAACTATACAAAAAAAAAGGAAGCAAATGGAAATCTTAGAACTGAAAGATGTAATTAACTGAAATTGAGAAATAGTTAGCATTTATTGAGCACTTCCTATGTGGATGGAGCTCTAGAAGCATCAACAGGGGCCCATAGAGCCTGTGTGGTATCGCTCCAAGGACACAGACAGAGCCTGGTTTTCCTATTTCCCTTGGAGTGGGCCTTGGTCATTTCTGCAGTCACCAGTGTCTAGCAGGGCAGGGCTCGGCATGCCGAGGAAGGCACTAGATACAATTGTGATGCCTGGAGCTCCCAGGGTCCGCTATGTGGTGTGGTCGTTAAACCGAATTCAGGAACTGGAGCGAGTGGTTGAGGAGCCAGAACTGAGAACAAGTTTAGTCAGAGATTTCCTGTGGGCAGAGATCATCGGGACACCAACTATTTTGATAAGACGGAACCAAGAGAGGAATTGTGGCCAGAAGCGTGAGGGGAGGGAAAGAGCCTCTCACCCCCCACTCCTTTCCTCCCCCAGCCCAGAGGGATGAGGGCCTCCCCCTCGGGAGTCCAACTGGGCGTGCAGGGCAGGGCTGACTGGCTCAGGGGCCTTGTGACTGACCTTTCTCACTTTACGTGGGCCACAAAGCAGACGCAGTAGCTTTCTATTGTTTGTGTATTTCCTACGTGCCAGGGTCAGGGTTAAATACACCATGTGCACCATCTCAATCCTCACAGAACCCCGTGACAAGGCTTCAATTATTAGGCCTGTCTAATGGATAATGAAACCGAGGCCAAGAGACCTGGGCCTGGGTGGCCCAGCTCATAAGTGATGGGAGGACGCAGCCCCAGGTCGGCCTGACTTGTCGGCCCGGCCCTAGGAACTCCTTCCTCTATACTCAGAAAGGCCTGCCAAGACACTTCTTGGGCACAGTGGGAAAAGGGCACAGACCTGGCAAAGGTGGAGAACTCAGGGCTCTGTTCTCCAGGAGAAACCTGTCTCTTTGAATTTGGGCTAGGGACAAAGGAGCATTTACCCAGCAGCCCCAGGGGGGGTGGGACCTTGGCTTGGAGTGCTGTCTGAGGGCAGGCTCCGGGCCGCTCGGCCTCCCCTGGGCAAGTCACTTCTCTTCAGTCTTCAGGGACGTTTTTCAAGGGATGTGGATGTAACATTGAGGCACGTAGGAGAGGGTTTATCACAGTTTAGCTGCCTTTCATCTCAGAGAGGTGCTGACCAAGTTTAGGCACCTGATGATTTCTAAGCGTTCCAGAAATCGTATCCCGCAATTCAGCAAATGCTGCAAGAGGAAAATAATCAAGCAGGTTCTTACACATCACCTCCTTCAGCCAGCCCTCCCCCAAACAAACAAAACTCCCCTTTGGCCCTCAAGGGTAGATACTGTTTCTCGCATGTGTTTCAAAGGTGAATGTCTCCCTCAAGGTCACTCACCTTGTGAGAACAGAGGGGACACGTACACGCCACTTTGCTCCTCAAAGGAATCACTCAGGGAGATGATACAATTTTTGCAGAAATGTTCCACTTGCTCTGAAAGATTTGAGAAGTCTGCCTTTTTGTTTTTTTTTTTAATTTTTTTTTCAACGTTTATTTATTTTTGGGACAGAGAGAGACAGAGCATGAACGGGGGAGGGGCAGAGAGAGAGGGAGACACAGAATCGGAAATGGGCTCCAGGCTCTGAGCCATCAGCCCAGAGCCTGACGCGGGGCTCGAACTCACGGACCGCGAGATCGTGACCTGGCTGAAGTCGGACGCTTAACCGACTGCGCCACCCAGGTGCCCCTAGAAGCCTGCCTTTTTAAAAAAATTTTTTTAATTGAGGTATAATTGACATAGAACATTGTATTAGTCGCAGGTGTACAACATAGTGATTTACCCAGCAGCTGTTTTATATACATAGTCATAAAAATATCTTTTATATCTTATCTTTTATACCTTTTGTGATCTACTCTCTTAGCAACTTTCAAATACGCGGTGTAGCCTTCCTCCTTGAAGGATTTTACTCTCATTTGGACACAGATGCTGATTTGTTGGTTGAACATATTTGTTGGCTGAGCTCATCAAGATCAGCCGCTGTGAACAGGATGACCATTGGCTAGGAGTCTGGAGACCTGGATTCCTGGGCATATCGTTGCCATTAACGTGCTGTGTGGCCTTGGGCGGGTCCCTTTCCCTCTCTGAGTCTTAGTGTTCTTCAAAACAATGGTAGGGTGGGATAGGAGGGCTGCCGAGCTCCCATCCAGTTCTCCAATGCTTCAGCCTACGTTTCTGCATTAGCGTTGTGTGCTCTGATCATGCAGAAGCCCTGTACGTATTTTCCTTATCCGTAAATGGGAGTACGCATACCTTTTTCCTAACTTCTACAATGTAGTAAGGAAAGAAGTTAATGCGTATTAGTGCTCACTGCAGGCTAGAACTTTCCTCTCCTTCTTCCCTTCCTTTCCCTTCCTCCTTCCCTTCCTTTCCCTTCCTTCTTTCCTTCCTTCCTTCCTTCCTTCCTTCCTTCCTTCCTTGCTTCCTTCCTTCCTTCCTCCTTCTCTCCCTCCCTCCTCCTTTTCACCCATGAGGAAGACGTGATCAATCCCATTCTGGGCATGAGGAGACGGAGACAGAGGCCCAAATAAGTGAAGTGACTTGTTCCAGGTCACGCGGGTAGCAAATGGCAAATGGCAGAGGTGAAATTTGGATCCATTTTTCTCCAGGTGCTGAATTGGCCCCATTTTCCCAAGACGATTACTTTAAAGACGCAGATAGCAGGAATAGAGCTGGCTTCAAAGCACCTCTCAGGAAGTTTGCACTACAGCAGGAGGTCCACAAACCAAGCCAACCCTGGCCACCACCCATTTTTGTAAATAAAGTTGTATCGGAACACAATCAGCCTGCTCATTTACAGATCGCCTCTTCTACTGTTTAAGCTACGGTAGCTGAATTGAGTAATCATGACGGAGACAGACCCTAAAATATTTACTATCTGGTCCTTTACAGAATGTTTGCTAGTCCCTGGTCCAGAGTCCAGCAAGGGCATGCATCCTTCAAAGAATACAAAGTGACATGAGACCGTCCTGGGTGCTGAGGAACCCCACCACTTAGCTTTAGGAGAGGAGGACTTTTCTACTTAAATCTATTTTTACAAAGTCAACAAACAGTCTCAGGATACCTGTCAGGAAGATGAGGGAGCGTTCAGTTTTCATTGTGCTCTTCTTCCCAGGAACTTGGTGAGGGGGAAATAGAAAGCTCAATTTTGGGGAAATTACACAGGGGGAAAGGGGAGGGAGTCAGTTACAACACCCCGTTGCGACACTCAGCACGGTTGAAAGTGACAACAACAAGGGTTTCTCATTTTGGAAATGTGAGGGCATTTCCGTTTCTCAGAGCGGGACAGGGCGGCAACAGCCTGCTTTGGGTGAGTGACTATTTTCTTTATAAGCAGCTACTCCGGGCCTGAAATGGCAGTGTCCCTTTGCCTCGCCGTGGCCACAGAATGGAAATCTGCAGATGTCCCCCCAGTTACCTGATCTCTTTCCTCCTTTTCTTGTTCTATTCAGAGACAGCCTGCCATCCCTTGGGGAAGAGACCTTGCAGGATGCAAGCCTTCAGGTAAGGCCGCCCCTGCAGAGGTGGGGTGGATGGACAGGAAAATGGAGCCATCGCAGCCGTCGGGGGACGTTGGCCTCCACAGCACCTGAAAACCGGGTTTGGACTGGACAGGGATGCCCGTTATTCAGGAAAGGGGAGCCACATGCGTGGTCTTCAGGGCTTGCATTTCAGAGTAACTTGGCCAGGGACTTATTTCCCGGAGACTGGCGACTCGGTGGGTGACAGACAGGTGCCAAGGAACCATGCTGAGGCTCTTTGCTGGGCAAAGAAGCACACAGGGTGGCTGTGGGCAGAGCATGGCCCAGAGTCCCAGACTGCCGGCTAGCACTGTGGCTCCGTGTTGACATGGTGGAGGATCCTGCTCCTCTGGGGCCTCAGTTTCCCCATCTGTGACATGGGGTTAATGATAACCCCCTGCCTGCCTTACTGAGTTGTTGTGAACGTCAAGTAGGGCCTGAAAACTACTGTGATTTTTAAAAATTGAGCCAGGAGTTTTGTGAGATGTCACCAACACTGTGGGAACATTGGCAGGCTCTGATGCTGTCCACGTGCGCCCTCTGTCCTGTGACATCCTAGGACTGAGCCTTGTCAGGGTGACTTCACCCTCAGACTGAGTTTCTGTGCTTGAGGCTGAAGTTTGGGGTTCTGTGCATGCCTGTGTAAGTGTGTGCATGCATGTGCGTGTGCATCCGGGGCAAGTCCTTCCCCTTTCCAGACATGGAAACTGCTTCACGAGATTTGCCTCTGCCTCCACCTACTGGCTGGGAGCTCCAGGAGATGCCCCTAGAGGTCTCTAGGAGAAGACTCATCCAGGAACTAAGAAAAATCTCGAAAGGTCAAATCCTCACATGTGCAAAGACCTTTACAGTTTGTCCCACTATCCTTCACTAAGCTCATGAGCTCCCCAAGGTCACCTGATGAGATGGGTGGTTTTAGGTACACTTCATGTGTGAGGAGATGAGGTACAGGTCCAAGGTCACATGGGGGGCAGCAGGGAATGGAGTCTCTGTTAGTCCCGCTGTCAGCCCTTGACCAAGAAGAAAAGACTGGAAGTCCCTGGGTGAGCTGGAAAGGAAGCTTGTTCCCAGGGAGTGCTGCCCCTGCCAGACCCAGAGCAGCCACTGGCTGATGGGAACAGACCCTCACGGTCTAAGGCTCAGAGTGAGTTAGTTACAAGCTGCTGTGTCTCTTGAAACTGCTGTGATGGCCACTAGTCTCAGACAACTCTTTAAATTTACACTGAAATTAATAAAAATTAAATTGAATTTAAAATTCAGATCCTCAGTTCCACCACATTTCAAGAGCTCAATAGCCATATGTGGCTGGTGGCTGCCATATTGGACAGGGTAGGTCCAGAACATTTCTGCACCCAGAAACTTTTATTGGATGGTGCTACTCTAGAGCATGTTTTGCTGAAGTAGAAGGTGTCTGCTCTGGGAATCAGAGGATGAATAACAAGTGAGGAGAGGGATAGAATGTGGGTGCGCATTGGGGCACCTGGGTGGCTCAGTCGGTTAAGTGTCCAACTTCAGATCAGGTCATGATCTCATGACTCATGAGGTCGAGCCCCACATTGGGCTCTGTGCTGACAGCTCAGAGCCTGGAACATGCTTTGGATTCTGTCTCTGTCTCTTTCTGCCCTTCCCCCACTCACGCTCTGTCTCTCTCTTCAAAATAAATAAACATTAAAAAAAAAAAAAAGAATGTGATGTGGGTACACTGCTTTCCAGCTGTGGGAGTTGGGTCTGCTCCTTAATCAGTGTTGACCTCAATCTCTCCTCCATGCCATGGGTGTACAGAAATCCCACACCCCTGGCAGAAAGTTGAATGTGGACCCAGTGAGCTCTGGAGCACACAGGAAGGGGTGGAGCACAGGGTTGGGCACACAGAGGTTGTTTCCCATAGCCGGGTCCTTTTGCATTTCAGAATCTGGGATGTTAACCAGAAGACCTTCTACCTAAGGAATAACCAACTGGTTGCCGGATACTTGCAAGGACCAAGTACTAAATTAGAAGGTGAGTGGTTGCCAGGAAAGTGGCTGCTACGTGGGAACCGGGTCACTTTGCCCTGGAGTCCTTATCCTGTTCCCCCAAAACCTTAGTTTCAAAGCCCTAATCCCCATTGGGTCTTTGCGGCTGAGTTGGAAGCTGGGGGAAGCCTGGCCACTAGAGGGCATACTTGAGGGCAGCCTCAAGAGGGTGGGAGCCTTAAAGCTTAGGTCTGGAGCCCCCACCAACTGGCACAGGGTTCCCAGGCCACAGCTGGCAGGGATAGGGCACAGAAGGTAAGATGGGCCCTTTCCCTCTGTGACTATTAAGCCTTCCATGTTGCTCTGTTGTCCAGACCCTAACTACCATCCAAAATGAATACACCATATCTAAGGCTGGGTTATGTCCCTTTTTCACAGACACCACACTCAGCCATGTTCTGGTCTGTGCGCTAAACAAGCTGCATGAACATGGGCAAGCTTTGCCCCCTCCCCCACCTCAGTTTTTCCCTTTAGTAAAATGAGGCCACTGTGAGGGCATGATGGGAGATTCTTTCAGCACTAGCTTTCCGGGATGCTTTCACATCCCTATCGGCTGACTTGATACTATAGAACGGTACCATCTGATCTCCATCTTTCCACCCTGCCCCATCCCCTTGTTTTTGGCCCCCTGCCTCCTTCTGAAAGAGTGTGAGACATACCTTTCCTGTCCATCTGTTAATTCTCCTAACGAACACACTGAAGGGCAGAAAGGCTGAGATTTTCACTGCTATGTGAGGGCTCAGAGACCACCGAGGGTAAGAGGCAGGTTCAAAGTCACTCAGGTCCCTGTAGACCAAGCCCTGGAGCCCATTATGTGCTATTTTCTGTCCTCATGGGCAGCAGACTTGGTGACCTGGAGCACCCGTATCCTGGGAAGAAGGAAGGATAGAAACCATGTGGAGCGGAATCTAGGCCACTTGGTCCTTGAGGAGTAACTGGATAGGGAGTTTGGTTTGATCTGCTATTTGAATGCGGACCAGGAAGATGGCGCCTCAGTGTCCTTCTGATCTTAGGGTTTTAGTTGGTCAGGGGGAGACAGAAAACTCTCCTGGGAGAGTCCAGGCTGCCTCCCATTCTCTCTACAACCTGACCCGCCCCTGTGCTCTTCCCCAGAAAAGTTAAACGTGGTGCCCATTGAGTCTCATGCCATGTTCCTGGGGATCCATGGGGGGAAGCTCTGCCTGGCCTGTGTCAAGTCTGGTGATGAGACTAGGCTCCAGCTGGAGGTAAGGACCTGTCTCATATAACAAGCACCCCAAACCTGGTGGCTGGAACCACCATAATGTGCTCTTTCTCGGGACTCTGTGGGCCATTTAGGGGGACTCAGCTGGGTAGTTCTGACCCACTCAGTGCAGCTCACGCCCCTCCTGCAGCTGCACCCGGGAGAGAGCTCTGGTGGCGCTGGGGTGTCTAAGATGGTTTCTCACCCTTCAGGCCCTTGTTTCAGGTGCTCTCTCAGAGCTCTGTTGTCGGCTTGGGTTTCCTTACAGCATGGCGGCTGGCTTCCTCAGAGGGATTTTTCCAAAATGACAAGCCTCACTGTGCAAATGCTTATCAAACCCCTGCTTGCACCATACCATTAATGTCCCATTGGCTGAAGCCCATTGTGTGGCTAAGTCTAGTCTCAGTAAGGGAGGGGGCGAAGAAGGATTGTTCATTTGGGATCTCATTCTCTGTGGGTCACTCTCTTGCCTGAGGGGCCCCAACCCACTTAGGCTTGCCACCATCCAGTGAAGCCAAGCTTCAGGACCCTTCTCTTCTAATCCTTATCTACTCAAACCCATGAGTTGGCATCCTATTCAGGGCCCTGTATTCCTTGATCCCTGCAATATTAATGAGCTGCCAGCCCTGGGAAAAGATGGCTTTGTCTTAGGCGCTTGTTGGACAAGATCTTAACCCAACGTGAGTAGCTGTGAGCATGGCACTGTCACTTGCCCCCACCAGTGGATAGGGGCACCTATCCTTCTCTACCATGCCCTCTTTCCAGAGGCATAGACCTTGACAGAGCACCAGCCTCCACAGCCTTGGTCTCTACTGATGGTACCATGTGCTTACCAAACTTATTGGCCCATGGCTAGAGTGGCCAGATTTTTCAAAGTCAAGGTGTGACAGTGGGACAGACTCTGCTGTCCTAGGAGATGTAGGACACGTGACTTCTTGCAGTGGTCCCAGGTCAGTGTTTCTCCAGCACTTGCTCTGGGCCAGCCAGAGGCCATGTCATGGTGGGGAGAAGGGGGCAGCACAGGACCTCCATGCCTCCCCGTTCTCACTGCTCATGTCTTGGCTTCCAGGCAGTTAACATCACTGACCTGAGCAAGAACAAGGAGCAAGATAAGCGCTTCACGTTCATCCGCTCAGACAGCGGCCCCACCACCAGCTTCGAGTCTGCTGCCTGCCCAGGCTGGTTCCTCTGCACAGCCCTGGAGGCCGACCGGCCCGTCAGCCTCACCAACACGCCCGAGGAGGCCATGTTGGTCACCAAGTTCTACTTCCAGATGGAACGTTAGTGTGTCTGTACCTCACTTCCCCCACTCCCAACGTCGATGACTCCAGAGACACGTCTCCACCCTGCCCGACGTCTCCTGGCTGTTGTGGGGCTCTGAGGAGCAGCCTTGGTGGGGTGGACCCTCAGAAGGATATGCAAGAGCCCTGCAAACAGGACTCCAGCAGCTCCTCCTCAGCTAACCAACCTCCATGCTGCCTCCACAGCGGTCTTTCTAAAGTGCAGCTTGAGCCACAGCACTGCTCCAAGCCTTTCAGTGCTGCCTGTGGCTTCCGGACAAAAGCCAGGCGCCTTGGCCAGCCTGGCCCTCTGCTCTCCTCTCGCCGACTCCTCACCCTCCTGCCTTGCCCCAGTGTCCATGTCCCGGATCCCTCCTGTCACTCGCTGGCCTGCCCAACCTTGTTTTGCAAGCTGTCTCGTGGGGGAAGCCTTTAGAGTCTGTGGCAAAACGGAAGATAAGGATTTCATCTTTTTTTTTTCAAAGCCAGTTGCATCCAATTTGAAGGAGAGTCCTTTATTTGGAGACTGTCCTTTCTGGAAAGGAGCAGGGGAGGGTGAAAGCAACTCTCCTTTTTCATTTACCTGTCTTATTTTTGTAACAACTCAACCTAAAAAAATGAAAAGTCAGCGTATTTTGTTGGTCCCCGCAATTTTTCTTTCTGTAACATTCCTGAAGTCTGGACTCCACTGACCAGGCCCCAGTACCGTCTCTACTCCAGACCTTTTACAGCTGCGGGCAGTGCTTTCCTCCCCCATCCGACCCATCAAAAGCTCCCAACCCCCAGGGCACAGCACAGGAGCAGCCCCCCTGGTGTTCTTTCCACGTCTCCTGGGAGGGAGGAATTGCTCTTGGACCATTTTAGCACTTCTGACATTCTGAGACTTGTTTGAAAGATGGTTGAGCCTCTGTCTGTCTCCTGCACCAGACTGTGAGCTCCTGAGAGCAGGGAGCATGGCTTGTGTGTTTCAGGTCCCCGCGGGGGCCGAACACATGACCTGGCCCTTAGCAGGTGCTCAGTGAATGTGTGTTGTATATGTTAAGTGGAAAGTTTTCTACTCCCTGTGACTTATGCTCTGTTTTACAATAAAATGTTGAAAATTCATCTACTTTGCTGGCTGTGTCTATGGCCTTGCCAGGCTTGGGGCATGGAGAGCTTAGGAAATGGGGAGTCCTTGGACCTCTGTCACTCTGGGGACTAGACCTGGATGACTCTCTTCTAATAGACCTTTCCTCCTTGGGCCTCACTCTTTCTGGATACAGGAGCGCAAATCTCCTGGCCAGGAAGCGGTGTGGTACTACTGTCCCCAATAGCCCCCAATAGAAAACAATGCAAACGCCCATCACAGAAGAACGAAGACACAAATCACGTATGCTCATACGACGCAATGCTCGACAGCAAAGAAAGTGGATGAATTGCAGCCGGCTGCCCTTAACAAAACAGATGCATCTTACCAGCATGATGTGGGGCACAAGAATCACAAAAGCATGCACAGAGCATGATTCCACTTACATAAAGCTAAAATGGGCAACGAGCAGTTGTGTGGAGGGATGTATAGACAGGTGGTGCAAACAAAGAAGCAGGGACAGGCTGTGTCTGAAAGCAGATTTGGTGGGTGACTCCTGGGAGACAGAAGGGCAGGCAGGGGCACCCAGCCGCTTTTAGGACCCAGATGACAGTCTATTTCTCGGTATGGATATGTTTTCTGTGTGTATGTGACATTTCACAGTTCTGAAATCTGAAAAATAAAAAGCCTTGCCCCTCTGGGGTGTGAGAAAAGGGGGCACTGGGAAATGATGAGATCAACAGGTGGAATTTTGAATTTGGCCGCGTGCGGTGGGCATGCAAGACCATCATTAAACACAGCTCGGCTACCAGGCGGGTGGGTGGGCAGTGCTGTCCCTAATCCTGCCCGGGTTCTGCTGACTTCTGGACTTGGTCTCGGGAGTCTTGAGGGGAGCCCAGCTGGGCCATGAGCCCGCTGTGTGACTTTGGCCAGGTCTCCTCCCTCCTTGGGGCCTGCTGCTCACTTGTTCCCAGAGACAGTTGACTTGGACCGAGGGTTTGCAAACAGCGCCCCCTGCACTCCTCTCCAAGACTCGAGAAACAGAATCCACAAAGCAAGACCACAAGGCGGGGCTCCACTCCTGGAACCCAGCTCTGGCCCAGCCCTCTGCTCTCTGCTTCACAAACCGAACTTCACGTGCAGCCTTGCTGGAAGGGGAGATTTCGTTGCTAAAAAAACAAACGGAATCAAACAGGTTAACAGGCAACCGTCTAGATCTCAGCTCTGGCTCCTCGGAGGAGGTCACCCTCCAGTCACCTCTCTCTTCCTCCTGTGTAAGGTGCAAGTATCCACACCTGCTCCCCGGGGACAACATAGCGATGAAATGAGATGGTCTGGGTACCGTGCCGTGTGTCAGAAAAGGGCGCACGTGACTGATAGATTTGCAGTCCTGGTAAAGGGAGAAGTTCAGGGCGGAAAACCCTTCCCGGGTTGATGGTGACAATAGCAGCGACACTTGTGAGGCCCTGCAGCCACCCTGCCCTCCTATTACAGAAGGGGAAACCTGAGGCTCAGACCCTTCACATGATTAGGTCAAGCAGCTGTCGCGGGTAAGTAGCAGGCGAGGCAGCGGGGGGTCAGGCCCTGAGCTCTGGTGTTTCCTGGCTCTCCTGTCGGCAACAGGTGCTCATGCGCAGGTTTGTTAGTGTCTTGAAGCCTCAGTTTCCTCATCTCTAAATGCAGGTAACTGCTAATGCACAGGGCTGGCTTCTCGCGTTCAGTCTTTGCACTATTACCATGGTGGTGTGCTTACCATTATTAGTTCCGCCAAGAGTCAGTGCTCAAGGGAATCTTCTTTAAAGCCTCGTTGCTCTAAGTGTGGTATAGAGATCGGCAGCAGCAGCATTTGGGAGTTAAAATGCAGAGTCCCAGGCCTCATGCCAGACTTACTGACGTAAGATCTTCTTCTTCAGCAGGTCTCCAGGTAAGTCAATGCAGGTTAAAGTTTAAAAAGTTCTGCTTCAGGGCGCCTGGGTGGCTCAGTCAGTTAAGCGTCCGACTCTTGATTTCGGCTCAGGTCATGGTCTCACGGTTCATGAGATCAAGCCTCGAGTTGGGCTCTGTGCTGACAGCTGAAGAGCCTGCTTTGGAGTCTCTCTCTCCCTCTCTCTCTGCCCCTCCTTCCCACATACTCTCTCAAAATAAATAAACTTAAAAAAAAAATCAGCTTCAAAGCGCAGCAGTTATGCGGTATATAAACTCAGGCATATCTGTTAAACTGACTCTCATAATTATAAACCCAACCCATGCCCTCAACATCTCTCCCACTTGCTCACTGACGACACCAAAAACTCCCCTCTTAAGATCTCCTTACTCCGGCTTCAAGTGTTCTTTAAGGGAGGAAAAGCCTTAAGCCCTTTCCATCCTGCTAGAACATCCATCCATGCAGGGATATTCATCTGTTTTGTTTGATGATGTATCCTAAGTACCTAGATCAACACTTGGAACGTAGTGGGTGCCCAGTAAATAGTGGATGAATAAACAAGTTGGCCATTGATATATCCATTGGAATTAATGTATTACACGGGTCCAAAAATTTGGGAAGACAGGGAACTTAGGCCAGGGAAGTTTTGAAAGAGGCCTAGAGAAAGGGAAAAGACCAGGGTGTTGCGGGTTCCAGGGATTTGGGAGCTCATCATGGAGAAAGAAATGACCACAAGGAGGCAGCACACGAGCTTTTACTGAGCCACTCTATGACGGGTGTGCTTCCAGAGAAGTCTGTCCAGAGACTAGTCAGCAGTAAGTTGCTACTTAGGAAGAGAGGCAGGCATGGGGACTTGGGGGAGAGGGGACGCATGTGTCTGGGTGATGTCACTCGGCAGCACAGCGGGGAACTTCTGGGTCAGAGAGCTCCAAAGCACATCAGCAGCTTGGGGTCTTTACGGCCTGGGGCTTATCCATGGTTAGCAGATGTTGGGAACAGTTTTGTGGGATATGCAAAGCAGGCAGGCTCTCACTGGCTAAAAACGTGCTTATTTGGGTGATGTTTAAAACACTTAGTTGTGGAAACATTTGAGTTAGGCCTCAGGTGGGCTTTTAAGCTAATAGGTCTCAGCTACTGTGAAGAAATCAACTACCTGGGGGCCAGTGAGCAGAGGCCACTGTTGGCTCATTTACGTGACACAGGGTCTGGGACGTGGCTCAGGAAAGGCCGGCCTGGGCAGCCTGTTAAGTGACAGTTTTGTGCAAGTAGGAGGCAGTCCCGGTGGCTGGGAGGTGGGGGGTTTGGGGGGGTGGGGGTGGGGGGGAGTACAGAGCACAGGGAGGAAAGATGAACAAGCATCTGAGAGGAAGGGGACCTTTTCACATTGAGGCCTGACTGCCCTGTAAGGCCGCAGCAGAGCAGAACAGCTAATTCGAAAATTCGAAACTGAATATACAGGGCTCCAGTCTTTAAGGCCTTCAGAGTCTAGCCAGAATCTCCCTACTAACCGGCTGGGTGACCTTGGCCACGAGACGTCTCCTCTCTGGGCCTCAGTGTTCTCACTTATAAGTGGAGGGGATTAGACTAGGTCTGTGGTTCTCATTAGGCTCACCTGTGGAGCCTTACCAAAAACATGATGGCAATGCCCAACCCCACCTCCAGCGACTGGTTTGGGGGTGGTCGGGGCACGCCCAGGTCAAGACCCCCTGGACCAGAAGGCTCCTGAGTTCAAGTCTTCCCAGCTGCTCAGAAGGAACCCTGCCTAGTGGCATCTATAAATGCAAGGGAGGAATGGTTCTTAACTTCAGAGAAAGGCTCTTTACCAAGTCAGCACTGTATTTTGACTATATATATATATATATATATATATATATATTTTTTTTTTTTTTTTTTTTTTTAAATTTCAGAGAGAGAGAGAACCAGGGAGATGGGCAGAGGGAGAGAGCGAGAGAATCCTAAGCAGGTTCCATGCACAGCACAGAGCCTGATGTGGGGCTTGATCCCACAATCCTGGGATCATGACCTGAGTCGAAATCAAGAGTTGGGGCGCTCAACCGACTGAACCACCCAAGTGCCCCTATTTTGACTATATTTTGAGTTGAAGGTAGGTTTTCAATCTTCTCAGTCTGGTTATGATCGTCTTCAAACTTCATTTTTTTTTTTTTTTGGCATAAATTATGCCATAATAGGAGATGTTAAATTGAGGTAAAATTCTGGAAATCTTGGGGAAAACAAATAATTTTGTGTTTTCTCTTCATACAAGTGAAATCCCTAATCATAGTGGCAAATCTTAACATGCTTGATATTGAACCCAACTCTCAAAAAAGTTCGGAGATGGTGAAATATGTGTGTTATCTGCAAAACTGAGGGAGCCTAAATAGAGGGACGTTCAACTTGCAAACTAATGTTTTGCCTCTGGGTCTTCTGTTCAATAAAGTATGTGGGGGTTAAAACAACATCAAAAACAAAAAACCCAAATAAAAAAACAACCCAAGGAAGAGTTAAAAAAAAATGTCCACCAGAGGTCAGCATTTTACTGAAGATAATCCTACATGCCTGCCTGCCATCTCCACTCTGGAAAGAACCTCGAGATGATAAATTAGTTCAGTTCATGTGCTCAGACTGGTGAAGGTCCACTCCTCAAAAACTCTCTAAGAAATAGCTGGGTTTTCATGCCACGGGAAGTATATTCTCATTCAACCTATCAAACAAACCGTAGTTCAGTCCTAATTTGAACTATTTGCTGCATAGAGTACATGGAGGGCCTGAACCCTGATAAGTATCCAACAAATGTCTGTTTTTCCAAAGGGTGAGACTCAGGAAATTCTAAAGGTCTTCTTGTATCTGCTTGAAAATCCACATCCTGTGGTTCTGTTTCCAGTTGAGGGCCTGGTGGCCAGATGATCGGATGATCGATTGACATGTAGAATTAACCACCATGCCCCTGCCCCACTGGGGGGAGGGATACCCACCCAGCCCACCAGAACTCAACACAGGACCCCTGTTGACACTCTTTTTGTGCCGGAAAGGGGCTAATGGAGCTAACAAAAGACAGGTAAGCAAAAAAAGCCGGTGAGGAACAGATCCAGATCCATAGAGGGAACAGCCCCGCCTTCATCCTCTCCCCAGGGAAAGCTGACCCAGAGTCAGATGACCCGGGGTAGCAACAGAGGTCACTGATCTTAGTGGTCAGGGACCTTAAACTGCAGCACCTGTTCTTCCACCTTCACTCGGAGGGTCTCCCTGCCAAGGGATGAGAATGTCTTGTTCTCAGAGTCAAGGCACCCTCTTCCTTGGGTCTTGATGGAGTCACCCTGGCATCTTCTTTTTTCTCCTTGGCACCATTCTTTATTAGTCATGGAAGTTTTCTTTCCTTTCACCGAAGGCCTGTGGCTGAAGCCCAGGGACGGGGGGAGGTAGGCAGGGGCTAGATCCTGCCGGGCCTGGCCAGTCACGGAAAGGACCACAGTCTCTGTCCTAAGGCATGAACAGACCTTGGACACTCAGAAGCTTACCCTGTCAGCACCCCATGTCCCATTTTGGGGCACACACTCTCTTCCTCAACACCACCGAATTCCTAGTCAACCTTCATATCCAGGTTCCTGGGCAACATTTTCCGTGAAGCCACGGAGGACCACGTGTAACCTATGTGTAACCCTCAGTAACCCACTGTCTTGAAACCTCCGCAAGAGACTGGGGCTTAGACCCCTGGTCTGCATAGGACCGATGAGGCCTTTCCAAGTGTACGTGTTTTAACCCTCCCCTGAACGCCTGAAGGCGGGGACTCAGCATTTTGTGACCTCCAGAACACTTAGCCACTTACCTGAAACTGATGAAAATGCATTGCAAACATATCCGAAGTGTGTTAATTTCATAGGCACTTCCCATTTATCTTTCCTTTTCTTAGACTACTCTACCCGGCTTGTTTCCTCTTCTTCCCTGAGGCCTCTGCACAAACGGCACTTTATCAGGTCTTTTCTGCCCGCCCCCCGCCCATCTCAAGTAGAATTCTACCCCCCAAAGCCACATGTATCTCCCTTACTTGCTATCTCTGTACCTTGTTTTATTTTTCTTTCTGGCAATGATTGCCTCTGACATGATCCATATTTTGCTTGTTTGCTTATTTAATCTATTGCCCTACTACGTTTTAAGTTTCGTTAAGGCAGGGACATTTCCCCACATCAGTGCGCGATTATTAATTCAATAGTCTTCAGCAAGCATCTACTCTATGTCAGTTCCTGGTGCTGGAGACAATACCCGGAGTGCACCCTCACAAGCTTGGCCAGGACTAAAAACCAGTTCAAATATACACGCATAATTGGTAGTATTTTTACATGGTTAAAATTTGTATTCCAGTCCTTGTCTCCTTTCTTGTGGGCAGTGTTGTGAAACAACAACGCCTTTTCCTGGGGTAGAGATGGGGGCCCATGGATACCACTTGGGCATCTCTATGTCCTTATTGTGAGAGCCACGAAAATCTCAGGGGTGTGACGGAATCATCTGGGAAGAAAAAGAAAGGCTTGAATCGTGAAAGAAGGGTCCCAGCAGAGACAGCGTGAGCCACAATGAGAACTGACTAAGAGACGCCATCGTCCTAAACATCCGCTGGCTTCCCCACCCCATAGTGCAGGATCCCAAGGTCCAGTCTAGCGCCTTGTTCTTGGCCCTTCTCTTTCCCTAAAGACCATTCCCCACCACTCTAGCTGCTGGCCCCCAGTGCACACCTTGCTGTTGCTCTCTCTGTAAAGGAGCTTATATCTCATGACCTCCCTCCACCCCAAGTAGGTCCAGAGCTCACCTATGCATTTCCAAACACACCCCAAAGAGCTCTGCTAAGCACAGGGCCCATGTGCTCCAGGAGGGCCAGAACTTTCGATTGATGGCTGTGTTTCACATCAAATTCTTGAGCCAGGGCTTCCAGACTTTCAGACCAGAACAAACCACCTGGTGAAAGTCCTTGTGTTTAGCCCTCTCTGAGGTGGTCAGGAGGACGTGTACTGCCATCAGCAGAGGGGAGGGGAGCCAGTGGCACAGAGGGCTGGTGTCCAGGTGGGCCCTTTGCTGATAGAGAAGGTGGTATATCGATAGAAATCCCTGATTTGAAGCCAGAAGGCTCGGGGATAAGGTCCAGCTCCACCATTGAATAGCCGCAGGATTCTGAACAAGCTACTTACACTTCTTGAAGATCATTTTACTCATTTGGAAAAGCAAGATCATACTTCCCAGAGCCGTTTTGACGATTAAATAACATACGTAAACGTACTCCATATAAAAGCTCTCTGTAGAAAACCATTTTAATAATGTTATAACCCAAGTGTCTCCAGATGTCTCTAGGCTACAGAAACGAAGCAAATCCCACCATCTGCAGGTCTGGATCCCGTTCCAGCTTTCCCTTGAGCCCCTCACTGCCCCGTGACGTGAAGCCACCCCACCCCCACCCCAGGACTTCTGGAGTGACCCAGTAAGGGGCCCTCACTCATTTGGTCACCACTTACTTCCCTCCTCACCCTATTCATCAATGTCTACACCAATGGCCATCTCTCTAGATAATCCCAGAGCCTCCAGTTCCCGTGGTGCCCAAGTGGGTTCTGAGACAGAGAAAGGACATCTATTTCTCCAGCTCTTGTACCACTAGATGGCACTTGTCTCTCCAAAAAGCGCTCAGTGGCCCTTCCGTTCCCAGTGAAAAACCTGGTCTGTGATCATTTGATCCGATGAGACACACATTCCCAAGAAGCAGCAGCCAGTTTCCCAAAATCGGATCCTGATTTGGGAAGGAAACTTACGGAAGCCATGTGCAGAGATGCCGTCCTGCCTGTCCTCCTCACACTGCCCAGAGAGCCTCCTCTTCGGAGGATGGTTTCTGCTTTGCAAATGCAAAATCCAATGATGCCATTCTTCACCCAGAGCGAAGGATCCATCTGCCCCCAATGCCTTTCCAAGCATTCATTTTTTTTTTTCTCATGACAAAATCGCTCGCTGCTTTGCAACCACGGTTTCTCACTCAACGCAATGCTTTTGAGATTCATCCAAGTGTTGTGGGCAATCAGATCACTTCTATTTGCTGAGCCCTATTCCAACTTAGGAATAGTTCGCAACTGTTCAGTCATGGACTTTGGGGTTGTTTCCAGTTTTTGTATTTGATAAATGAAGCAGTTGTGAATATCCTTTTGGATAAGTCTTCTCACTGACATTTATTTTTCATTCTCTTAGTAAACTGCTAGGAGTGGCATGTCTGAGGTCAATGGCAGATGTGTGTTTCGTTTTATAAGAAGTGGCCAAACTGCTTTCCGAAAAAGTTGCGCCTTTTTTCTACATCAGCAAAGTGACAGTTGTTTAACTTCCTTGCCAATAATCGGTATTATCAGTATTCAAATTTTAGCCATTCTTTTTGAGGGTGGGTGATGTGGTATCTCATTGTAGCTTTATTCAGCACGAATCATATGGAGCATCATTTCATGTGCTTTTTTGGCCATTTGTTTATCTTTCAGTGTAAAGTGTCTGTTCAAATCTATTGGCCTTTATTTTAATTGAGTGATGTGTCTTTTTATTGCTGATTTGTGGCACTTGATTTAACCTGGATACAATTCTGTCGTCAGATATTTTCTCCCCATCTGGAACTTGCTTGTTCATTTTCCTAACAGGGTATTTTGGTGAACAGAATTGAAAAAGATTTAAGTCCAATTATTATTATAAGAAATCTTGGCAATCCTTTTACAAAGCTGCAAGAATTATCTCCTTATTTTCTTCTAGATATTTTATAGTTCCGGCTTTTATAGTTAGGTCTATGATCTATTTTGAGTTAATTTTTATGTGTGACGAGAACTGAGGCACAAGGTTCTTTTTTTTTTTTTCTTTTGTGATAGCTTTGAGATATCATCATTCACATGGCATACAATTCAACCTTTAAAGCGTACAATCCAATGGTTTTTAGTACTGGGATGGTTAACTTTACGTGTTGGCAGAGCTAAGAGATGCCCAGGTAGCTGGTAAAACATTATTTTGGGGTGTGTCAGGGAGTTTCTGGAAGATGTTAGCATTAAATCGGTAGACTAAGTAAAAAAGATCGCCCTCACCAATGCTGGTGGACATCATCCAATCCATTGAAAAAAAACATAATGGCAGAGGAGGGGTGAATTTGCTCTCTTTGCTTGGCCTGGGATATCCGTCTTCTTCTCCTGCCCTTACATATCAGCTCCCCTGGCCTTTGGACTCAGACTGGGACTTACACCAACCGTGTTCCTGGTTCTCCAGCCTATAGATGGAGGATCAGGAGCCAATTCCTATAATAAACCTCCTCTTTCATGTAAGTCTCTCTCTATACCCTGTTGGCTCTACTTCTCCGGAGAACTCTAACATAAGCATTTGTGTAGCACTGTGCAACTATCGCCACAATGATTTTCATCCTTTTCTGTACCCCAGACACAAACCCCATATTTTTACCAGTGACTTACCGTTTCCCCTTTTCCCTAGTCCTAGGCAACCAAGAATCTATGGATTTGCCTATTCTTATCATTTTATATGAATGGCATCATGCAATGTGTGGTCTTTCGTGACGGAGTTCTTTCACTTAGCAAAATGCTTCTGAAATTAATCCATATTGTCGTATCACATATCTGATGGGCTGACTGATATTCCACTGTATGTATATACTGCATTTGGTTTATTTGTTCATCAGTTGATTGACATGTGACAAGTCGCTCTACTTTTGGCGACTATGAATAATGTTGCTATAAACATTCCTGTACAAATTTTTGTATGGGGATATATTTTCACTTTTCTTGGGTATAGACCAAAAAGCATAATTGCTAGGTAATATGGTACTTCTAGTTCTAACCTTTGAGGGACTGCCCAACTGTTTTCCAAAGCTGCTAGATCATTTTATAATCCCACAAGCAGTATATAAGGGTTCTAGTTTCTCTACAGTCTCACCAACAGAGAGATTACCTTTTTTTTTCAATATGTGAAATTTATTGTCAAATTGGTTTCCTTACCTGTCTTTTTTATTATAGTCAACCTAATGTGTGAAGTAGTCTCTCATGGTGGTTTTGATTTGCATTTCTCTGATGGCTAATGATGTTGAACATCTTTTTTTTGTATGCTGATTAGCCATTTGTGTATCTTTCTTTGGAAAAATGTTTATTCAGACCCTTTGCCCATTTTTTAGTTGGGTTGTCTTTTTGTTATTGTTTACTCTAGATACAAGTCCCAAGTTCATTTTTTATCATAGGGGTTTCTAGATGTTCCAGAACAATTTGTGGAAAGACTTTTCTTTCTCCATTGAATTACCTGGATGCCTTTGTCAGGAGGTGCCAATTGATCACATATGTGTGGATCTATATTTAGACAGTCTAATTCTGCTACATTAATCTGTTTGTCTTTATGCCATTTTGGTTTGAAGTGTTTCCTAATTTTCCCTGTGATGTCTTCTTTGACCCATGAGTTGTTTGGAGGTGTCTTGCTTGACGTGGCATTTTCTAGATAAAATACTGCTGTCGATTTGCAAATTAATTCCATTGCGATCGAGAAGATACCATCTATATGGGTTGACCTAATGAAATTTAGTGATTGTTTTATACCCAGTCTATATGGTCAGTCTTCATCCTTCTAGCCCAGAGTGCCTTGTCAATGCCTGACGTACACGCAGCAGGTGTGCGGTGAAAGTTTGTAGAGTGAACAAAAGAATGAATAAGTTGTAGGATTGCTGACCTGGCATCAGGCCCCCTCTAAAAAGCACCAAAGCATCAGCATTGCATGGTAATGTAGAGCATGGACCCTGGGTCCTTCTGACTTGGGCAGGTTACTTAACCTCAGTTTCCTCATTAAGTGAAAAGTTTCCTACCTCATAGGGGAGTTGCAAGGATTACATGTGTTAAGACAGGTAGAGAGCTACTGCTCTCTAGTTAACACAGTATACATTAGCTGTTGTTCCTCGTGGAGATCCTGGTCAGCTCCGTTTTAGGCAGCATCAGATAAAGAGGCAGTTTCTCCAGGTCGCCAGTCTCTACGAGAGTTAAGATATCACAGGCTATGTTGGAAGAATAGAATCACTTAACTCAGACTTTTACATATGGCGCCTTAATGGCTACAGAAATAGAAACTAGATCGTGCCATGAACTGGGATCCTGGAAAATAGAAGCTTCTTGCCAATGTCAACTTATGTCTGAGGATGTGTTTGCTAAAATATGCTCGTTTCAAAACACAACTAGTTGCCATCATGCCACCAATTCCCAAACCAGCGAGCAGAAGTTCTCTGTAAGTGGACAGTCACAGCTGAAATTCTGGACTCCACTCAGACCGTTTTTCCCTGCCCCTGTGAAATACACACAAGCAGTGAGTTTGCAGGAATTCAGAGCAGCGCCCAGCTCGAGGCGTGCGCACATCTGGGTCTGGCCTCAGTTTCCGGTTTCTGGGCCCAGAGACGGAGCGGAGGGCTCCGCCGCGGGCAGCTTAGCCCCGGAGAGCGCAGGCGGGCGCGTAGCCCGCGCCGCCGCCGTCAGACCAGTCGGACGGCTTCGCCCCCAGCCCGCCCCTCCCTGCCCGCGCCGCCGCCCTCCCTCCCGGAAACCCAGTCCCTCCCGCGAGCGCCCGAGCTGGACGCGCCCGGCCCCGCGCAGTCACCGCCCGCAGCCCTCGCGGTCCTGGCCCGCGCCTGGGCGCCGGGCCATGGGGCAGCCGGGCCGGCGGGAGAGGCCGGAGCAGGAGCCCGGCGGGAAGTGGGTAAGGGCACGTGGGGAGGCCGGGCGGGGGCGGCCCCGCCGCCCTCGACAGCGACAGTGTGCGGGACACGGGGCGCCGAGCCGGGGAGCACCTGCGCGGGGCTGTGGGGACTTGCGCTGAGGTCACCGGGGGTCTGCGGACCGGAAGAGCGGGAACAGGCCGCAGGAGGGTGGACAGTGAGCGCGGGGTGGGGGGGGCGGGTTCTCAGAATCCAATCTGATGTGGTGACAGGGATGGCACACAGTGGCGACTGTGCCCCACTGGGACAGTCTGCCCGGGCCTGCCCTGCGGTGGCTCCACAGGCTCCTCCAGAGGGGCTGCGTGGATCTCGGCTCCAGTATTAAAACTGGGTGACACGAGGGCTTTACTGCTAATCTCTATTGCCCTGTGCCTCCAGTGACCTCAGACCTCCTCCCTGCCCCCTTGGATGCCGGCCCCTCTCCTTGCCCTTCTGGGTGTCTGGCCAGAAAACATCAGAGATTTCTGGAAAGGTAAACAGTGTCTGCTCAGCTGACAAACTCACATCCCCGCTCGGTTCCTTTCTGGTCTAGAATTTAGTCTAGCTTGTCCTTTTGGCAGGACGGTGGAGCCAGGATTGGGAGTTCTTTGCTGGTTTTTTCCATGCTGCAAGATGGATTTTGCTGCTCTGGTCAATGCGCTCCCCCAGACCCCTGTGTCTGTGGCCTGCATGTCTAGGTCAGGAGGCCCGCATCAAAGTGAGGACCTGGGCAAGTTGGGGCTCCACCTGCCCTTGAACCTCATTAGCCCAGCCCTTTCCCCAGCCCAGAGCTGATTGAATGTAATTAGCAACTAATTGAATGTCTATGAGCCCCTCTGCATAAGAAATACACCAAGGTCAAGGTTAGACGGGCGGATAGGGCTGAGTGATTCATTCTTTTCTTTCAGACCTTGTATATTCTCTATGTGGGGCCTATGAAGAAGAGTCATTCATTCATTCAACAGATTCATTCATTCATCGCACAGATGTTTAGTGAGTGCCCACTACCAATCAGGCATTGGAAATAGGAGTTGTAGGAGAGAGGAGCAGGTGAATCATGTTATTTCAGAGACCGATAAATACTGTAAAAGGAAAGAACCTGGCTGATTGATGAGCATGGTGGTGAGACAGGTAAGAGCAATTGGCCGCTAGCTAGACAAGGAACTAGCTTTCTGAATGTCGTGGGAGGGTGGTACCATTTTCAGGCCCTCAAACTCTGGGGGCTCAGGATAGGATGTCCTCCGTTTCCATGAGCAGGGACTTGTGAGCTGCCTATGAGGGGGTCAGTGAGCAGCGGATGGGTAGTGAGTAGCTCCTCTCTGGAGCCCTCCGAGTATACTTGGGGAGGGGATGGCTTATATCTAGGCTTCCCTAGAACACGTGCTCTGTTGGCTGGCTCGCTCATTTGTTCATTCAACAATTCCTTACAATATGTTTCAGGCCCTATTCCAGGTGTTAAGGCTACATCAGTGAACAATACAGTCTTTCTTATCACAGAGCTTATTTTCTGGTGGGGAGAAATGGACAGTAAACAACAATAACAGCGATCTGAGTGTCTTGTCAGAGAAACGCTATGAAGAGAAGCAGAGCAACTTAAGGGGTTGAAGAAGACGATGGGGCTGTTGTGTTCAACAGAGTGGTCAGGACAAGCTGTACAGAGAAGATGAAATTGGAGTGGAGACCTGCATGTAGATAAGACATAGTTATGGGACTATCTGAGGGGAGAACATTGCAGGCAGAGGGAAGAGCGAGTGCAAAGGCCCTGAGGCATAAGTAACGCTTGAACATGCTGGGCATACTGACCATGCTGGAGGAGCGGGTAGGAGGCCAGTGTGGCTCTGGAAGGCCAGCAGGCATTCCAGAGGCTCTCTGAAATGGGGGCTCAGCCTGATGAGCAGAGGCATCCAGGAAGGAGATGATGCCTCCTGGCTGCTGTGGCAGGAAGATTCATAGGCTCCCCAGCAAACCCAGGGTCAAGGCTGGTGGTTTACACTGAGCAGAACAGGTGATCCCCAGACATGGAGAGTGTGTCTTTTGGTGGGAGAGGCATTGCTTGCTGTTCTTACACCCAATATCTGCCTAAAAAAAATCATCACGGGCCCACACTAAGAGAGCTAAAGTGGGAGGCAGATCCCAAGTTTTTCAAATCAGTAAAGACTCTGGAAACTGGATAGAGGGAGAAAAAACTTGCCTTCTAGGAAGATTCCAGTAATCTTTCATTCTTTAATTAGGTGATCTCAATAGGTTTAAAAGGAAAACAGTATATAATCAGTGACATTTATTTATTTAAAATATTTTTTAATGTTTATTTATTATTGAGAGACAGAGACAGAGCATGAGCCTGAGCATGGGAGGGGCGGAGAGAGGAGACACAGAATCTGAAGCAGGCTCCAGGCTCTGAGCTGTCAGCACAGAGCCCCACGCGGGGCTCCAACTCCGGAACTTCGAGATCATGACCTGAGTGGAAGTCGGGCGCTCAACCAACTGAACCACCCAGGTGCCCCATCTTTTGTTATTTTTAAGATAATATTTACAAGGGTTACAATTCTTTTAGAAAGTATTTTTAAAGGCACGACTTGCATGTGTTAAAACTTTTTATAAATGTTAATTCAAACAGCGCTTAAGGTGCACGGTGAAAACTCTCCCTCCCCCTCCTGTGCTCTGATCCTCTATTTTCCTCTTCAAAGGCAGTTTCTTGAGACTACTTCCAGAGAGATACATTCTGTTTGTAAAGGAGCCTACAAGTATGTGTAACTTCTCTTTTTTTATGCAAATAGTACTAATACTCGGTTCTGCCCTGTCTCTCTTTTAAGATACTTGTTCTGATTCAGGACGTAGGGATGTACTTCATGCTTTTTAAATAAATGTGTAATGTCTCACTGAATGGATGTGCCATATTCATCTAGCCAGTCCTCTATGGCTTCTAGGTTGTTCTCATTTTTGTTTCTTTGCTTGCCATGCCAGACAATAATGTGTGAAGCGTACGTGTTCCTACATACCCGCTCACTTCTGTGACGATAGGAGGTCATGAGCACAGAGTGACTGATTTGAAAGCCATGCGTAGTTTAGATTTCTGTTGATGGTGCCAGCCTGCTTTGCAGACACACACAGTATGACTGAGGGCTTCTGAGACAGCTTGGTTTTCCCGCCGCTCTGCCAGCTTGGTGTGTTATCATCTCGCTGTTCTTGCCAATGTGACAGATTAAAAAAAAAACAACAACGAAACTGGCATCACGTTGTAGTTTTAATAAGTATGCATAGCGAGTGGTGGTAGGAGTCTCATCTGTTTTTCGCTGTTTGTCTCTGTGAACTGTTCACGTCCTTGGCCTATGGTTTAAATTGGATTTTCGTCCTTCTGTTGTTTTGATTGCATTATAAGGGGTCTTAGGATTTCTTCTTCGTCGCTCCTGTCTAGTCCCACCGACTGCCCCTCACTGTCTTCCCCTACCTACCCTGCTTGTAAACAGCGGCCATTCTGATAGATGTATGGTACATTTATCCCGGGATCTGGATGTATTCTAGAGAAATATATGACGTTGATTTATATATGCATGTATTTTAAACCACATAAATTGTATTGTGCTACAAATCATGATCTTCTTACTTTTGAAACCTGACGCTGTTTTTTAAAAAGATTGATCTGGGGGCGCCTGGGTGGCTCAGTCGGTTAAGCCTCCGACTTTGGCTCAGGTCATGATCTCGCGGTCCGTGAGTTTGAGCCCCGCGTCGGGCTCTGTGCTGACAGCTCAGAGCCTGGAGCCTGCTTCCGATTCTGTGTCTCCCTCTCTCCCTGACCCTCCCCCGTTCATGCTCTGTCTCTCTCTGTCTCAAAAATAAATAAACACTAAAAAAAATATTAAAAAAAAAAAAAAGATTGATCTGACTGCTGTGTGAATCTCGGTTCATTGCCCTGATTACTGGGCTGTGTTCCCTGGCTGGGATTATTGAATTTTCCTAATAGATGATTCTTTCATATTTTATTTATTTATTTGTTTATTTTTGTTGATTTTAGAGAGAGAGAGAGCATGAGCAGGGGAGAAGGTCAGAGGGACAGAGAAAATCCCAAGCTGAGCGTGGAGCCCGACTCGGGTTTTGATCTCACGACCCTGGGTTCATGACCCCAGCCAAAATGGAGTCGGACACTCAACTGACTGGGCTACCCAGGCACCCCCTAACAGTTAATTCTTAGTGGCTTGGCCCACATAGATTGGAGAAATGCTATTATGGGGATAGCCTCAGGGGAGGAGGAAGATTTGAGAGATGGAAAGGAGAGTGGGGAAGGGAACACAGATGACCAAGAACACAGCGTGAGGGCACTGCGGTGCACAGAAGTACCAGGAACATTCAGGCAGAACATTCACGTGGCGCTTCAGGCTGTGGATGTGTGGCCCAGGGAGAGGCTGGGGGTCTCAAACGCCGGTGTTGGACCTTCCCCGATGGCACCATGGGCGGAGGTCAGCAGGAAGTATTTTCAAGGGCAGGAGTGATCTGGAGGACCGGGGCCTTTTGTACACAAGAACCTGAGGGGTAGGGGGTCCCTGTGGTTCTCCTGGTGGCGGAGTGGGGAGCAGTGGCACCTGCCGGAGTAGGAGAAGCAGCAGAACTGGGTACCGGGGTCAGGAAGGGTCTGGGCTGGTGTCAGGGCCGTTAACCTGAGAAACCAGGTGGATGTGATGCCACAGACAGGACCCAGGAGGGGCAGGCCTGGGCACAGAGATGGGAAGGCATATTCATGGGCACATGGAAACACTGTTGGGCCTGCCACTAAATCGAAGCCCTGCTCATCCAGTAGAGGATTCCTGCTGGCAGTTAGGACTCTGGGCTTCAGTGAGTGAGGTCACCCCGGGCAAGAGAGGCCTGGGCAGAGCAGAGCCTGGGGCAGGCACTCTGGGAGAAGTGGATGGACAGGCTGAGCCAGACTAGGAGGCTGGGTGCACTCTCGAACTCTCCCTTTGCTGACTCCACGACTTTAGGAAGGCCTTCTCTCAGCATGGGAACCTGGGTGAGGTAGGAGGCCCTGCCTCCCCGATGTCTCCCAGTGCAGCCTTGGAGGAGGCATAGACGCACAGAGGCAGACAGGAGGGAGACGGCCTCAGGCGGCGCAGGTCTGTGGGCTCTCTCTTCCCAGGGATGAGCCCTGAGGCCCCCGTGCTGTTCCCACGTGAAGCTGCCATGCCAGGCTGCCCCTCTGTCCCTGCAGGCAAGTGTGCATAGAGCATGGAAAGGTCCCTCCTAGCATCGAAAGAGCACCAAGAAGCCCAGGGCTTTGCTGCTATGGGCAGGGCTAAATCTGGGCACCCCCAGGGAAATCCGGGACCTTTCAGTGGCCCCGGGGAATGCCTTGCTCTAAGTTTTCTCACCCTCCGTCACGATGTCAGAGCATGCCTGTTCTCGGTTTTGTGTAACACCAGAGCCTTGTGCTCCTGCTAATTGTAAGCCTAAATTTCTATTCAGCAGTTAATGACTGATCAAGGCTAATTAGCGTTATAAGGAAGACTCCCAGTTCTTTCTCCAACGGAAATGCTTGAGAGGTTAGAGTCAGCGGCACACAGCATCTGCTCTTTTGCGTATCTTGTCATGATTTTTGACAGAAGAGTTTTCCACCTTCACTGTTTTAATATTTTTCCTTGACTACACACAGTTTGAAAATAAAGTAGGCATTATTTGCTTCCATGTGGTCCTAAGAAATAATATCTTATGCAATCATATGTCTGTCGCATCAGTTATACTTTTTAAATGCGTATTCAAATAAAATTTATTAAAAATGTTCATTATGTGTACCACACTCCTACTTAAGTGAGCCCAGCCTTAGATTCATGGAGTCATGGAGGAGGTAGGTAATCTTTGCCCTGTAGGAGAGGGGAAAAAAACTTTTCCTCTAGCGGCTTAGATTTAGGCCACTGAGACAGGCAAATTAAACTGACAAAAGACAGATTAACAGTAGAAAGAGGTTGGGCGCCTGGGTGGCTCAGTCAGTTAAGCCTCAGACTCTTGATTTTGGCTCAGGTCATGATCTCACGGTTCATGGACTGAGCCCCATGTTGGGCTCTGTGCTGACAGCGTGGAGCCTGCTTGGGATCCTCTCTCTCTAGAAATACTTTCTAAAACAAAACAGGGAATGCCTTGCTCTAAGTTTCCTGGGCTTATTGCCATGCCCAGGAAAGCCAACCAAAGAAGTAGGGGGCTTGTTAAGTGGTTAAAAGCTTGCACACCTAACTTAGGGAGAGGGAGGCAAGGAGAAAAAGGCTTCTGTGGGAAGAACAGATAGGTTTCTTTAGAAAGACAAATGGGTTTTTAGAACAAATGAGGGATGAGAAAGTTTGTGATAATGTCCGTCTCTAGGATATGGGTGGTCTTTCAGTCTCCTTCGGGGGCCGTAATCTTTCCTAGAGAAGGGATTTGGGAAAGTTTTTATTTTCCCAAAAGAAGGAATTTATGGCACCCTTATTTTCCAGAAGTTGTTGCTTCCAGTCAGGTAAGGGGAGCTCTGAGAAGACTTCTTTTAGCACCTGTCAGACCTCAGATGTCTTCACCTTTAAACAATCCTCATAGCAACTCTGGAATTCCAAGCAGGTCCCCACACCAACAGCAGAGAGGTCCCACTGGCAGCCACTCAGGGTGTGGTGACAGTGCGGGGTCAAATACAGTAGACACCATCGTGGGCCTCCCCATTGTACCCTAGTTCCCGCCTCCCCTGGAAAGGAGGGATGAGGTTGGCAAAGAACCTCCCAGTCTTTAAAGTGTGCAGAAATATTCAATCATTATTTAATTCAGTGTATTTAATTGTCTAGTACCTTTGTTATTTTTGCTGATGGTAAACACAACACATATTTTTTAAAAATTAGATACGTGCCAGAAAGAGCGTGAAGAGCTTAAAATCCTGTGTACTGTTGCCACGCACAGAAAGCCGCTGCCAACCCATGTTTTGGTATTCTGTGGCCTAAATACACACGCTCTCAAACCTTGAGATCATCAGGAATATATAACTGGTTTTCTTAATAATATGCCATGGGCATCTTTCCCCTGCATTAAATACTCTCTAAACATAAGATGGTTAAGGGTGGCCGAGGTTCACCATATGGCTCTGGGCTCTACCATAATCAATTATCCAATTCCCAATCGTGGGTGTTGAGTTTGGGAGCATTTTTGCCGTTAGAAAGAACTGCCTATCCCTGTACCGGAGCAGATGTTTGTGAGTATCTGCTGGGTGCCAAGGGGGCTTGGAGACGGAGGTGACTAGCTAGAATCCCACTCACTGCTTACCTAAGGAGGGCAGACCCGTGACAAGTGGCTGCAAGGAAGGTGCCAATCTACGAGCCCAGAGTTGGGAGGGAGCTGAGGAGAGGAGCCTTGGAAGACAGAGTCCGGGGCCAGACTTTGGTCCCAAGGAAGAAGAGAGCCAGGGAGCTGTGGCCTGGGCGGCTGTCCATGCACATAGGGTCAGCCTCCCAAGGCTCCTGTGCTTACCACAGGATTGGGCAACCAAGTCCAGGAGGTAGAAGCTTGTCATCATCACTTCCTGCCCTTTGTCAGGAAACCAGGGGCAGCACTGGTGCCCACATCTGTGTTGGGAGGTTGGTGGTAGCGGTCACCGCTGGACCAGACTCCCTTTCCTCATTGCCCTGCCTCTAAGAGACGTCTCCCTCGCATTCGAGAACTACAGGCATTAGGGAGGGAAGCCCTCACCCCACTCTGCCCCCCAGCTCTCCGCTCAGATCCCCAGGGGACCCATAGTCATGTGGGCCAGTGCAACTATAACCATCTAACCTGCCAGAGGAATGTCGAGGGAGGCAGGTGTCCTGTCTACACTCACTGAGGCCCCAGGCTTGTGGAGGCTGGAGAGCCGAGGGAATAGGGCCTTTACGGGAGGAAGGAGCGTGTGGCTTACTCCCAGGCCTCCCTAAAGGGCAGAAGTTTGTAATGCAGGCAGGCACGCAGGAGCCCACTGAGGTGCTCCTGGTTTCTGCTCTCACCCTGCCCAGTAGCTGATGCACCCCCCCCCCCAACCCCCCCGGAAGGATGGGAGTGAGCTGTAGCAGCTCAGGAGTTTCTAAAAGCTTTGAATTGGGAGAGAGAGTTTGGTAGCGCTGCTTGCTTGGAGAGAAGCCCAGCGCCTTGACACCTGCAGTATGCAGATGGTAACGGGGTGTAGCAGAAAGCGGATTGGCTTGGGTTTGGCAGTCCTGGGTTCAGATCCAGCCAGAGTAACCGCTCAGACCCTCAGCGTCCCCATGTGTTCTGCAGCATGGGGATAATAACACCCCATCCCCACCCCAGCCTCGTGGGGATTGGAGGTGCTGCTTCTAAAGGGCCTGGTGAATGTCAGCACAGGGGGGCCCTTGGTGAGGGGCGGTCATAAGTCAGGTGCCCATTCCCTTCCCGGCTGCCCCCCTCCTCTCACACCCTCTCAGGAGGGCAGGCTGCGTGCTGGAATCCCCAGAGCCCCTGTCCTGGAAGGTGGGCCCCATTCCCTCATCTGTGCTCAGCTTGTAAGCTGCCACCTCCCTACCTGTGCCGAGCAGCTTCCTCTGCCGGCAAACAGGAAGTCACTCACCTCGAAGGAGGCAGGAAGGGGCTGCCTGGCAAGGCTGCGTGCCCAGGGGCTGTGGTCAAGTCAGGAGGCCAGGCGTCCTCTGGGCCCTGGGGATGGGGGCGGTGGGCTGGGTAGGGATCCCCAGGCACGGGGAGGGGTTGCAGATCGAAGCTCCCGCTGGCAGGGGCTTGGGGCCAGGAACCCGTTTCCCTCCGCCTGCCCTCATCAGAGCCACACAGCCACAGAGCCAGTGCCCTCCTGGGCTGTACCCAGGGATCCCCCATCTGGAGTTTTGCGCCTGGCAGCCTTGGGAAGGAGATGGAGCAGAGCTGGTGGCTGCTACAGTCAGGGAGTCTGTTCTTGGAGATAGCTGTGAGCAGGAACATCCCACACCCCCAGAGGCACGCCCCTTGCACACACCAGCCCCCTGGGAGGAAAGGGAGGGGCAGATTCCGTCCCCTGTGGCAGCGTTGTCCTGAAGTGATTAAGGAGGAGATGACAGGTAGCCCTGGGGTGCTCTGGAGGTGAGTGGGTGGTCCTTGCCCTTGACAAGGTCACATCACAGGGAACGTGTGGACTCATAAACACATAGAGGAGGCAGATCGCTGGTGCCCCACCTGACCAGCGGCATTGCAGCCACGGGGAACCGTGTGTGTGCCAGGATCACTGGGGTGGCAGAGGGGCTGGACTGCAGGGGGCAGGCCCAGACTCGGGGTGCAGGAGGTCCACCCCAGGTCCTCACCTCCTAATCAGTCCTCACTTTATGGCCACCTGGCTTCGGCCCGCATCGAGTCCCCTGCTCTCCCAACCCCTGCTTGTCTATAACCTCCGTGTGGCCACGTTTCATGGTCATTTTGCTCCTGCCTTACCGTCCTAGACCTTCTAGTGGCATTTGACATAGCTGACCACTTCCTCCTTCTAAAGTTATCTCCTTCCTTATCTTCTGTGATGACACACTCATGTTTCTGTCCCCTCCTTGGTGCCCCCTCTCACTGTCCTTTGCCTACTTGTCCCTGTTAAAGCTCCCCCAGAGGGGCCCCTTCCTGCTGCTCACACGTGGCTCACTTCTGCGGCCCAGTCCTCGCTTCCCGTCCCCTCCAGGCATGGTTTCAGTTGCTTGCTTGAGTTTCACAGGTGTTTTACACCTGATATTTTAAAAAGCAAACTCTGGATTTTCTCCCCAAAGCTTCATCTCCCTGATTGTGCCATTTTCAAAAGTGCCATTTGTACCCATCCAGGTGCTCTAGCCAGCAATCTAGAACTTTCCCCTGGCTTGGCAGTGCCCTCCAAGCCACTGACCTGCCTCCCCTGGACCGTGGGAGCCCCCGGTGGTCTCCCTGTTGTCGGTGAGCCCTTGACTGTCTAGTGCTCATGCAACAGCAGATGATCTTAAAAACCAGTCTGGCAGTGCCCCCTGGCCTGTCATTTCTCCACTTAGCATGCACACTGGCTGACCACTGGGGACCCTGTGGGACCTGGTCCTGCCACGCCAGCCTCGTCTTCTCCCACCATCCCCTCAGCCAGGTGACCAGCTGGCTGCCTTGCTTTCCGTCCCCTTAACTCACGAAGAACTTTCCAGTCTCAGGCAAGGAATTAGACTGGCTGGTTTTTCTTCACCAGGGGATAATGGCCCCCATGAGCATTTCTGGTCTCCTGCCGCTGTCCCTGCTGTCGTCCCCCCTTTGCTCCCCACTCCTTCCTTCCTCGGCATCCATCACCACTTACAATCATGTGTTGATTACTTAGGCCACTTGTTTATTTTCTGTTTCTGTCACTAGATTGGAAGCTCCCTGAGGACAGAGTCTGTGTATTATTCCTGAGGGGTCAGCAGCTTGTCGCATTGGGACCACTGGAGGAAGGGGCGCTGGCTGGCCGGGGCCACATTCCAGAGAGGCCCTGTGAGGCTGGAGGCCCGGGGGGAAGGTTTGCATTCAGGCTGAGGTGACTGGGTTTGTGGCAGACACAGCTGGGCACAGCGCTGTAAAATCCCAAATACAGAAGGAGGGGCGGCTTGGGGGAGGTGATGAGCCAGGTTTGTACTGCGGGGAGTCCGAGGCACTCATGAGATAAGCCTGCCCCTAACATTTGCCAGCCCCAGAAGTGAACAGTGGAGGGCCCCGTCTGAGGTGTTCAGATATATAAAAATTATAACTGCGCCTGCCAAAGTGTTCTGTGAAGTGTGTCCTCTCCTCTTACCTCCCAGCTTAATACTGGCCTGGAGGTCCAGGTTTGAATGGGGATCCTCGGCCTCCTTCGAATGTGGCTGTTGTGGCAGAGCTCACGTCCAGCCTCCGACCCCTGCCCTGGACCGCCTCCCCTCCCTCTTCCCACCCTGCACCACAGGCGCACGCGGGGAGCAGCCTGCTACAGGTCCAAGCCCTGTCCACCCGCCCCTGTCCCTCCCCTGTCCGCAGTCTAGGGCTGCACAGAGCAGTGATGCAATGCCTCATGGGAGGAACAGGCCATTGTGGCCCCCGAAGCCAAGAATTCCAGGCTCCTTGGGTGCTCTGAGTATGGTGGAGGAGGGCCTGGTAGGCCTGTCCTTGTGGAGGAGGGACACAGAATGGCAGAGGGGTAGAGCTGGAGTGAGGCCCTCTAAACTGTGGGCCAGGGTGGCCTCGGTCAGAAGGTGCTCTGTTCATGGGACTTGCATGTGGCGGAATCTCCTGGGCCCTTGGAATTATGAGGAGCTCGGCGGTGGGGGCTTTGGAGCCTCAGCAGGGGAGGTGGTGGTTGTTGAGGCGGGAGGAGTAGCTTGTGCAGGGGGAGAAGAGAATGGTACAGGGACCATGGCTCCCCACCAGCCTTTGTCTCACGCTTGTGGACACCTGGGACCTGTGTCCTGCAGATACATGTGGGGAATCCAGCAGTGGGGAACGGATGACAGTTCTTGTGGTCAGACACTCTGAGTTCTAATCTTAGCTCTGTGACTTCCCAGCTGTGCCACCCTAGGCAGAGGCGTAACCTCTCTGAGCCTGCCTCCAATCTGTAACGGGTATAGGGATGCTTCCTCAAGCAGGTGAGAAGAGTTGGCTGGGGTGCTATGGGGGGAGGGGGGGCGCTTCGTGACTGCAAGGCCTTTGTATCAGGCACCCCTGTTACCTACGTGAGAAGTAACAGCACACAGTTTGCAGTATCATTTGTGAAAAACAAGCAAAGAAAAGCTGCAGGGCCCAGGGCCCTCTGTGTCCCACTGGGTGCCCTGCGAGGGACCGCCAGCTGGGGTAGAGATGAGAACCTGGTGACAGAACCACAGGGAGGAAGGGGGTGGGGCCTGTCCACAGTCCAGGGCACAGCACCTTCCCCTTTCTCTCCCGAGGCCCTTGACTGACAGTTCTCTCTGGGCCTGGTGGAGGGCCCGGGGGCCTCCAGCCAGCAGGGGCATGGGGAGGGGGGCCAGAGGCAGTGGGCCTGGGAATGGAGGCCCCTGTCTTGTGGGCAGGAAGTGCGAGGTGCAGAGCAGCTAGGGAGCCCTGGGGAGGCTGCGGGGTGGGAGGGTGAGAGTGTCGGTGAGGAGAGCGGAAGTCGGAAGCACCGGCAGCCACATTCTCCACTCACGGACAGACGGGTGTCCGGACCTTGCATCGGGAGGGCCCGCTTATCCTTTCCTGGGTCCTCTGGAGGTGAGCAAGGCAGACCTGCTTGGGGTGGCAGCTGGGACGGAGCCGGGGGCGGCAGAGGAGGTGGACAGTCCCGTGCGGGCCCTTGTGGTAGCTGCTGGGGCAGGTGGGCAGGAAGGAGGGCTCTGTGGGCCCACTGCGTGTGTACCTGCTGTGAGCCTGGCAGGGCGTCAACCCTCAGCTTCTCTTTCCTGTCTCTCTGTCTCCCTCCTCCCTCAACCTTCCCCTCCCAATCCGGCCCTGCCTCCGATCCCGGCTCTGGCTCCCACTCACCCTGGCTGGGGGTCTGCGTTGTGAAGAGTTAAGGGGCAGAGCGAAACTCCTTCCTGAACCTCTTGTGGGCCTCCCCAGGCCTCTGGTGACCGCTATGGCTCGGCGCCCAGGAGGACTTGTGTGGCCAGAGGTCCCAAGTGAGCCAGGAAGAGGCTGGAGAGAAGGAAGCTAGGCGGGCCTGGGCTTTGGGACAGCTTTGGGTGCAGTCGCTCAGAATCAGCCATTAGGGGGCTCCCAGCTGTACCTCCCCTTTCGGGCCCCACCCTGAGAGAGGCTGGGTTAGTGCCCGGGACCCTGGTTGCTGGCTTGCCTGGGCAGCCTTGGTTTAGGCCTGTTGACCTGACGTGCAGCCGCCACCATTTTACTCTGAGAAGCGTCCCTGTTGGGGACACTCTAAGGCCTTCTGCTCATAGTTGTGATCCTCGCGGTGAATGGAGTCTCCAGGAGGGAAGGTCCTTCCAGGGCCTCAGATCCTATGGCTGGTGTCACTCCTCTGCTAAAAAGCAGGGGAGAGTGACCTGTCAGCAGCAGGTAATAAATACCCCTCAGGACTGTTGGGCCTTAGCCAGGTTTGAAGCAATGTGCCTCAAAGGGGCCTGACTCCCCAGCCTCCTGGGGCTTTAGAACGTCACGGAGCTGCTTCTTTCTATAGATAAGGAAGCACCAAGCACAGGGATTAGAACCTGGGCTGCTGGGAGACCCGAGAAAGGGTGAGGGTGCTCCGGCCTGGCCCTGAGCCCTCCTCCTGGTCCTTGTCCTTCTCAGGGAGCAGCTGCTCTGGAGACACATTGGTGTTCTGCTCTCATTCTCTCTGTCCCCCAACATCTCTGCCCCAACCCCTCTGCCCCCTATCTTCTCCATACCCCCATTCTCTCTTCCCCCACCCATTTTTGCCCCCCCCATTTCTCTGTACCCCATCCTGTCTGCCCCTCCCCCACCCTCCCTGCACACCCATTCCGTCTTTCTTCTCTGTTCTCCCTCTCTGCCTGAGCCCCAGCTGACCCCACCACAGGGTCCTCAGTACCACTGGAGCCTATCTCTCTCTCTCTCTCTCTCTCTCTCTCTGCACATTTGCATGAAGGCTTCTTCCGTGTGGGCAGGATGTGGGGCTGCCCCTCGTCATGTCTCTCAGTGCTCTGGCCCCAGGTTCAGGCAGGAGCGTCTATCCTGCACCTCCAGACAAGGAACTCCTTTACTCCTCTGTTCTCTGGGGTGGCATCCCTAACCTGGCTCCCGCCTAGGGCTTCATGGGGACAGGCTACCTCCTAAATCCCTGGAGAGGCCAGGAGCCTTTGCTTTTTCCATAGGTAGGAAAAATTTCCAGGGCAAAAGGAAGGAATGTGTGCTGAGTCTGGAAGCTTAAAGGGAGTGAGAGACGGAGACATATAACCCAGATAGAAGGTTCAGGGCCTACTCCGGGAGGAGCTGAGAGCTGAGGGAGCCCACTGGGAGGGTTGTCTGTGTGCTCGTTTGTTTTGGCTTCTCTAAAAGGCCGGCAAAGCAGCAAAGGTCAACTGAGCGAGACATGCTATTTCCTAGCACCTACCGGGGGCCAGGCCAGCAGCAACTTTCAGACCCGTCCGGCTTTATCACAAATCTATAGAATAGCTTTACTCCATCTTATTTCCTTGTTTTATAGCTAAGGAACCAGGTGAAGTTTCTTGACCAGAGTCATACAGCTCTTTGGTCATAGTTAGGGCTTGAGTCTAGTCTGTGAGCCTCTGGACGCAGCCGGGGAGGGGTGCGGACCTTCAAGACTTCCACCTGTCCCCTCAGGGCAGGCTCACCCCCAGCCCCCTGCGGCCGCCCTGCACTTCAGGGTACAGGCTGTGTGCCCAAGCAGGGGGTGAAAAGCAAACCCAGCTCTCAAAAAGTACAATCCAGGTACCAACTGGTCTCCTTCTTGACCCCAAGATCAAGGCAAAGTTGCACTGAAGCCCAGGGCGAGGTCAGGCAGGGGTGGAGGGACTCATGTCCCCTTGATTTCCTAGCAATCAGTGTCTGTGTCCCACACGCCCATCAGCCAGACCCAGCTTAGCCTCTGCAGGGCTCTCCATACAAGAGAGAGAGGGCACCACCCCTCTTTCCTCTGCCCCAGCCCCAGCCCCCTTCTATTCCTTCCTCTCACTGTCTCCTGGAGCTCAAAGCATTTTGTTGGATTCCATAGAGCCATTCCACCAGAACTGAGCTTTAAATGTCCCAAGCCATCGAAGGGCCACTTCATTTTGGAGGTAACAAAACCCATCTTAGGAAGCACCAGAGGCTTTCACCCTCCTTGGTTCTGGTTAGCATACCTGAGATGAGTGATCTCAGAAGAGATTTCACTAAACACCAGGGCTGAAAAATAAAATGAAATAAAAAGTAAAATAAGAAATTTCTAGGTGCAGGAGCCCTGGACTCTGCTCCCCAGTTCCTGGCCCACCTCTGCCTAAGAGGTTCTATCCTACCCCCGGGAAACAGGCCCTTGCTCCATTCTTGACCCTTGCCATGTCAGGCTGCCCTCACCCAGGTGATTGGCAGGACTCCTTGATGGCCATGGGAAGTGACCTCACCCCTGAGGTCATCCTACCCCTTCATTCAGGGAGGAGCAGTTCAAAAAAAGGAGGAGAGAAAGAGAGGGAGGAGAAGGGGAAGAGAAAGAGAAAGGAAGAAAGGGGTCAGGGGAAGAAGGACCTTCTTAAACTCTCAGTGACGTGGCTTGCACAGGTGGAGTACCAACAAGGTGCTTAAACATGTCTTCCTCAGGTCCTCTCTGTTGACTTGCTGCCTGCAAGTCAGGACCCTACCTCTGGGAAAGCTCTGCCCCAGGGCACTGGGCTTCCTGGGAGAAGGGAAGATATGATTGGTTCATGGGCAGAAGGAAGTTGCGAGGTCAAAATGATGCTACATATCCTCCAAGCCTCAGTGTCTCCAGTCCTTTGGTAAGGTTGTTGAGGAGGGGCTTCCTGAGGATCTGTCCCTTCCACCCACTCATCCATTCATCCATCATCCATCCATCCATCCATCCATCCATCCATCCATCCATCCATCCCTTCTGTCCATCCATCCATCCATCCATCCATCCATCCATCTGTCCATCATCTATCATCCATCATCCATCTGTTCCTCCCTTCCATCCATCCATCATCCATCCATCATCTATCCATCCATCCATCCATCCATCCATCCATCCATCTTTTCATTTATCCATCCATCATCCATCCATCCCATCCATCCATCCATCTTTCCTCTCATTTCCACAAACATTTCTGGAGTACCACTTCTGAGTCAAGCAGGTACTGCACCAAACAGTGGGAAAACAGATGAATTCAAGAGACTCTGCTTCACAAGTAATTCATACTTCATTCAATGCATGAAGACCCAAGGGAAATAGATTTATGAGTGGGTAGATAGGGCGCCTGGGTGGCTCAGTCGGTTAAGCATCTGACTCTTGACTTCGGTTTGTGAGTTCAAGCCCCACATCAGGCTCTGTGCTGGCAATGTGGAGCCTGCTAGGGATTCTGTCTCCCTCTCTCTCGGCCCCTCCCCTGCTTGCTCTCTGTCTCTCTCTCTCTCTCTCTCAATAAAATAAAAATTTAAAAACTTTAAAAAAAAGGTTTATGGGTGGGAAGAGAGAATGATACTTAAAAGAGCCACAGACCTGGGATTGGACCCCAGTTCCCCCACTTACCAGCTGAGTTACCTGGGCATATCTAACACTGTCTGAGCCTTCACTCAGCCTTACAAGTAGGGAGGAACTGTTACCATTTGTCTTATTCTTGGGGTGGCTGGCAAGACAGATGAGCCTGTAAAGCACCAAACTGGATAACTGGCACGTTGCAAGGGCTTGGTACGTTCTTTTTGCCTCCCCCATGAGGTTGGGTTGCCAGATAAAATACAGAATGCCCAGTTAATTTGAATTTTTTAGAGAGTAAATTTTTAGTATAAGTATGTCCCAAATATCGAGCATCCTGTATGCTTATTTGCTAAATGTGGCAACTCTACCATGAAGTTGCATGCCGCCCATTTGGAACTGCCAGCCTAGAACTGGGAACACCTCCCACTGGACTCTGTAACCCTAGGTGTCCCACAGGTGGTCCTGAACTTCTTGAGTCAACACTAACCTTTAACTAATCCACTTGAACCAAAGTATAAGGACATGCCCTCTGCCCTGAACTTTGTAGTTGGGAGTGGGCATAACACACACACTAGCAGGATTCTGTCCTTCAGCATTTCCATACTGAGACAGGTGAACAGAATCACAAAGAACCTGCCTTCTAGGTGCTTACATTCTGGGAACGGGAGGCAGATGAGAACCATGTGAGTAAACCACCCGCAATCACACAGTGGGGTAAATGTTCTGAAATAGAGAGTGAGGGGTGGGGTGTAACCAGGGTGAATTTAATTGATGCAGAGTCACGGCCTAGTCAAAGTGCATACCTCTTCCCCCATCAAATGCTTGATCTCTCAGTCTGTCTGTTTCCTCCCTCCATTTCCCAGTCTCCACCCCACCTCCCTCAGGCCCCAAAAATCTGCTCTCTTCTCTCTTTGGTCTCTGGAAAGCTGCTACAGCTTTTCTGATTTTTTCCCCCCTCAAACCCATTGAAGAATGTCTGGTTTCTTCTGGGAAGGCAAATCCAATGATCATTTACATCTAGCAGAGTCATGAACGTTTACCTGTATGGCTCCTTAATTCATATACATATTTATATAGAATTCTGTACATATTTGCCAAGAGGAGCATGGGGGATGCTCCCCCATGGAGGAGCCTTTCCACTGGCTGCTGCTAGCATTTCCCAGTCCAGTTATTGACATTTGAACGTTTCTTATCAAGTGAGTTCACTAATGGGAGTAGGAGAGTTGATGTCATCCAGGCAAAATACTCTCATGCCCACAGGGCCATGCTCTTGAGGCTGGCCGAGAGAGAGGGAGACAGAATCCCTAGCAGGCTCCACATTGCCAGCACAGAGCCTGATGTGGGGCTTGAACTCACAAACCGAAGTCAAGAGTCAAATGCTTAACCTACTGAGCCACCCAGGCGCCCTGTCTACCCACCCATAAATAGTAGCCCAGTGAGGAGTGAGGACTGGAGCAGAGGTGTGGGGAGGGGAGCCAGCTAAGCACAAATAGACAAGGTCCTGGTATGGAGGGAAGGTCAGGGGAGGTCGGCCTCGGGGTCGGGGAAGTGAGCTGTAGAGTGGGTGCTTCTTTCCACCTCTGCCCTAAATGGAACTTTCTGCCCGATGTTCCCTGTGCCCTGTGGGCTGCAGTGGTGGGATCTCACCTCCTCACTCATACTTGATCATTCTTCACACAGGCCTGGGGAGGGAGGTTTGGATCTGGCAGGTTGTCCAAGTATAGACAATGGGTTGTGAGGTTCACTCCTCCTTCTCCCTTGGAAATAGGACTATGGCAGTTCTCTTACTCAGAGAGGACGGAGAGTAGAAAATGGACAGCCACCTAGGGGGAGCAAGGTAGTCAGATATCTCCTTTGGGGCCAGCTGAGGATTTAGGGAGCAAAGCATCTGAATCCTCAGCCTATAACTGGGGCTGGTTGGGGGGAGGGGTGTGGGGTGGAGACAAAGAACCAAGAAGGACCCAAGGCTGAGCTAGGAGACCCATAGAAGACCAAGGGGGAGACCAGTGCACATCAGTTTGATTCAGAGCATTGAATATAAGATTAAAAATAAGAAACAGCCCCATTTTGGGGGACAGGTAGTCTACACAGTCACTGCCAGAACTTGGTGGCTTCGAAGGCGGGACTGGGGGCCTTTCCCAGGGGCCACAACTTCAGGATCATGAGGCCCTAGTTCAGCAATGACAGATTCTCGCTCTGAGTGAGGGATGTGGCGGTTGGGGCAGAGAGGTAAAAGTCCAGAAAAGGATTCTGTTTTTGAGGGACTTTTAGGGGAATGCTCTTAAGAGGAACAAGAAACTGAAATTCATGGTGGTCCTGTGTCATTTCTGTTAGGTACCCTCCCAAAAGAGGGCACAGTGCCAAGCTGTGTTTCTAGGTGACCTTAAAGCAATAGGTTTAAACAAGAGGACTCCCACCTGACCCTGGTTTTTCAACTCTGGGGGTTCCCATTTATTGAGCGTCTGATGGCAGGCTATAACGTAGGCAACAGGTGGTTACAAGTCAGGGGCAGGTGTGTGTTTATTTGTACCTTTGTTCCCCAAAATAGTTTAATACAGCACACAAGCACACACAAGACTTCATGGTAGAAACACGCGAGTGAGGAAAGTGAGCCAAAGAGAGAACAAGAAAAGGTGGGATGAAGCCGGGGATGGGTTCGGTACTGGAAATCTGTGCTCGAAGGGCCTGTGCACTTGACCCCGTACTTCCTGAGAGCCAGTACCAAGAGTGGAACAGGTTATGAGTTTCATAGCATCCACAGGATCAAAACCAGCCACTTGTTCTGAAGGAGCAGGGCCACCCAGAGAGCCACGTAGCTTGTCCACATGCAGAGCATGGAGATGCACGCTTCTGGAAAGTACCCTGGGGCATCCCTCAGCTGCACCCAACTGGTGCGAGTGTGGCCGATGCACCGGGCAGGTCTGAGCAGATGTGGTGCAGCCCTTGGTGGGCACGGCCCTGTACCTCTCTCCTCCCCACGCAGCTAGGTAGGCCCGTGGGCTGCGGGTCCTCCCGTCAGGAGCCCAGGCTGGCTCTAGCCCAGCGCCCCCTCTGGCCTCCACCTGCATGGTGGAAGTGAGAAGCAGCCTCCTGGCCTAGCGAAGGATGAGGCCCCAAAGACAGGAGCCCAGGGAGGCAGAAATAAGGCAGCCTGCACCTTTCTCTCCTGGGTGCCTGCTTCTCCCCCAGGTCTCCCTGCCTCTAGTGTTGTCTGTTTGGCTCCCACACACTTTGGTTTACGTGTGTTTTTGGCTTCCGTGGCTTGCGTGCCATTTTGAGGCACGTCCACCTTTGGTTCTTGCCAACCACTTCAGTCCCTCGGTTCTCCAATCCCAATTCCCTAGTAAATCATCTGGTTCGTCCAGTTTATCTTTTCCGGCTAAGCCCCTGGGCCACCTTCAGCCGACAGACGGGGGTCTTGGAGCGAGCAGTTGAGACGGGGGGGGGGGGGGGGGGGGGCAGGGGGGGGGGTCGACGGTGCCCTCCTCACCCTGCCGGCGGGGCTGTGGCTGGCAGCATCCCTTAGCCGGGAGCATGGATGCGGCAGGCACCCCAGACGCATCTAATACACTAGACGTGTGTCTCCAGGGGCTCACAGCCTTTGCTAACCTGCATTTGCTCTGGGCGCTTGCAGGGTAGATGTGGGTTCCCAGCCGCACCCCAGGCGAGCGCTCCCCCTCATCCACACGATGGGATTGTGAAGGCGGACGTTTCTGGGGCCTCCTGAGCAGCTTGCGTTCCGGATGATGGGTGACGACAGCCTCTCTGAACACCCCAAACCCATGGAGTTTCTCAGCCTCTCCTTGGGAGACGACCTGCGGCCGTGCCCAGGAGCAGACCTGAGGGAGACGTGCGGCCATCCTGACCCTCCTGAACCTTGTGCGGAACAGACCTGGTCCTCTGAGCCTCCAGATTCCACGAAGCCAGATGCTCCTCCCGGGGCCTCCGACGCAGAGCCTGTGCACCTGGGGAGCGGCTCTTCCCAGGGGGGGCCCAGGCACAAGGCCGCACCCCCCGGGTCACCCAGGAGCAGCCATCCTCTGGGGAGCCCCAGGCAGAGCCAGAGCACGTCCACCCAGGTGATGTTCTGGGCGGGCATCCTGCAGGCCCAGATGTGCGTCCTGGACCTGGAAGAGGAGCTGGAGAAGACAGAAGGGCTCAGGGCTGAGCTGAGGTGCTGCATCCCCACGGCCCCTGTGGAGCTCCCCACCTTCCCCTCCAGCTCCGCAGGCCCCCGGGGCTCAGGCCTCCACCCCAGCTCGCCCACGGAGGAGGCCTCTGGGAGAGACAGCAGTGGGCCTGAGGGGGAGAATCCGAAGCCCGTGTGGCCGAGGGAGGAAAGGCCAGACTCTTCCCCGGAGTGGGGTGCCGAGGAGGAGAGCGTCTTCTTCGACAACCCCCTCTTTTTGGAGAGCCCTTGCTCGGACACCAGTGCTTCTGGAGCTGGCTTTTCCTGGGGGTTCTCAGACTCTCACACAGATAGGAGACCCGGGCCCCAGTATCCCCAGACCCTGGAGCCCCCGCTCCCAGAAGGCGGAGTGCCATGGGAGCTGGGCAGTGAGCCGGATCTGGGGGTTGGCACGGCTGATCACAGCGGACACACCACACCTCCATTCCCTGTGCCCACCTACAAACCTCACTTCTTCTCGTGGGCTGTGGCTGACACCACCGAGGGGACCCCTGAAGCACCTTCTGGCTGCGGGGAGAGTGAGGTAAGCCGAGCCCTGGGGACCGACCCAAGGCTGTGCATGGGGACACGGAAGGAAAGGCCTTTCTCTGTGGTCACGGGGCCCAGAACACTCTTCAGATACTAGGGCCTTTTGGAATGCTGAAGTAATATAGCTGAAAAGCAGGTCCGGGGTGGCCTTCAGAATTATGAGTCCTTCGTTTGTTTCATGAACGCCATGATGTCAACAGAACACGATGGCAATTAAGTGCACAAATGTCTCCATCTCACCAGTTTCAGGGGGCTGTGTCTGGACACATTTGGAGAACAAACAGCTCCTCCAATTGCAGCGTGTTCCAGGCCATTCTTAGTCTCCACCCCTCCCACCTCCAAGACCTTCCCAGCTGTAACAGGGCAGGGCTCAGCCTGCAAGATGACCTCTGCCCCTGGCCGGGAGATGTCTGTTTTAGGAGTCTTGTCCTCTCTTTTCTTGAGAGATTTTAGCATTTAGTTACTTTTAGTTCACCATCTTTCAACACCCCCCCCCCCACCCCCGTGTTGATAGATCAGGCCCCTGCGACAATGGCAGAGGTCCTTGAGATCAACTAGGACAAGTTATGGGGACAAGTGATGTGAGACAGCAGGGAGCAGCTTTCCCAGGGAGACCTCTGCTTAAGAGATAAGGAAAGTCAAGATGGCAGAGCAGGGCTGTAACTTTCTAATCTCTGTTTGCAAAGAACAATGCAGAAGAGCCATTAACCCGCACGGCTCTCTCACCTGACCCCAAGGTCAGCGATGCTGCTGGGGACTGTTGGAGTCGCCTCACCCGAAGGCTGGGGGTGCCCCGTGTGGGCCGTTATGGCTCTGTACGTGACCCTTGTTGCTCTGGCACCCTGGGGGTCCTCAGAGGGAAGCCTGGGAGCCCCATCCTCACAGCAAGTGGCACTTGCTCCCATCCCAGTGCCTGGGTGCTGCCACTCTCCCTAGAATCCAGCCCCCCTGGGGCCGGTGCTGCAGCCCATGGAGGGAGGAGGCTGGGGGCAGAGAAGGCAAGAAGTCAGTGAGCCTGGATGGGAGGCCCCGGAGGCCTTGTAGGGCGTGTTAAAGGCCCTAAGAACAGTCTCCCTCAGGTCAAACCTCTTGCCTCTCTTTCTAAGACTTCTCTGGGAAACAGCTGTGACCCCACCGCGTCTGCAGCATCCTGTGTGGATAAAGCCTGGGACGCAGGACCCAGCCCCGCCATACATCCTGCATTACCTTGGGCAAGTCATTTCCCCTCTCTTGGCCTCCCCTGCCCCATCCGTATGGAGGAACATGAGCCCGGTGATACTAGGGCCCGGCACCAGCACTTCTGGGATGTGGGTCTTTTCCCATCCAGGGTTCCTCTTCTGAACTGAGGACCCAGACTAGACTGGACTGGGGCCATGTTGTCCGGGTGGGAAGACAGCAGGGAGGGAGGGGCCCTGTTTACTCAAGTCATTCTCCCTTCCCCACCTTCCCCTCTCAGTGCCTCCAGGGCTCATGGAGATCCTGTGCCTCTCTCAACAGGCCCTGCCCAGCCCTGAAGGCTGGCAGACAGAAGAGGGTCCTTCCTGGCCCCGGGGGCCTCTTCTCTCCCAGAACAGAGGTGAGACCTATTATGGGCTCTGGGAAATTGGGTGATGGGAGGCTTTGGATCCAGGTGGGGACAGAGACCATCCTTGGATTCACAGGTGTCATTGAGAAGTCTCATTATATTTTCTTGGAGCCAGACAGACTTGGGGTTTAATCCTGCTTCTGTCTCTGTGACTTCATCAGGACCATGGGTTTGAAAATGCTCATTTCATAGAATAAATGAAGAAATGGACAAAAGACCCAGCATTTCTGATGCCTGGGTCCTAGTCATTTAGGAAGTCCTGAACCCCAGGTTGCCTCGGGACTGGAGTCTCCTGGGAGCTCTCTGGCCACTGCCTCTGCATGTGGGAGGTCACTGCCCGAAGGAGGGACAGAACGTGCTGCCCAGCTCCAGGGGAGGAGCCCCGGGGAGGGAGCTCGTGGAGGTGGCTTCCCAGGCTGTTTTCCTGGCTCTGCCGCACCCCTTTGCCCTCAGTCTGCCTCTCGCCCCGTGTCAGCTTCACTCCATGCTCTTCCTCAGGTGACAGTGATGCTGAGTGTTCCCAGGAATCTGCTCCCTGCACCTTGGCTCCTGGCTCCCCAGGGAGCCCAGCGTCTTCACCGGAACCTAGCAGCCCTGAGTCTGAGAGCAGAGGCCCTGGCCCCAGGCCCAGCCCTGTGTCCTCCCAGGAAGGCAGCCCGCGGCTCTGGGGCCCCCTCCAGGGCAGCAGTTTCCCCGAGTGGACACTAGATGCTTCACGCCCTTCACTCCTGGAGACAGATGGGGCAAAGCCAAGTTTCCTGGAGAAAGAGGAGGCCAGAGACGCTCCAAACCCAGGGAAGGAAGTAAAGAGTGAAGGCCCAGCCAGGACTCCAGAGGCTGGAGCCGTCGTCCAGCCTGGTCCTCACTTGACTTCTACAGAAGGGTAAGTGTTAGACTGACCAGCTCTCTAATTGTGGATACATTTAGGAATGCCCTGGTCTGGACAGAGCGTGAGAAACGCACAGTGGGATTTAACACACTAATATCTATTAAGCCAGGAGTATAGGACTGGGTGTCAGAAGCTTTGGGAAATACTGAAGGGTTTGAAAGCACGAGAAACCAAGAAGCAGACAGTTACACACATGGGGTGGGATTTGTGTGTGCTGAGGCAATGCCCTGAGAGTCTGGGCACCGGGAGAGGAGGAAGGGGAAGTGTTCGGGGAACCTGACCGGGGCCAGGTGCCCAGAAAAATAGGAGTCGTGCTAGGCAGGGCTGGGGAATGTGAAGGTCAGAGCTTGTGATGTGGGGATTACACACTGCTTTGAATTTGAGATGTCTAGGAGAAATCCATCCGTGAGCCTAGGTCCAAGGTGCTGGCTAAGATCTCAGGGGAAGCCAGAACACCAAGGGGAAGTTTGACTGGAATCAAGGGGGTGGATGTTGGGGCCCATGGCAGGATTGAATAGCCCCAAAACTGTGGCCGGAGGCAGGAACAGGACACCTGGGAAGCCAGCCTAGATGTCTGCCTGCCCCGGGAGGCACCTGGGGTCTCCACCCAGGAAGGAGGTTTTGTTCTCTGGCTGGCTGAGTAGGGACATACTGAAGAGACCAGGAGGCACCGGTGACAATTCTGGTCGCACCAACTGGAAGGTTGGCCCCACTCCTAGCTCAGTGTTATTGGATGATGGGGACAGAGCCTCAGGCAGGGCCAGAAACCAAAGCATCTTCCTCATGCATCTGGAAAACTCCACTCTGGAGTCTCTGGAGGTGTTTGGAGGCTAGGTAATCAGGGGAGTCTCTCAGAATCTGAGAAGACAGGGCTTGTCATACCAAAACTCCAGTCAATTCAACCCAAAATAAAAGTAAGTAAATCTGCTTAAAATGAGAAGCATACTTTCATAGTAAATAATGAAACAAAGGCTTGATCGGGGCTTTGCTTGCTATGATGTTAAGTATTACATAAATAAATAAGTTGAATCTTATTTTTAGCACAATATAGGATTAACGTTCCTGGCCTGAGTCTGCTGGCCCCACGAGATGTCTCCTTTGGGTCTGACTGTCACAGTGAGGTCACAGAGGTTATTTTTATTATATTTTATTTTACTTTTCATTTCATTTCAATTCATTTGTTTTAATGTTTATTTTTCAGAGAGAGAGAGACAGAGTGTGAGTAGGGGAGGAGCAGAGAGAGAGGGAGACACAGAATCTGAAGCAGGCTCCAGGCTCTGAGCTGTCAGCACAGAGCTGGAGGCGGGGCTCGAACTCAAGAACTGTGAGATCATGACCTGAGCCGAAGTCAGACACTTAACCGACTGAACCACCTGGCACGCCCCTCAATTAATTTATTTTAATAACAGCTTTTTTGAGAAAGAATTCACATACCATACAATTCACCCATTTAAAGTGTCCAATTTAAGTGCAAGCAGGATGCATTGCCCCATGTCAATCCTGTGACAGTTCATATTTGCCTTATTTTTTCTACCCCCAAAGTAACTCCCCATTGTAACAACGCTAATCGACTAGGTCGTTCCTATAAACGTATTTTAGGGCTTGCTCAGCTGGGTATTCACATAGTTCCGTTTAGGTGGGACAAATGTGTCATTATTTTTCTTCTCTTCAGTTGTCCAGTGGAGTAAATCCTCCAGTTCCTTGTTTGTCTGTGGCTTTCCATGTGATTCCTGGAACCTTCTGGCATCACTTACACGGACTTCATGAAATTAAACGTTTTTTTGGCGAGATTTGTAATTTCACTTTTCAGTGGGTCTCTGTTATGCTGGCCCCGCCTTGCTGGGTGCGTTAGAAGCCTCAGGAAGCAGTGAGGAATGAGCAGCAAAGACATGCCCTGGGAAGGGGGGTGGGCAGCCAGAGATGGACGTTTGTGTTAAAGGAGAGAGTGCTGTCGAGTGCAGCCTAATTTTATAAGTGGCCGGCTGATCAGTGAACATTTTCACGTTCTGATGACTTTTGCTTACCCGTACAGCCCCCTAACCGTGGTCACTTGGATAATGAGTGGGCACATCACGAGAATTCCCCCCCTCGCCCCCGGTTGTCATACTGCAGGGAACCGGAGGAGTCAGGGAGAGGCTGGGCTCGGTGACTTCCAGGGTTCTAGCTGCCAGGCTCCGAGTGTTCCCTGAGTCTGTCAGGGTTGCCTGGGCCCCTGTAAGCTCGCGATAATGACAGCTCACCATCTGGGCTCCTGTGGTGACGGCTTCCTTTATCGAAGGGCTGCCTGTGAGAAGGGAGAGGCGGCTTGGAGAGGTCGGAAGCCGCCTATTTGACTCCCGAGCTGTAGCTGTGCCTGAAGCCGGGCTGGCTTCCTGTGCTTCCCTCCTCCTTGCACCTTCCGTGGCTCCAGCTCTAGGAGTGAAGCCTGGGGCTGGGGCTGGCAGGGGGAAGAGGGCATGGAGGCGACACGGGCAGGGCAGGACGGGTGAGGGAGATGAGTGGCTGGTGGGGTTTGGAGAGACAAATGCCATCCCTCCTGGGGATGGATTAAATACCACTGGTGTCTTCAAAGGGGACACCTGCCACCTCAGATGAACTAGGCTCAGAACATCCTGGTGGTCTGCCCGAGAAAGTGCCAGGTGCTAAGCTTGGCTCCAGCCCTTGCAGGCTGGATTCTCCTGGTGCCCAGGCCAAGCAGGCTGTGACGCTGCCTCTTTCCCCGGTGAGGCCCTGGTCCAGCTTCCCTCGGCCCCCACCGCTCAAGGCCCTGGAGCTCTAGCTCGCCTGCTGAGCTCTGGGCAGGGACTCTGAGCATCCCTTCCAGGACTGACCTGTAGGGACACTTGCCCCATACACCTTCCTGTCCAGCCCCCGTGGTAGTCTGAGCACACTGTTGGACTTTTGCAGGCTTCCTGAGAGCCCCATGCCCCAAACACAGTCCCCCGAGGAAGGCCAAAGGCCACAGGCTGGAGACAAGCTGGCGAATGGTGTGAGGACCGACAAGGTGGCCTGGAACTTGGCCTCTCGCCTCTATCACCTGGAAGGCTTTCGGAAGTCTGAAGTGGCTGCCTACCTACAGAAGAAGTAAGGGGCTTTGAGCCTGAGCAAGGCTGGAGGTCAAGTCAGGGGAGGGAGGAGTGGTTGGTAGACTCCATCCGCCGGTCGCCCCTCCTGTCCCTGTGTCCCTGCTGCCCCACTGCTGACCTTCACCCCGTCATTCCTGTCCCAATCCATGCCTCCCCCCCATCCCCTTGCCCTGCCTGCCTCTTCCTCTTCATCACGCATGTCACCGCTTGTCCATACTCGTGAGCCCTGCTTAGAGCCAGTGGACCGGCCCCCTTGTCTCCCCTACCCAACTCCTCGTGTCCTCCCCACTCGATGTTGGATGGTGCCAGTGGCAGACCAGAGGCCTGCTGCCCCCTTGCCCCCTCGTCCTCTTGGGACGTGTGCCGGCCCTGGGGCCCCGACCCCCAGTGCAGGCTTCATGCCCATTTCCTGTCCACAGCAATGACTTCAGCAGGGCTGTGGCTGAGGAGTACTTGTCCTTCTTCCAGTTTGGAGGCCAGAGCCTCGACCGCGCCCTCCGGTAAGACCCCTGGGCCGTCTCTGGGGCGGAGGGATGGCTGGGAGGTGGCGGCACTGGCGAGGGCTGGAATCTTGATTGCCCCCCGGCTCTGGCGCCTGCTGGCTGCCCCAGCCTGGGCTCCATCCTGGACTCTGGCCTCCTTCCAGGGTCTTCCTGCAGGCCCTGGTGCTCAGTGGGGAGACTCAGGAGCGGGAGCGAATCCTCTACCAGTTCTCCAAACGCTTCCATTACTGCAATCCTGGGGTCTTCTCCTCTGCAGGTAGGAAGGGGCTGGCCCTGAAGGCAGGGCAGGGGGGTCCTGGGGTGCCTGGGAGGGGGTTGCATGGAAGTGTCCCCTGGTCCACTCAGGAGTTCACTGGGTAGCTGCTGGTGGGAGTGTCTGGGGGACTGTGGAGAACCAGAGAAGCATTTGGGGGTCACCCCACCCAGCACGGGCAGGTGGAAATGCGGGAGTCCCGGTTCCAATGAGCTTTCTCTGCACTCACCTCCCTCTGGAGCAGATTCTGTACACACCTTGACCTGTGCCATCATGCTCCTTAACACAGACCTGCATGGACAGGTGAGAGGGCGGGGGTGCCGGAAGAGGGGGGTTGAGGCCAGAGGCCCGGGGTGGAGTCATGGAAGGGCCCTGGGGGAGGTAGGTCTGGAGAACTGGAGAAGGTTCCAGAGTGTCCACCTGGGGGGTTATTCTGTTGGGGTGAGGAGTGTGTGCCAGCAGTCCCCCTCCTCTGCATGGGCCACAGAACATTGGGAAGAGCATGACTTGCCAAGAATTCATAACCAACCTGAACGGCCTGTGTGACGGCGGGAACTTCCCCAAGGAGCTGCTGAAGGTATGGTGGGGAGCGAGGGTGCCGGGGTGGGGGGGCGCTCCCTGGGCTCACGGTGCCAGGGGCTCCCAGCCTGGGCCTGCCTCTGCTGCATTATCTTTGGGAGGACAGGCTTGTGTATGGAAGGTCCCAAAGCGTGGGTCCTAGCCAGCCGCATCAGCACTACCTTGGTATTTGTCGGCTTGTGGAAATTCACAGGCTCCTTGCCTCGGACCTACTGAATTAGAATCTCTGGGGCTGGGGCCCCTAAAATGTTCTCTTAGGCTTCCCGGCGATTCTGAGGCTTGGGGAATGTGAGGAGCACTGGTTTCTTGGTCCTCTGAACGAACAAAGGGCAGTTTGAAGTCTAAGACTTAGGAACCACAGGTTCTAGGGTTTGAATTCTTGTCCCTTGGCCCACTTGGGCTCCTCCTGGGGTAGCAACCACTTTATGGTGTGGTTATCACAGTGAAATAAAGGTTGTCAGGTGCTCAGAGCGGGGCGAGGCACACAGCATGCTTTTCATAAGCAGTGTTGGCCCTGGTTCTTTTGTCTGTGGGGTGAACATTTCTTGCACCCTTGCTGTGTGCCAGGCATTGCCAGGGCTCCAGAGGCATGCAAGCAGGATGCATCGACACGAATACTCTTTGTTATATCATTTCAATGTTCCGGTACCTCATTTATTCATTCGTTCACCATATATTTATTGCCCCCGTCAGTCAGCCGTTCCTGCTGTGTCCCATGGGCGGGATGGTATGTGGATGATTCATCTTCTCAGGAGAACTAGCTCAGGCCTCACTAAGCTCAGGTAGGGACTAGGATTGCTTTGCTCACCTTGTCTCCAGCATCTGGCATGGTGCCTGGCACACGGTGAAGGCTCCGTAAATGGTTGCACGCCTGCATGGGTACGTGGATGCATGAATGAGCTTCCCGCTCAAGGAAGGGCAGCTGTGTTGGGGGTGGATGAGGCCGATTGCGGCCTGCCCTTGTCCTACCGATGCCAGGTGGAGTTTGGGCCCCACAGGCCGAGGCTCCCTGCCCACTATGTGCCTTCTCTTCTAGGCCTTCTACTGGTCTATCCGAAGTGAGAAGCTTGAATGGGCTGTGTAAGTGACAGCCCCCTTCCCCCCACTCCCCACCCCTTCCCCGTCTCTGGGCCTGTCCTCCCTCCACCTGCCCACCTGAGAGTTGGAGGAGCCCCAAGGCCCCGGACAGTGCTCCCCCACTGAGTGAGGGCCAGTTTCAAAGCAGGTGGAGGAGCCCAAGTCACACCTGGAGGTGGGGCTGGGGATGACAGGAACGGATGAGCTGGCTTGGAAGGACTCCTCTTGGGAGGTCCTGGGTGATCTGGCTCCCCAGTGAGAGAGAGGGTGGGGGGTGCTGAGGCTACGGGTGCCTCCTGGTGGCCTTTGCCCGGCCAGTACCCCCAGCCTGATTCTCTGATGTCCAGGGACGAAGAAGACGCAGCCGGACCAGAGAAGGCCCAGCTGTCTCCCGCTGCGGGCAAGATGAACAAGCCCTTCCTGCAGCTGGCCCAGAACCCCATGGCACCCACCTACAAGCAGGGCATCCTGGCCCGGAAGATGCATCATGATGCAGATGGCAAGAAGAGTGAGTGCTGCCCTGTCGCTGTGCGGGGCTTACATCTGCCATTGAACCAGAGTGTGTGCGTGCGTACTACAGTGGCTCTGCTCGGGGACACGGCTGACGCGTGCGGGTGTGCAGAGAGATCGCACAGGTCAGGAACCGGCGCCTGTGTTCTTTCCTTGCTGGTGACCGTGTGCTGGGCGCTATGTAAGATGCCAGGGGGTCGGGGCACGGGGACAAGACAGACCCTGCCCTCCAGGGTCCCTGTGGTGAGGGGAAGTCAGACAGTCGCATGGGTGTCTGGGATAAAAGGTAGAGATTGGTAAGTGGTGTAGGGAGGGTAAGATCAAATACGGGGGGGTGTGGAGAAGGGCTAGGTTTTGGTTTCGTTTGGGGGATGAGATATGGGGGACAGGGACGGGTCAGGCTTCTGGGACATGATGGTATCTGAGCTGAACCTTGGAGGAACGGAGGGCAAGAGGGCATTCCCAGTAGACAAAGGAGTAGACGCAGTTTGCTCTGAATGGGGGTGTGTGTGACAGAGAACAGAAGGAGGTGAATTTGGCCTCATCTCTCAGACAGGTGAAGGCTTTAGAGCAGGCCAGCGACAGGACCAGAGCCAGGCTGGGAGGGGACTCTAGGGAAGCAGGCCTTCTTCTGCTTGAGGACTGAGTCCCTGTGCCTCTCTGGATGGGACCAGAAAGATGTCTAGTGGGTCTGTGCTCGTGGGTGGGAGTGTTTGGAGAGGGGGCGGCCGGCATGGACATCTCTTTTGTTGTTTGTTGTTTGTTGATTGCCTGGGCGTGAGGCATGGTGCATGCTTGCTTGTGACTGTGTTTTGTTGTGTTGCTATGCTGCGTGTTTCCGTGGACCCTGGGCAGGGACTGAGTTGGTGGGGGAGGGGGCCGTGTGTGTCTACGTGTCTGGATGGGGCGCCCACCTTTGTGTACTCCTGGGGCAGCGCCGTGGGGCAAGCGCGGCTGGAAGATGTTCCACACCTTGCTTCGGGGGATGGTTCTCTATTTCCTGAAGGTAGGAACGGGGTGCACACCCCTGACGGGCAGGGTGGGGGAACAGGGAAAGGCCCAGGATGGTTCGGAGGGTGGGCAACAGATGATAACCTCTTTTCTGGGCCCCTGGGCCCCGTGGCAGGGAGAGGACCACTGCCCTGCAGAGGAGAGTTTGGTGGGGCAGATGGTGGATGAGCCCGTGGGGGTGCACCACTCGCTGGCCACCCCGGCCATCCATTACACCAAGAAGCCGCACGTCTTCCAGCTGCGGACTGCCGACTGGCGGCTCTACCTCTTCCAGGCACCGTAAGTCCTCCTGGGGTGACAGACAGCAGCAAAGCCCCCGCTGTCCTCTCCCCATCGCTTGCTCACCCTCTGATGGCTGCTGGCTGGGACCCGGCGGGAGCGGCCTTCTTCACCAGGAAGCCTGAGAATGCTGCAGCCTTTGGAAGGGGTCCTAGGGTGGCCCCAGAGGCTGGTGCTGCCTGCTGGCCTCTTCTGACCCGGGCTGCTTCCCCAGTGCATCTGCCTCCCGCGTGTAAGTCCCAGTCAAGCCTCCCAATTCCGAGCGGAGGATTCCAGGAAGCCTCTAGCAACTGAGCACTGGCTTGGACATTTGGTCTAAAATCTATTGCCTTCCCAGATTTTCCTCTTTGATGGATGACTAACACCACCAGCAGAGGTCAGCCACCTCGATCAGTGGCAGCGCTTCTGGCTTTTTGAGGCGCTGCGTCCTGAAGCAGTCCTGGAAGACTGTGCAGACCGCAGGAAGCTGGGGGGGTGGGGGGAGGGGCGGGACCGACCCTGTGACCTTGGGGACCCACGGCCTCCTCTGCCCGCAGCACTGCTAAGGAGATGAGTTCCTGGATCGCGCGCATCAACCTGGCCGCCGCCACGCACTCGGCGCCGCCCTTCCCCGCAGCGGTGGGCTCCCAGCGCAGATTCGTCAGGCCCATCCTGCCTGTGGGCCCCGCGCAGAGCTCCCTGGTACAGCCCCCGGAAGGGCCGGGTGCGGCGGGGAAGGGCGCTGCGCGGGACGCGGGACGAGAGGGGAGGTGGGAGGGAGGGGCTGCGCACCTGGGCCCGGGAACGAAGTGGGGTTTGCGATGGGCTGTGCACCTGGGCTCGGGAACGGAGGGGAGCGGAGAAACAGCTTACCCCTCTGCCTCCCGCTCCCAGGAGGAGCAGCATCGATCCCACGAGAACTGCCTGGACGCTGCCTCCGATGACCTGCTGGATCTGCAGAGGAACTTACCGGAGCGGCGCGGCCGCAGCCGAGAGCTGGAAGAGTACCGCTTGCGGAAGGAGTACCTGGAGTATGAGGTCAGGAGCCGAGTCTCCGCCCGCCCGGCTCGCTCCAGTTCCCTCGGTTGGGCCCTCTGCCGCCCTCTCGTGGCCGCATCCGTCCTTGCAGCCTTAGTTTCCCCAGCTGCCCTGGCGGAGGGAGGTCCTGTAGGCACCCGCGCGGGCAGGGGCTTGCGCGAAGTGTGCGTGTCCTTGTGCCCTCAGACCTCTTCACTTCTTGTCGTGGGGGCACCCAGCAGCTGCTTGTCTGTCCGCAAACACTCACAGGGGACGTTCTTTTTATAACTTTCTTTCACCCAAGAGTATACTGTATTTGGCTTTCCCTAAATTGAAGGAAAAACGATTTCAGTTGAATGATCTCCCCTAATACCTACCTAATACTAATGGGCAATATTTATGGAGCTTGTATTACTTGCCTCTATTATCTTGTTTAGTTGTCTGACAACTCTGAGGTAGGGACTGTTGTCCTGACTTTACAGATGAGGAAACTGAGGCAAAGAGAGATTAAACAACTTGACCGAAAATGATGAATTCACATGCCGCTCCAGTCAGGGTCGAGCCTCATTTATATTAGCCCAATGATCGATGCCAAAATGGCTTATCCCTGACTCCCCCCCGCCCCCGCCCCACCTTACACCCAGATTCTGCTACGGTCTCTCATCCGTGCACCTTCTGGGACCCTATGCCCGAGGAGTAGGTGAGGGGCACTGCTGTGCACACTGGGCCTCACGCTGCCCTCTCCCTGCCTGTGACCAGCTGCAACCTGTAGCCAAGCCCCTGGCCCTCCCCAGACCTCACTCCCCTCTGTAGAGAGCAGAGACAATGATGCGTGGGCCCCCCAGCCACCCAGGGCTGGGCTGAGGGTCCAGCGGGGTGGAAGACGGGAACGCGCTTAGTACGCTGGGACCTGTATCCCAAGGCTGCTAGTTACGGAGGCCTCAGGAGTGTTAAACAGATGAAGGGTAGTTAGCATCTCTCTCTCCAGATGCCAATTGTTAAAATGCTATTCAGACTCAATTAGGCTTCAGTACAGATGTGAGCTGTTTGTGCGCCGTGCTGCACAGATCAGGCCTAGCGGGTTATGGGTCTTTTAGTGTCTCAGAGATGTAGCACGTTCTGGAGACGTTAGTTACAGCCCTACAAGGCGGTGGCGGTTAGAATGGGGCTGGGCTGGCGGGGGTCCGGATGATACTATCCAGGTAACCCCAGGGCTCGGACGCGAGGCTGCTGTGTTCTGCAGTCTGGTTGCTGGAGCGTGGGACAGACATTGGCTGTTGGTCTAGCCCTCTTCCTCACACGTGTGAGCTGTCTGCCCCTCGAGATTCCAGCTTCCTCCTACCCTGCAGCCAGGGAAGCGCTAAGGTGGCGGGGCCCGTGTGTTGCAGAAAACCCGCTACGAGACGTACGTGCAGCTGCTGGTGGCCCGTCTTCACTACCCCTTGGATGACCTGGACCTGTGGGAAGAGCAGCTGGGGAGGGAAGCCGGAGGCACTCAGGAGCCCAAGCCCAGCCTGAAGAAATCCCACTCGAGCCCGTCCCTGCACCAGGACGAGGCCCCCACCACGGCCAAGGTGAAGCGGAACATCTCAGAGCGTAGAACTTACCGGAAGATCATCCCCAAGAGGAACCGCAATCAGCTGTGAAGCCGACGCCACCTCCCAGACTCTGGCCCCTGCTCGGGGTGGACCTGAGACCCCACGGAGGAAGCTTGTTTCAGTGGGTCCGTGGTGGGGGATGAGGCCTACCCCTTTCCCACGGAAGGCCAACCCCCGTTCCCCTGTGGTCCTCGCTCCCTCCTGCGTTCACTGGAACTTTCCCAAACTGCTGCGCCCACCCCCACGGCAGCCCCCAGCTGCCCTGGTCCCCGGTCACTTCCGAGGGAGGAGGGAGGTCCGGGGTTTGGCTGCACTCCCGTGTCACTCTCTACCCTTCCACAATCCAGAGTGGCCACATTTTTTGGGCCTGGGGGCAGCTTAGCACTCATTTGAGCATCGGAGTACCCCTGGGCTTCCAGAGAAAAGCTGGGGCAGAGGAAGCCTCTGGGCAGTCAAGTTAGGGGAGCCATAGTCCTGAGGAAGATCTTGCTCTGGGGATCAGGTGACCTGCTGTGAGAGGTCCTGGGAGAACCCAGCCAGCCCCCGGTGACAGAGAGCAGGGTTGCTCAGTGCCACCCCCTGACAGGTAGGCTTTTCGGGCAGGGACTCAGCTCAGTGAGGCTGACTCTGGGACCCTGGGCCTTTGTCTCCTACCCCCCGATAAACATCCGTGCACCAGGGGCAAATGAGACAGGCCCACGTCACACACCCCATTGCTAATCATCGGAGCAGAGCCAATGGTGGGCAGTGAGGGCCAGAAGGGGTTGGGGCCTCCAGAGCTCTGTGGAGAGGCCTGGGAACAAGGGGCCTTTGTTTCCCCAGAGCAGGGAAGGAGGTTCTCCAGGTTGGGACCCTGAGAGAGGCTGAGGGGCAAGAGGTGGTGTTGTACCCCTTGGGGACTCTCTCGGAAGGAGCTTGTCTGAGAGCTGTGAGGGCCAGTGGAAGCCTGGCTCCCTCCCACACACCCCACTCCTTGCATTTCATTCCCGAGGAGGGGCCCCAGGGTCCCTTCCGGGCCCCTCCCCCTCCTGCACCCTCTGCCCCCCTGCCAGCTGACAGGGGGCTTTGCTGCCCTCCCTGGGAAGTCCCCTTGTGCTGCCCTCTGGCTGCCTCCCAGCTGGGCTCTGGGGGAGGTTCCGGACACTCAGGGACCTCGGGCTCTGCCTGCGGGAAGGAGGCTGGGCTGGAGGAGCGGGCCACCATTGTCTCTGTTCAGCCAAGTGTGCGAGCAGGCCGCCGGCCAAGAGGGGCCTCTGCTGCCTGTCTGCCGCCTGCTGGCTGACGCGCTGCCTCTCCAGCCTTCCCGCCGTGGGGGGGGGGGGGGGGGGGGGAAGCCCTCCTCCCGTCCTCGCTTGTCACCACCCCCGGGACCTGAACTCTACCAAGTGGGGCTGGCCCCTGGGGACTGTGAGGGGTGTCTGGCCAGGGCCCAGGGCTGGGCCAGGTAACCAGTGGGCACACACTAAACGCAGGCCAGTAAAGAAGCAGGTGTGCATGCATATGTGAGGAAGGGGAGGGCCATCCTAGGACACACCTGTGCCTAAGCGTGTCTGCGTGTGAATGCGTAGGTCTGCGTGCATGTGTGTGGGACGGAGTCACACATTTATAGGCTGTCAGCGCTGGGGGGACCTCAGAATCATCTGTTCATTCCACTCATTCATGCATTCATTTCACGAATACTATTGACCATTTCTTATGGGCCAGTACTAGCGGATTACAAAATCACTTGAACACGTCTCTGGCCTCAGGAGGTAACAGTCCTGTGGTCTGGTTCCCTGCTGTCCATACAGAACCACACTTTATCTTGCTGGTAAAGACCCATTCCCACCCTTTGCTCAGGGATTCGGATTCAGTAGGTCTGGGTCAGGGTCACGGATACGTATTTTTAAAGCAGCCTGGGTCACTGATGTGCAGTTAATAGGTGAAAACCTAGCATCAGGTGGATGTGACTTGCCCTGGGACTGATGCTTACAAGCTTGGCCTTGAGTGGATTTTTTGACCTCACTGAACATGTATCCTTATTTCTAAAACCAGAATAAAAGGCAGAGGCGTGCCTGCGTTTGTGCATAGGTGTGGCCCTTCGATGCACCTTCGCTCATGTAGAACCGGTGCCTCTCTTTCACCCTGGGGAACATGAAGCCTTCAGAGAGATGGGGACTGCAGGGCCCTGCCTGGTCAATGCTGTGTAGGCTTGGCTTGGCCTGGAGGCCTGGGGAGGTGGAGACTGGGTGGTTAGGCTGCAGTTCTGACATGTGGCCACGGGAGGGCGGGCTTGCATCTTTCAAGCTTCTGGAGCCCAGGGGCCCAGCTGCGGAGCACTGCTCCTTGAAGAAGAGGAAGTTAGTCTGTATGTCCCCGGGGCCATCACCAGAACCAGGACCTCCCGCTTCCCTACACGCACAGTGGTCCAGGCCGGGCCTCCCACCTTGTGGAGAAGTTGGCCAAGCAAGGGTTGGGACTCTGACATCTTCCTGCAGATGGAGAGGGAAAGGGTTTCTGGAGCTGTGTGGGCGCGGCCTGGAGTTCCCTACACAGCTGTCCCTACAAAAGTGAAAACTGAGTGAGCTCCAAGTCCCAATCCTGAGGTGTGGGGCAGATCCAACGCACGGGCCTCTGTCTGATCTTGTGTCCACCCTCACTTCCTTTCCCACCTGGGAAGTGGGTTTGGTGGGTCTCTGCAGAAAAGACAGGTTCGTGGTGATGAGCTCAGGCTCCGTGAGGCTGGCTGAAGTTTGGTTCTTCTCCCTTCTAGGGGGGGCTCAGCCTCCGGGGCCCGCCGTGACCCAGGTGATGCCCCAGATGTGATCTCTTCCTGGTGTCCCAGCGTCTCTGTGTGGCTTTCTACTGATAACCTTCATTTGTTGGTTGTTTGCCGGGCACCGGGAGAGAGTGAAAGGCCACTGAGGTCCAAGGCTTGGGTCCTTTCCTTTGGCAGCCAGAGTCAGATGGAGACGACAGGTGGGCTATGTTGGAAGGAGCTGGGCTGGAGGACTGGGATTAGCCAGGGTGAGGGAAACATGGCCGTAAGGGTGGGCCCAGGCCGGGTCATACGGGACCTTGCATGCGGCCGAGGAGTGTGCTTTACCAGCAGAAGAGGCAAAGCCTCGTGGTTTGGGGGGCAGCCAGCCTGGGAAAAGGCTTTAAGAAAATGAAATGAGTGAATAAGGCTGATAAGTAGGGTCAGCATATGGCCTGGGGACATTCTCTATAACTATGCAACTTTTCTGTGAGTTTAAAAAAGAAAAAGAAAAGGCCTGGAAACTTAGGACAGCCTGGCAGTCCCACATCTGGTCCTTCTCCCTCCCTCGTCCCCCACCCCCACATGCACGCTGGCACGTACTTGCACGTACTTCTGGGTCTCCTCAATGCCACACTCTCCATAACCACTCCTCCGCCAACTTTTCTGGATGCCTCTGCCCGCTTGCTCACACCTTTATCTGTTTGCCTTGCGAACAACTTCCAACATCCTCTGTACCCTTCCGTGAAATGGGGACACACCAGAAGGACCACTGATGACACTCAATCGTCAAATCCAATGTCTTCTCAGCCTTCATGCCCCTCACCTCTCAGCGACCTCTGACCCACAGACCTGTCTGACCCTGCACGAGGCCCAGCGCAATCTGGTCTCAGCAACCGGGACCTGGAGTCAGACTGCCCGGGGTTGAGTCCCAGCTGTCCCTTTTGTGGCTCTCTGACCACATGCCAGTTACTTGGCCTCATATGCTTTGGTTTGCTTCTCTATCAAATGCGGATAATGACACCATGTACCTCACAGGGTCCTTGTGAGGAATAAGTATAATTATGCACATAAACATCTCAGAACAATGCCTGGCACAGAAGGAAAGCTTAGCAAGTTAGCTATTAGTACGCGGCCTTGCCAGTCTTACCACATGTGCCCTCCCCTCCTTGGGGCCCTGCTTAGGTTCTGCTCTTACAATTCAAGGCCTTGACTTTCCCTCTGCCTGGAAGTTGCAAACAACAAATCTTAACTCCAATAGGCTTTAGCAAAAAAAGGACATTTAATGGCTCCCATAAAGGACAGTCTCTATCCAGGTCAGATGACGCTCGAGCTAGGGCTCCACGCGGAGCAGGCCCCCCACTGCCTTCTGTTCTTCTGAGCTCCATCTCCCAGGCTAGGAGGCAGGAGCAGCACTCATGATAGCAAGATGGCCCTCGTAGCTACCACCTTCTTGGTGCAAGTCCAGCACATAGAAACTATCTGCTCCTTGGAAAGTTCAAACTCAAGTCCAGGAACAGAGTCCCTCTGAGCTGCCCACTTTGAGCTATGTGCCCATCTCTGAGCCAATCACTAGGGTCAGGGGCCTAGGGTAATCAGAGTCCACCTTCTGAGATGGGGATGGTGGTGAGGTAGTGTCACCCCAAAGGATGGGGACTGGGACCAGCGGCTGAGAAATTCTGAGTACTGCTAGTCCCAGGAAGGGGAGGAAACCAACGATCCGGAGGCCTTCTCCTCCAGGACCTTCCTTGAGCCCTGCTCCCCCAGTTAAGTCTGTCTCCCTTCCCCTGTCCTTCTCTCATCCCCTGCCCTCTTCTTTCTGTCTCCGCTCCCAGTAGAACATAGGCTTCCCAAGGGTAGAAGCAGGGCATGTTGGTTTCCATTGCTCTGAGCCCAACTCGTACAGTCAAGAAGTGTAAATCTCGAAACTGTATCCTCCCTGGGCTTCCAGCCTCCGTGTTTTCTTGGCTCTCCTACTTTCTTACATTGTCTTTTACTGTCTTTCTTCCACTTGCTTCTCCCACCCCTGAAGTCAGCCTTCCCCCAAGGTGCAACCTTGTGGAGGCCTTCAGGATAGCTTCTGGGAAAGCCTCGTGATGTCGGCCTTCAGCTCTGATCTCTGTTCTGCTTTTCAGACCCGGGGGTCTAACTGTGCAGGACGCGGCCCTCAATCTTCCTGGAGATGGTAAGTTTCCATACAGATGTACTCCCGTTTCTAGTGATGATTCTGTGACAGTTCTGTGACAGCTGATTTGAGAGGCAACGTACCAGGATTATGAGGATATTTGAGCCAAGTGGGCTTCTGCCTCACCGGCAGTGTCAGGTGGAAGTTTCTGGTTTCCTGATGTCTTTGTCTCCGTCTGGTGAGACACGGACAGGGTCTGGAGGAAGTACGTGGACAGAAAAGCGATGACTCTCTCATTCAGTGAACGAGGACGGATGAGAGTGAAAGTCCTTCCACCTGGCCACCAAGGGGCTCGAAGCTCATTTACAGATCAACTGCGGTGGCCCAGGACCACTCTTTGTATATTTCCCGTGGGCCTGATGCTTTATTTCTTGTTTGTATTTTCCTAATTTACTACATGCATTTCCTGTGAGCTGTCTCAAATCCTCTCTGGAACAAGGTGAGGAATACGTTAATATTTAAAATAAAATAAACAAAATGGCAGTGTGTGTGTGTGTGTGTGTGTGTCTTAGGTTGGAAATTCCTTAAGGGCAGGGACCATGTCTGTTTATACAGCACCTGGCACAGTGTCAAATTGAAGCTTAACAAATGCATTTTGATGAAGAGGGAGAAAGAAGCTGTCTGCAGGAAGATAGGGAGATTTAGACTGCACCCTCCAGCTACCCTTCCGCCAAAGCCCCTTTTTCGCAAGGCGTGCCTTTCATACTCTCTGTTCCTGACCATCCAGGTTCCTTCCTGTCATCCCTGCCCTGTCCCCACTCCTCATGACCAACCCTGTCCTCATCCACACCTGCTCTCTTACAGACGTGCCCCTTCCCCACACAAACACAGCTCCAGACACACCTCGCTCGGGGCTTCCCCCCAAAACACCCCGCCCACCCTTTCACCCGCTGCCCCAGCCCCACAGGCTCAGCCAAGGCTGGGCAGCAGCGTGTGGTGCTAGGAAATGCCACCGGCGGAGCCGTTGGAGGTGCTGTCCCTACTCGTGCCTTGGCCCCATGGGGGCCTCCAGCCAGGCGGGGACCTGGCAGAGGGAGGGAGAGGATAAGCCGCTTCAAAACTCCAGATGCAGCAGTTAAAAAGAGGACAGAGGCAATGATCCTTCAAATTGCCACATCTGTATAATCTGCCTTTTATTTTCTGCTTCATGAAGTTTTATTTCCTATTATTTATTCACCTCCCCGCCCTCCCCTCCCCCGCCTCCGCTCCTCCTTAGCAGGCGACATGCTCAGATGGGCCCTGAGCCTTGGCCTGGGTCTCAGCCCACCCCCACCCAACCCCCACCCTGGGCCGGCTGCTGGGAGAAGGCACCTGCTCCCCCCTCCTATGGCGCCCCCCCCATCCTTGTGCTGCGGCCCCTACAGGCCCCTCCCTCCACCCTCCAAGGGGAGCTTGGCTGCAGTGTGATGGGGGGAAGGGATCAGGGATGTGAGGCCTGTCCCCCAAGACGGCTGACACTGCCACCACCACTTAGCAGGAGCTTATGGGAAAGAAGAACCCAAGGCCCTGGAACCCACAGCCAGGGGGTCTCCATCCCTATGTACCCTCTCCCCGCCCTCCTCTCCTGTGCCTCGTTTTCCACCCTCAAGGCCTCTTCCTTCTGCTCTTCCAGGCTGTGGTCAGAGAGCTGGGTGGGGGGCGGCCTGCTGAGCAGGGGCGTATTGAGATGGGAAGAAGGGGGACCAGCCAAGCCTGCACTGGGAGGGACAGCTGCCCAGCTGTTTAGGACCTGAGCCCCCTTGTCCTGCAGGAACAAAGAAGCCACTCTGAGAAAGACCCAGGTCTTCAGGTCCCTGGCTCCCTGCTAGTGGCAAGCCAGGCTGGAGTGCGGGGAGAGGGTGTTTGGGAAAGATCGCCTACATTTTGCACTCCCCTCACCCAGCACCCTCCTTATCCCTCCTGGGGACACACAAGCATGGGAGAACACCCCTTTTCTGGAAAGAGAGGTTTGGCTTTTAGGCCCTGGGGGTTCAGGGTTTGAGTTGGTGTTCCTAGTGGCTGCTTCCTGGAGAAGACAGGGATGCCAGGGAAAGGCCTGGCAGGGGCAGGGAGGATTTCGCAAATATCTGAAACCTGAAGGCACTTCACATCACCTCTCTCGAGGCCTTCATCACCTTCCCGCCTTGTTCTGTCCTAGTGGCTTTCAGTAAAATCTCAGTTCTAAGTTCTGAAGGAGGTGGGGTGGGGTGGGGTGGGGGATGGTGTAATCCAATCGATTCATCTTGTTTTCCAGTAGATGCCTGTCACAGTCTGGCACATAGTAGGTGGGTCGGGAAAGACTCCCAAATGAATGAATGAATCAATGGATGGGAGGGCTCAGCAGACTTTTCCTGCCCCAGCCTCTGTTAACTGTGGCTTATTAGTCTCACTCTGGTTTCTGCCCCAGCCCTGGAATCCTTTTGAAGCCTGGCTTAGTTCCTCCAGCTGACACGGGGCCCCTGGGTGAGCAGGGCACCAGAAGCCACCCCGTCCCCACCCAACAGAGACGCGATTCCAAATACGGCAATATGGTGCTTCCTATGGGGTTCAGTGGAAAATTACCTGGGGAATTTGGAAGAAAGAGGGCTTCATACCTGAACCAGTCAGATGAGGCCGGTAATGCCTTTCACTGACCCAGGCAACCACTGAATCACAATGTTAGGGCCAGACATCATCTCGGCCCAAGCCACACATTTTACAGCTGAGGACACTGGCCTCCCCTGGGGTCTCCAATGGGGAGGAGATGGGGAGGGGCCAGGGCCCCGCACCCCAGCTCTGGGCTCCTTAGCTCCACCACTGGCCACTCGCTCTGGGGGAGGGGTGGGAGAAACAGAGGTGATGTCCCGTTATGATGACAAGAACTAGCAGGTTCCAGTACCCGCCAGAGTCAGTCTACACTGGCAGGCGGAGCAGCCCTTTCCCTTGGCATCGGCAGCTAGTTTCACCAGCCCTTCTTTCTTAAGCTTCTCTCTTTCTCTTCCCTTCTTTCCGTTGGTGGGGAAATGAGTTTCCATTCAGACCAAGCTCACCCCTTCAGGGACAACTTCTTTCCCTGCGGGGGCAGCAGAACCCCTGGAGGCCGATTGATAGATCGGGCCCAAGGAACGTTCTGGCCACACTCCCTGGGCTGGGGCCGCGGGGTGCTCTCCTCTCCCCAGGGGGGCATACGTGGGGGAGCCGAGGCCTCCCAGGAGATGGGGTGGAGGGGGGATGGAAGGGTGGAGGGGTGGGGGGGCACAGGCTTGGAGGTGGTGGGAAGATAGGAGGCCTGAACATGACTTCCGGGTCCAAGCTCCGGGCCAGGCCGGGCCGTAAGTTAAGCTTGCTAACAATGCCCCCCTCCCCAAGGCAAACAAACGAAAACCAAACAAAAAAAGATTTATTTGCGAATGAACAGCGGCTCCCGTAGGAGGCCTGGGCGGCGGACTGTGGGCCCGCGTGCGTGACTGTGAGCGCCCGGTGGGCCCGGCTCCCTCACGCGGGGGAGGGTGCCTTGGCTGTGGGGGAGGAGGACGTGGAAGTGGGGGGTCTCGGAGCGGGTGGGGGCCGGAGGCGCGGCGGGGGGAGGGTGTTGGCTTCACGCTGGTACTAGTTTGATTTATCCCTAATGAGTTCTCAGCACATGGCTGCTCCCGGCGCACTCCGGGGGCCAGCGCGGCCTCCCGCGGGCCCCAGCCCGCCCCGACTCCAGAACAGCCGCCGCTCGCTCAGAAAAGAGCCAATTTCCACACTGCACAGTCCGCTTCACTCAAGGGGAAATCACATTTCCCTGGGAGAGCCGCAGGCAGTCACTCCACAGCCTGGCCAGCTGCCACCAGGCACAGATGCGGGGGAGCAGGGCCCCGCTTCCCCTCTCTCCTCGCCCAAAGCCCCGCTTCCCGCCGCCCGCGGGCCCCGAGCCCCTGCCCCCAAATCTCCGGGCAGCCTCTCAGCGGCCTCTGCTGCTTTGCAAGACCAGGAGAGAGGGTGCCGTCCAGGGGAGGATGCTGGCCCGGAGGGGACCGGCCTTGCCCGCTTCCTCCGGCTTCTTAGAAGGCCAGGCGGCTGGTTCCGTCCAGGGGCTGGGGCACGTGGAGGCGGGGTTGAATGTGGTGGGTCTGCCTTCAGGAGACAAGGCCTCTGTGCCTGTGTCCCACGGTCCCCCAAACAGCCAGAGGAACAGAAGAAGGTAATGAGAAGAACAAGAAGCCAAAAGATAAGCAGATGGAGAGAAGAGACGCGCGTCCTGGCATTTGTGGAGCAGGACGCGGGACCTCTAAGCCCTTCCCGAGCGGTCACTTCCTCTCTCACGTGTCCACACCCCTGCGGGACGCAAATGGGGGCGGAAGGAATCCTTTGCTCCGGACCCAGCGGAGGAGGAACTGGAATAAGAAACTAAGAGATGAAAAATGTCAGGACAAAGAGGTGAGAGAGGTTGAGGGACGGGGTTCTCCACAAGAATCACAGCTATGGTCACTCAGCTTGGTCACTCCCTGTGGAGGGTGACGCATGGACTGCGGGCAGAGGAACAGTTAGATCCCCTATAGATGGAAGTGCTTAGTGACCCTAAAGGTAGGACGGCAGCTGCCAAGGGATGGCCGGAAGAGAAACTCACGGCCAAGGACAGCGGAAACGGGGTCAACCCGGTGCTCCTGGGCCCAGACCTACCCACCTCCGCCTGTAGCCTGACCTCTGGACCTTCCATCCAGCACTGTTTGCCCTGTCAGGAGAGCATGGAAGTGCCCTGGGTGCTCACGTGCCTGCCATCCCTCCCCACAAAGTAAAAGCCGCCTGAGGTCTCTGCAGAAGCCTGGCCACATCCAGGTATCAAGGCCCTAGATTAGGATGCAGAGTTGGCCTTAGATTAGGGGTTGGGCTGTGGTCCCTGCTCCTCTGAATGACCTTGAAAAAGTCAAGTAATCGTTTGCTCTCAGTTTCTCCACGTGCAAAATGGGGCCAATGTTCAGAATCAGAGACAACAATTGATATGAATGAGCTTTATAAACAAAGACTAAGCCTGTGTGGAGGATTAGGACGTCTTCTGAGGATGAGGGAAGATGGGGGTGGGGGTGGGGGGACAGTTAAGTAGGGAGTGAAGGGGGGCCGGGCAGGGGCCCCCATTCCCCCTTGGCCTCCCTCTGCTCCTGAAGCTCAGTCCCACCGACCAGGGGCATCGTGGTCTCTAGGCCCCTCCTCCTGCACCCACCCCAAAGGACAAGGACATCAGGAGTCTCCTAAAGAGGACCTAGGTGGGTACACGTGTGCATTGGGGGAGGGAAGCAGGAGAATGACGCGGGCCGGCAGGAAAGCAGCAGCCCTAGCAAGTGCCTCGACTTCCCTGGTCTCCTATTTCCTGTCTGAAAACTGTGGCCGCTGACTGCTCTTGCCTGAGCTTGTTGCCAGGGTGAAGCGCGTGCCCGCACGCGAGGGACAGAAAATTCACTTTCTTTGCTAACAACTCATGGCAAGGATATTGGAGAAGGGAGAGAGGGGTTGGAACCCGCCTGGGGCTGGCCTTGGAGGCAAGACTCGCAGCTGCCCCTGTCCTCACCCCTGCAGGCTGTGGGGTCAGACTGGAGCATCCACACAGCTCCAACCCACCTTAGAAAGCGGGGGGTTCTGTCTGCTCCACCTGGTGGCCCTGGGGGTGGGGGGTTTGAGCCGCTCTGTGTCTTAGCCGGAAGCTGTTCAGCTGCCTGCGGGGGCTGCCTGGCCCACTCAGACCTCTCGGAGCTTCTGGTACCCTGGGCTGGCCCTGCTGCGCTAGGAGGGGCAGAGGGGGTGTGGGGAGGTGTGATGGCGGTGGGGGTCACTGAAGGGGATGGAGTGAAGACGAAATGATGGAGCAGGAGCTGGGAGAGCTGCCTGGAAAGCTGAGGAGGCCTCCCCACACCGGCTGTGACTGGGATTGCTCTGGTTGTGAGGCAGGTGGGTGCCTCTCTCGCCCGCTCAGGCCCAAGCCTCACCTCAAATCCTCCTCCGCACACGCTCTACCCCCACAAGTCTTCGCAGAAACCAGGGCCTGACCTTGCTCCCCGGCAAACTGACCCCCCTCACACGCAGCTACTCACGGGTGCTTCCCACATTCCCGCGTGTCCTCCCTCCTCACAATCCTTTACCCCCGCCCGGGCCACCCCAACTTCTCCCAACCTGCCCCCAGTGCTGGGGCACCTCAAGTCGTCGCTTTCCCCCAATACAGAAACGACTCTATTTTCTGAGACCCAAAGGGGGACCATGGTTTGACCGTGGATCGAACGTCTGGATAGGCACTGTCTAGTAGGACACATGGCCGTTGGCCCACACCACACACTAGCCAACACCCGCTTTGAGCACAGTGCCCTGAGATGTTCAGCTCACCTCAGAGAAAGGGAGGGGAGTTCAGAACCACGGTTACCTGCAGCAAAAAAGCACAGCCCAAGTCCCATTGTCATTTGGGGGTTGGAGAGGGCCTGCCAGGAGCACCAAGTGTTCCCAGAGAGGGTTCTGTCTGCAAATGCAAAATCCGTCTGCAGGCTCCTTGGGGCACCATGCATCTCAAAGTGATCTTGGAACCAGGTCAGGGGGCACTGTCTTAGGGCACTCAGGGACCCAGAGGTTCGAGATGATGCGGAGCCTCAGATACGACGGGATTCAGTCCTGCTTCCATGCTCATAGCTAGAGGCAAGTGCTATTCTTGGAAAATGAGCCTCATCTCAGATCCCCTCAGAAGAGGAGACGGGTTTTCTCTGCGGGAGGGTCCCGTGGCTCTACTCTCGTGCCATCCTTGGCCAGCATCCTTGGCCTCTCTTTAGGGAGGATGGTGGGGCAACAGGCCTATCTCTCTGCCTCAGCCCTCCTAGTCTTGGAGTCCCTGGTGGGTGAGGAGTTTCCTCTCCATCTGACAACCTCCGTGTGCTGCCCTGTCGTCAGCATTCACCTGGGCACCGTGCTACACAGAGCCCTGCCCCTAGTTCCTGCTGTGTCCCCGGTGGAGAGGGTCCCCACAGGCCAAGCACCCTCGTGGGGGCACAGCTCTTGCAGTCACCATTTTATGTGACCCTTGTTCTCCAAAACTTCTTAGAAAGGGATTGTCTGCCCTGCGGCCTCCCTCACCCCCTCCTGGCCCTGCACGCCCAGGGCCACCCATTGCTCGGTCTTTCCAAGAGGACTTGATTGAACCCCACCCCCCACCCCCACTTCCCACCTGGGGCAAGTTATTTCATTTTGCCGGAGCCTCAGTTTCCTCAAATCTCGAATGGGGCTAATCCCAGCTTAATTTATGGGAGGCCCTCCACACGGAGCCTTGCACACAGTAGAGCCCGGGAAATGTCTTCTCTCTCCTGTCACACCGCAGGGCGCATGGGAGCGGTTACCTGGGCTCCGGTTTACAGTGTTCCCAGAACCTTCACCAACCCTCCCGCTGATTCTCTGGCTTCCTGTGAATAACAGGAGCAACTACTTGTGGGGAGTCTACGATTGGCCCGGCATCGTGCCATGTGCTCATTTTAATCTCACATTCACTCACAGTGGAAATCAAAGCTTAGGATAAGTGGCTGCCCGGAATTAAACATCTATTAACAGAGGGAGAGGGAGAATGCCAAGTCAGGGCTCCTGGGCATCAGACGGTCTTTCAACCCCCCACCCCCCACCCAACATGAGTTCATTGTCCACAGGGCTCTGGGGTTCCCTGGAGAAAGCCCAGACCCAGGGTGCTTCCTTCCCCAGCTGACCCCAAAGCCTGAGACCAAGAGTAATGGTTTATTGAGTTATGTGGTAATGGTGGGTTGTCTTTAAAAAAAAAAGAAAGAAGCGTCAAGGAGAGAAAGCCCAACATGGCAAGGAGACAATTCACTGAGAGGCCAAAGTCTAGGGGTGGACAGAGGGAAGCTTGACCCAAACAGAGCTTCATTTACAGTATTTACAGTCAGGCTTCTGGGGCAAGGGCTGCGAGGGGGCCAGAGGGGGAACCTCCATTGCTGGCTTCAGGGGGTTGCCTCAGGGTCTTTTCCGTTGCTGTGGGCTTGGGCTGTAGGCTGCATACCTGGCTTGGCAGGGGCTGTGGGGAGAGGGAAGCGGTCCCCGGCAATTCTGCCTCATTCTGCCCCCGGGGAAGGGCTGCAGCTCACTCCCCAGGAGCCTGGGCCCTGGGGAATGTCTGTCTCAAGCTGTAATAGGCCGACTGGCTGGCAAGGAATGATCCACCGGAGGAGAACCTGGGGCCTGCTCACACATTCTCAGCAGCAGGTGAAAGGCAGGCCCTTGACCGCCAGGTGGAGCTTCTGGCTGACTCCACCCGGCCCTCAGCCGGTGGCCGGGAGGGAGGCGCGGAAAGAGCCAAGCAAGCCGAGTGGAGGAGGTGGACGGCCAGAGCCTCGGCTGTGGGGCAGGCTGCAGGTGACGGTCAGCGAGGCTGTGGGGGGACAGCCTCCGCGCCCGGCTGTGGTGTGCGGGCTGGACAGAAGTGCTTACAGCCCAGGACCGCCAGAGCGCGTTGATGGAGCCACAGACGCCTTTGCGGCCCTAAGCCCCTCGTGGGCCGCGAGCCGTCCCTCTCAAGCTCCTCGGCGGTTCCCTCCTCTCTCCACATTTCTCCTCCAATTCTGTCTCTTTTGGAATGGGGCAGTGCTCTCTCCCTGGAACTCCTGCCCCTCATTGCGGAGTCTTTAGAGGACAGTTTGGCCTTCTCCAAAGTCATCCTGTCTTTCATGGTTCATTAAATCAACCACACAGGGAGTGAGCCGCAATGCTGGACTTGTGGTTATTTTTCATGTAATAAATAAAGATTCCTTTGTGTGACTCTCTGGGGCCTGTCCCAGGCCAAGTCCTCCTGTTGCTCAGTTGCTCCCACTGTCCCCATGGCAACTACAGGTGGTCAAAGGCCGTGGCAGTGGTGGGCGGTGCGCTTGGCCTTGATGTGGAACTGTAATAATATGGGGAACCTGGACGTGTTTAAAAAAAAAACAACAACAACAACAACACTGCTGGTCAGAAGGGGAAATTGCACCACAGCCTTCCCCTGCATCTGCTAACCTTTAAGACAACACAAGTTAATCATCCACCCCTCCGGCCTATCTGATCATCAAAGATTAACTCCTCTCTGGGCCTATTTCCTCCTTCCCTGCCCTCACCTTTGGGTTTCTGGCCAGAATGAGAACTGTTGGCTTCTTGCCCCTCCCCCCACGATGGCTTTGACCTTCAACACCCTCCTTTTCAGGGAGAGGGCAACTGAGAGCAGTTACATCTGGAACCTTGAAGAACCAAGCACACCTGGGGATCACTGGGGCCTTCCCCAACCTTGCATACACAGTGCGAGGTCAGAGAATCTTCTCCTTAGGGCCCAGAAGGACTAGAATCCTGACTGGCCATGGGGGATGTGCGTTTGAGGATCTCCACAGGGAGGCTCCCTACACCTGCAGGATGCGCAGCCCAGGAAGGCTTGGAGGGGAGGTGCCCTGCCCCTGGCCCATCTCAGCACCGTCATCCTTTCTGGCTAAATTGAACGGAAAGGTGTGTTGGAGTTGACCCCATGTGGCAAACAGAGCCCAGGTTAACCACCCTCCCAGTCATTTTTGGAATGCCAGAAGGTAATGGGAAGAAAGGGGGTTCTTGGGGGATGGCTGGTCCTGCCAGGCCCTTGGGGTGGGCCACACTTGCTCCACTGCTCCTCTTGGGCTCAGGTTTGCTCTGAGACCCTCAAGGTCATCACTCAGGGAAACTCTAGTGGGATTCTTCAAGCCACTTATGGGGCTTGGTTTCCTAAAAAGCTTCCTTACCCAGCCCATGGCCCCAGGGCAAGAGAGGGGTGAACAGGAGCCCATAGCTCACTCTCTGGACCTCCATCCTGAAGGGTGTCCACATCTCAAGCCAAATATCAGGAAGGTACTGAACAAAGGGTCCCCGTATGAGGGTTCTGGTGCTGGATAATGAGTACCAGTGCGCCACTTAGATGGTCAATGTGTGTGACAGGACAGCCTTATTTGCACTCCTGTAGGGCATCCTTGCCTCAGTGTCCCTGCTGCTGCGCTGTGAGCCCCTGAAGGCAGGAAGTCCACTCTTAGACTTTGCTGGAGTCCACCTTTGCCCTTCCAAGGCCTGAGCCCTGAATCTCACACAGAACCAAGATTTCAGAGACATGGCCTCAGGCAGTAGGAGGGAGAATGATGCCGAGAAGTCTCTTGCTTGTGTGCTCTCCCTCCAAACACCTAGGTACTTGGCCTTCCCTCTACCTGCTTGGACTGCCAAGAACACCTGTCTCCCAGAAGCCTTCCATCTAACCTGGGCCTCCGGGCTGCCTTTCAGGCAGACTTTTGGCCCAGTCTTGTACCCCAACCCTGCCCCACACAGCAGAGGGCCCGGGCGGCCCCGAGGGGACTTACTCAGCAAGCTGGAGTTGGGGAAGCGCCAGGCCTCGCCGTAGGAGGAGTAGGGGGTGTGGCCGTAGGCATTGCCAGAGTATTCACTTCCTGTTGGAGGCACACAGGTGAGAGGCCTGTGAGGTGGACATACCAATGTAGGCTTGGGGGTGGGGGAGAAGGGTCTGCAGGGCTGGCACTGGGCCAGCCCTGGGGGCACGGACAGCCAGGGCAGAGACCATGTGAGCTCAGATGTCCCTCAATCCACCCTTTGGGGGCCCCTCAGCCTGCATCAATTTGGACAGGTACCAGAGGCGCCGCCCTGACAAGCTCAGTCCTCCCAGGTAGCCCAGGAGGGACGTGATATTATTGTGCCCATTTTTCAGGTAAAGAAGCTAAGGCTTGGAGACCTCTAGAAGCTCACACAGCTGAAGGGTTTGGTGATGTTTGGAAGCTGAACTGTGTCTCCGGCGCCCAGGTTCTACCACTTTTTCTGGGCCTGGACCTTCAACAGAAGACCTTTCCAGGAAGGGGAGAAGGGAGTGAGCGGGGTCACAGAAGCAGCCATAGAAAGAATTAGCACGTACAAACTTTTTAGCCTCCCTAGGTCTGAGTTTGTTAGGGACGGGTGTGGGGTGTGTGTGAGGCCGTGGCGGTGGGGGAAGGGGGCTGCTGAGGATTAAAGGAAGGAGCCCAGGGAGGAGCCCTGCGAAGCACCAACCTCTTGGGGACTTGCTCTGAGGACGTGGGGGTCCCATCCTAAGTGGGCCACTTGAAGCAAACTCAGTGCGTGACTTCCAACACAGCAAATCAGATCACCTCTTTCTGTGAGTGAATTCTTGGCTTTACCAAAAAGGAATGACTTACCAAAGAAATGACATAAGGATTCCCTTAAGTAACAACAAACCCAAGCAGACCGCACCATTACCATGGGTACTTGGTGGGGAGCTTAAAGTCTGCAAAACATGTTCCCATACACTATGCTCCTTTGTCCTCATCAGCATCCTATGCAGCACCCATTAATATGGCCAATTGATAGAAGAGGAAATTGGAGTGCCGCAGGATTAAGCAGTTTGCCTCAAATCAAATGGCAGAGCAGAACTTGGCCTCAGGGCTCTTAACTCTGAATTTCGGATAATCCCTTTATGTGCTTCTGAGACAGTTTCCTCTGGAAGCCAGGTTCCTGCCAATCCTGCCAAACCATGAATATCTGCACCGCCTTTCAGAACCTCATCTGCTATTGGGAGCTAAGAGCCTTCGGTGGCTTCTGGTCTCCTTCACCGACACTGGAAGGGAAGCTTGAAACTGCCTGACTCTGGAGCCGGCCTGCCTGGAATCAAATCTCTGCTCCCAAATCTCCCACTTCCTAGCTGTATAACCTTGGGCAAATCACTTAACCTCTCTGAGCCTTGCTGTCCTCATCCGTAAAATGGGACGAATTATTGTCTCTCTCTCATGGTGTTTTAGGGAGGATTAAATCGGATAATATACGTCAAACGTTTAGCCCCACTCTTGGTATATAAAAAGCACTCAAGAAATGCTAGCTTTTAATATTTTCCCATCAAGCAGGCGCTAGAATAAAGCTCAACCGAGGATCACGAGTGAAGAAACTGCTCCCCAGAGAGGGAAAGACATTTACCCCAGATCCCCTGTTCAATTAGAGCCTGCACTAGAATCATGCGCCCTAGCTCCTACCCCAGGGCTCTTTCTTGTCTCCCACAATGGAAACTGTTCCCCATTAACCGCTGTTGTATCCTCGATTTGCCTGGTTTCAGAACACCCTAGAAGGAAGCTGATTCTACGTGGGCTACACAGCCGGGGCCTCTAACCACAACCCCCACTCACCCCACCCCCCTGCCCAGGGCCAAACACTACTGGCTTCGAAGGACAAGGAAGAGAGGTGGAAAATACAATGTGTTTCCTCTCTCCTTTTGTCACTTATTCATGCATTCACTCACTCACACACTCATATACTGAACACACATTCACCAAATACCTATGTGCTTCGATCACACGGAAGCTGGCAGAAGGGTTGGGGCACAGGAGGCGGCACGCACCTGGGTGCCGCGTCTTCCCACCACCAGACCCGTCAACCTGCATGCAACCCCAGTGGATGAAATGTTTCTGCATCCGTGAAAGGCCAACCCGTCGTCTTTGCTCTGCATCTCACCCCTCTCACCTTTCCAAGGACTTTCCCCCTACAATCTATCCCCTTTTTTCCTGCTTCAACGATCCCTCCCTTTCTAATTCACCAGTTCTTCCAGGCAGCAAACATGCTCTGCCATCTTCTCTTTTAAAAAATTCTCTTCCTGCCGCGTATCCAGCTACCAGCCCCTTTCTGTGCTCCCTGGTCTCTGCCCTCACCTCCTCATTCCCCTCCAAACAGGCCAGTGCTGATCCCCTGACATCCCCACAACCTCCATCCTGATCATTCCAATGGTCACTTCGATGCCCACCCCACCCCCTCAACCTCCTAGCCAACCTTGATTCAGGTCATTGCTCCCTCTATGCCTTTGGGTTTCACGATGCCTTTGCCATTAGATCCACTGTTCCCTCCCACTCACTCTCCTTGCTGGTGTCTTCTCTGCTCCAGCTCTAAGTGCTGAAGGCTTGGTCTGTGAGCCTTCTGTGATTTTCCATCCACATTCTCTTTCTAGTGATCTTGTCAAATCACTTGGCATTAAATAACAGCTTGGTACAATGGCTGAAATTTATGTCCTAGCCAGAATTCGTTCCTTCAGACATATATCAAGTGCCTACTGACTTATTAAACCGGGTATTTGGAGGTGTCTCAATCCTATTATGGCCCAGTAGAACTCTTGATTTCCACCTGCCACACATTCTATCCCTCCCTCTCCTGGTCTCCCATATATAGACTTGCCAGCACCACCATCCACGCATTTTCCCAAGCTTCAAGCCTAGGAGTCATTCCTGCTTCCTCTGTTTTGGAACCCCCACAGCCAATTCACCAAGTGTTGTTGGCTGTACCGCTAAAATACCTTCAGTGGTCTCTTTTCTCCTCCCTCACTGCTTACCCCCCCGCCCAGCCCAAGCCACCAAGGTCTTGCAGGAACTATTACGGTTGTCCGTCCGCTAACTGGTCTCTGTGCTTCTTCTTTTGACTGTCTACCTTCCAGTCCCACTAAGCTCCTCCCAAGAATGAAACAGCAGTCTGTTTCCCCGGCAGTTGTCTTAAAATTTGACCCAGCCACTACCAACAGCCCCTCCTTTTGTAGTGCCTTCCCCATTTACTCATTGTTCTTGGATATACTCACCAACTCCTTTTTAAGTGTGATCGCGCTAAACTAGTTCCTGCCTTGGGGCCTTTGCACTTGCTGTTCTTTCAGGCTGGGGATGGTTTGCTCTAGTTTATCACTTGGCTGATCACTTTGAAAACCGTCTCAAAGAGGTCTCCCCTGTTCACCCAATCTAAAGTAGTTATCTCCTCTCCCCGTGGCTCTTTAATACATCATCCAACTTTACTGTCTTCACAGCACTTGCCACTATCTGAAATGATCTTGTTTACTCATGTGTTGACTTGTTTACTGTACTTTTTTCTTCATGATTAGGTTGTAAGCTCCATGAATAGAGGGGCCTCCTGCCTTCTTCACTGCTATATCCTCAGCATCCTATACCATAGATATTCAACCAGTATTTGTCAAGTGAAAAAGAGATGAATGGACGAAAGGATGCAAGAATGGTTTAAAGGCTGGAAACTGGATGATGGATGATGGAAAGGTAGACAGATGAAAGGATGGATGTACAGAGGGATATATGGATGGATGGATGAATGGATGGATGGATGGATGGATGGATGAATGGATGGATGGGTGGATGGATGGATGGGTGGATGGGTGGATAGAAGGATAGATGGATCAATGAAAGGATGGATGTAAGAAAGGATGGATAGATGAACGGATAGAAGGAACTATCAATGGAAGGAAAAAATGGAAAGATGGATGATGGATGGATGGAAAAATGTGTATAAAGATGCATGGACGGAAAAGTGGGTAGATGGATGGACGGATCCATCTATCTGGAGTTGTCAGTTCAGCTCTAGAACTGGTGTGAGGGTCATCAACTCTGTTAATGGGGCCGGAAAAACAACAACAACCATGAGAAGGCAAAACAGATGATGAGCGGACAGGAGAAGTCTGTGTCCTGGTCCTGTTCTTGTGTCACTTTGCTATAGCCTGCGTTGTTATTTCTAGTATTGGGGGAGGCAGTATGGTGTAGTAGAAAGAACCCTAGATTTGAAATCAAAAGACCTGGGTTTGAACAACTCAGTCACATGGTATAGTTAATTAAGGCCCTGAGCACACTCCTTTGCTTTTCTAAGCTCGTTTCCTCATCTATATTAAGCTAGAATGATACCAGCTTCCTAATTTTATGGTGAGGATTCAAGAGGAGAGTTATATCTATGAATGGCCAGGCACACAGGAATTAATGATCTTTTCCTTCCTTCCACAAATGATTGAAGAATGCCCACCGGCATGCCTTGCTTTAAGCATGTATTATGCATCTAACACACAGTCGGCACTCAGTGAAGTTTTGTTAATTTTAATAGAAGGAATCACCGTTTAGTCAACTGGGAGATTGCGGCTACTATAGAGATGGACAAATAATCTTTGTGCAAAAAGATTCCTTAAGAATTAATTTGTACCACGGAGTTCCTAGGAACCAGATGATACACTTAAATAGTATTGCATTTTCTGAAACCTGAGTTACATATGACTTACTGGAAAGTCCATGCACTGCGCAAGGCAAGGCCCACCCCTTTTGTAATTCACTTGAAGTTGATGTTGTAGTTGTGCTATTTTTTTTTTTTTTTCCACAACACTCACTCAGGATGAGATCCTTCTGGAAACACCTGCGGGCCTTTGATGAGAGGCCCAAACCTTCCAGCTACCTCACGGGTCATACTCTGGGCCCCAGGACCCCCTTGCCCTGGGCCTGGCCTTGGGGAATGATTCATAATTAAGAGAAAAGCCCTGTGCTTTCTGTTTCCTCCTCCTCCTCTAAGCAGGCGGCAGGGAAAGGTGGAGAGGTTGGAAGGGGGATGGGGGGAGCCGACTGGAGCCTGGGATTTTGATTGAGAGGCCCCATTATCCACACTCTTAAAAAAATAACCGAATCTTTTCCTTTTTTATCTTGACCAATCTCATTTCACGCTCCAGAAGAGGAAGGGAGGGAGGGAGGGAGTCCAGGGCCAGGAGGGAGAGAGGAGTCAGTATTCTGTATTTTCAACGCTGCATTAAGCACATCGCCACGGTAACCAGGCAGCAACAAGTGCCAGCTCAGCAGGTTCCCAGGGAGCGCAGAGCCTCCTTGCCTCCTGTCTTCTCCCTCCCCTCCCTCTGCCCTGGAGAGCCCAGCCCACCTGCTTCAGCACAGGGCACCCAGAGTGGGTGGCTGGCAGAGAACAGCCCCTGCCAGGGAGGGAGGGAGGGAAGCAGCCTGGGTGAATGTAATGTGTTAAGTCTCTGGGGTCAGGGGCGTCTGCACGGGGGTCACAGATGCCCTGATTCAGAGCTCGTTCCAAAAGCTCCACGTCCTGGGGCCTCTTGGGGCAGTAGATATGACTCGATTCTGCCCTGTCCTCCCTTGGGTCCTTCCTATACGGTTCCTAAAAGAGTGAGTGAGATTCGCCCAGAAAAACTCCTTGTCCTCACTTGTCTAGACCTTGACACCCTGGGTCACTATTGGGTGATGATCACGCGGGTGGAGAAAGAAATCCACATGACTGGCAGGCAGTATTCCAGGGCAATGCCAGTGATGATGGAGAAATCCTTCCAGCTCATGTCCCTGCAGTACCTTTGGAGTACGTGGAACACGGGTCCTGCCCATGCAGGGTTGAGTGCGTGTGGGGTGTGAAGGAAGGTATGTTTCAACCATTTCATCATCATCATCATCATCATCATCATCACCGACCCCATTCTTATTCAAGTTTTACAGAAAGGGTGTACAAATGCATCAGAGTGAAAAAACTGGGAGACAATGGGTTGCTCAAGGGCCAGGCTTGCGTTTAGCTCACACTGTCCTGCGGACCCCTAAGGCACCCTCCATCAAGCCTCACTGAGTCAACGGAAGAAGTGGCAGAGTTTGGGTTTGAACACTGGCCAGTCTCAGCCCTGCCCGTTTCATCACAGGGAATCTGGGAGCAGGTGGGAAGAAAGAAGCTGAGCCGGGGAGAGTTAAGGAGCCAGGACTGCAGTGCAATTTTTGCTCCAAGCGTTTCCAAGAAGATGCACCCTATGGTGGGTCTTTCAATGCCTTTTGGGAAATCTGTGCATGGGACGTACCCTGCCTCTTGGCCCCTCTTGCTCTACCTTTGGCCAACACTTCCTGTTTGCAGTACTCCCCTCCTGCCCAGCCCCTCCCCTTACCTGCCACCATGCCTGCGATGGCAGAAGAGGCATAGCTGCCCTGTCCGCTGGTGGGGATGTGGGGTGGGTATCCGGGCAGCGTGGGCCCCACCATCTCTCTCCCTGGAAAAATACAGCAAGGAGTCATTAGTTAGGCCACTGTGGGCTTCTGCGCTGTCTGTCTTGCTTCCCTGAGGCTCAGCGAGTCTTCCCTCATGCCACCACCACTCTCCTCAAAGCCAGTCTCCAAACCCACTCCCCCTCCTCCCTTCTCTGAGCTCAAGCTTCTCCCTCTGTCTGGCCGACAGGACACAGGCTCCGCCGTGCAGGGAGCACTTGCTGTTGCAGTCCTGTATTGTGGCCCATCCTCCAATGATTTTATTGGTGTGCATCTTATTTACCCATAACAATGTCATGGTTTTGAAGGCAGGGCGGGGGCTCTCTCTTCTGGGTCTTTGTTATCCCCCCCAGCGTCCAGCGTACCAGTGTGTGTAGGGCCTAAGTAATACATTAGGGGCCACTGGACTCAAAGCTCACATTCTTTCAGCTCCGCTTTGAGGATCAAGAATGAGGTCCTACAAGGGATGGCAAAGGCCTTTGGGCCACTACCTTTCACTATACTTTTTTGGACCCGTGGCAGACATCGCTAATCAATCACTGAACTGGTTTCCAATGGGCCAAGGAGGGTGGTTCCTATTCCTCAACGTGGTCTTCCAGGTGGGTACAACCTATCAGAATTGTAAAGGACACAAAACCTATAGGCTATCCCTGACCTAGAAAGGAGACACAGGCTGAGAGATATTTGGTGTTAACACCTGAACATGAACCACACATCTGTCGATTCCATTCCTGGAAAAAAAAACACAAACAAAAACCAAAAAACAACCCACTTTCAGCAAAACGGACATCCAGCTCTCTCTTTATAATCTACGGGTAATGCCCTTGTCTTGGAGGCATGTGGAGACAGCCCTAGTGACCTGATTTCCCTGGCTCTACCTCTCCTCTACATCAGAAAGTTTGAACCTTCCCATTCTGGAGGCCCCGTCTGACTCGGTGAGTTTCTTCCACTTCTCTCATGTCCCACAGGCCCAGATCAGACTCTCCCTCACCCAAGGATTCTTGGCAATTCATCCTGCTTTGGCCACATCTGTCCAGGTAATGACCGCTGTCATTACCACTCAGCGTATTTATTAATAACATCTATTTTACTCTCAAATGCCCCATTTGGAATGATGAGTTATTTGGTCATTCCATTTCTTAGTGATGTTTACAGGGTTTCTCAACTTCAGCACTATTGACATTTGGGGCCAGATAATTTTTTTTTTTAATTTTTTTTTAACGTTTATTTTATTTTTAAGGCAGAGAGAGACAGGGCATGAACGGGGGAGGGTCAGAGAGAGGGAGACACAGAATCTGAAACAGGCTCCAGGCTCTGAGCAGTCAGCACAGAGCCCGACCCGGGGCTCGAACTCACAGACCGCGAGATCGTGACCTGAGCCGAAGTCAGATGCTTAACCAACTGAGCCACCCAGGCACCCCAGGGGCCAGATAATTTTTGTGTGGGGGTCATCCTCAGCATCGCAGGATGTTCCATAGCATCCCTGGTGTCTACTCGCTAGGTACTGGGAGAACTTCCCACCCCACAGGACAACCAAAAATGTCTCCAGATATTGTCATACGTCCCCAGGGGGCAAAATCACCCTGGGGTGAGAAACGCTGTGTTCGGTTATGACCATTTTACCCAAGCACCTCTGCCTCCTTCACATCGGGGACTGCCTTTTCTCCCGGGACTCACAGGGACCCCCTGTGAGTCTGTCAACCAACTTACCAAGGCCGTCCCCTCTGCACCACTGCCTGTTCAACTTTTCTGCCTGACATCCCCCCGAGGTCCAACATGCTTTGAACTCTTCAGGGGGTGGCTAGTAATGATGAACAGGAAGGCATGTCCCATGGAACCTTATGAGTCGTCAGTACTGCAGCGACTAAATCTTACCTCTATTTTTAGAGATTTCCTGAAGACAAGTTGTGCATTCAATAAAGATTTATTGAGAAAGTATGAGGTCCCAGGCACTTTTCCGAATACTGGGGATACAGCAGTAAGAATGCTAAATTAGCAAGGCCAGCCACTAAAGCAAGATTGGGCATGAGCTGGGATAAGCATGTGGAGCCAAGTTTAGGGGGTCAACAAACGAGACCAGGCCTTCTGGACTTCTGTCTTTCCCCTGAAGGAAGGATTTAGGAACCAGAGGACCTTGGTCCTTACCCTGCTTCTGCAACTAATTTTCCAAGGGTCCTTAGACCAGCCACCTATGTGCCCAAGCTTGTTTCTTCATGTGCAAAATGGGTGGGGGAGGGGGGAAATAAGAGTACCTTATATACCTTATTACTATTACTATGATGTTATCAGTATAACTCACAGCCAGGGTTTCATGTTATAGGTGGACATCGATTAGCGCAGTGGACACATTCTATAAGTTGTTACATCATGGGAACCCTTATAGAATAAACCCTATTTGAAATAAGCCATCAGTGTTCATTATTTAAAACTATGTGAATGTTTTCATAAAAATGAACACCATCGGTGCCGGAGCAAACAGGGTGGAATCCACTGGAATTCTATAGGTGGGTTCAGTTCACTTGACCCAAGGTCTGAATAAAGGCGGGATTGGAAACTCAGGTGAGGCAAGGAAATTTTAGTGCATTTAGAAGTAGAGGAAGGACTATGCCGAAAATACTCCAAGGTAAAATCTGATCCTTCTTTGAAGAAGGGCTGCAATACAATCAGCTATCGGACTCAGCCCCCTCGGCTCTCAGATGAACATTTAGCAAAAGACTGAAGGCTCTGAGAGGAAGGGGCGGCCATGAAGTCTGTGAGGGCAGCAGGCGTACAGGGGGTGGACAGATGCATGAGTAGGAGAGTGATGGAAGAAGGTTGGTGGCTAATTCAGGCCCAATGCCTTTTCTTTTCTTTTCCTGCTTCCTCTTCCCTGAGAGAGAGAGAGAGAGAGAGAGAGAGAGAGAGAGAGGGAGAGCTCCAGATACAAGCCAGGCTGTGGATGAGGGACAAACTAATTTCTCTGAATCACATCTTCCCATCTGTCTCATGAGCTAGGTTAGATTAGAGATAGTAAATTAGGTTCACCCTATCACTTATTTCATTGGTAGGGGCTTCTTGGTACCCTGTGTTGAGAAGGATTCTGAGGCTGCATCTGTGTCTACCATGACTGGGGCTGGAGGTGAGGAGGTAACTCTTGGCTTTTAGGCCTCCTCTTTGCTGGTGCTGGTCTAGGTATTCTCCAGGTCTCCTTTGACCCTGGAGCCCTGTGGTTCCACACTCCCCTTTCTACTGCCCTCGACCCATCCCTTTCCATCACCTGGCCCTACTGTTTCTTGAGCTCTGCAGCTCAGTGGGCAGAGCACCAGGACACATGCTCCCCCGAATCTGCAATTTAGTCACAATTGCCCTGTAGGACCCCATCCCATGAGAGCTAGCCCCTAGACTGCTCTTAGAAATAAATTCATTAACCTCACTCCCTTGTATTCTGAGATTTTAATCTTCATCTCTCCTTGACCACCGAATTTTCTCCCAGGGGAGCAGATGTTTCTGGATCAAGTGCTGGAGCAGACCCCAAAGTCTTCCATGAAACTTGGCCCTCCTGGAAAGCCTAGTAAGACTTTCTACAGGATGGCCCTCATCCAGCCTATGGTACCTTAAACTCCCCTGTCAATCCCTCAAAACTCTGCTTCAGTTCCTTGAATATGTGGTTTCTTCCAAAAAGCCAAGAACCTTGTGACCTTCTCAGAAATGTAACCACAGAAACCATGAGGTAGATGCACTCCAACATGTTAGAGACATGCAACTCTAACCACGACCTTTTACTGAATTACTTATTTTTGAAGGGTCTTCATCATTAGTTTCTTTGATTTGTTATTATTTATTTATTTATTTATTTATTTATTTATATTTTGAGAGAGAGTGTGTGCGCATGTGTGCATGCATGAGTGAGGGAGGAGCAGAAGGAGAGAGAGAGAGAGAGAGAGAGAGAGAGAGAGAGAGAGAGAGAGGATCGTAAGCAGGCTCCATGCTCAGTGCAAAGCCTAAATCAGGGCTCAATCCCATGACCCTAGGATCATGAGCTGAGCTGAAATCAAGAGAGACACTTAATCAACTGAGCCACCCAGGTGCCCTTAGGTTCTTTGATTTGTAATTCCTCTGCACTCAAATATACTTTCTACATGGCCCTATTTTTCAGAAGGTGATGTAGACACAGGTTGATATTCACTGGCTGCAAAGTGGGGTTCTATAAAAAAACACTAACACCCCAGAAATATTGGCAAGTGTTCTAAATATTGGTAGAGTCCAGGAGGAATTTAGAGGGTAGAGGTGATTTCAGACAATTTTATTTGCCCACTTTGATGTCTGCCCTCTACTTGACCCCTTTTCAATTCCTTATCTTGTTCTGATAGCAAAGAAAATTTATAGCAATCCAGAAATCTCTTTGGCAGGACTAAATATAATTTTGCACAAAAGAATGGAGGCGGGTACTGGACTCTTTGATGATAAAACCAAACTCAGGGCTCTCTGATCAGCTGAGCTGGAATCAGCCCTGGAACACCCAGGACAAGGATGCCTTCGCTATCACTCTTGCAAATGTGCTGGGACCCAGACTGGGGCATCTGAAGGGAAATGGCAGGAATATTAGGGACAAGCCTATTGTTCCCCAAACTCTGATCCTTCTTTTTTAAAAAGCTGATTAGGGGGAAGCTGAGACCCAGAGGGACAGTCACCCTGGAGACCGCGCTATCAGAGACACTGGGTGAGGAGAGGAAGTGACCCCAGGGGGAGACTGTGAAGCAGCAGGGAGGGTTCTTAGGAAGCCACTCAGAGGAGGTGAGCTGGGAAGGCTCTGGTAGGTGAGGGCCAAGCTGATTCTGGAATGAAAACTCATCTGGTCCTGCCTCTTTCCTCTTGTCTGCAGCACTACCTCGGCATAATTGAGTCTTGGCTCCCTTCTTTCTTTCAAGTTCACCTCTTCCTCTCTTGGATGGCTTTCTAGCCCCCCCGACTCTTGAGATCCTTCCTTCCTTCCGGCCTTCCTTCTCCCTGCATGTCCTCCCAGCCTGCTCACCGTGGCTCAGACCCATGGTAGGTATTTTAGGTTCATTCTTGACCATAGTCTGCAGGTGGACAGTCTTCGAGGAGCCACAGGTCAACACCCTGGGCTCCACATGGACACCAGCCATCCTGTACCTTGTGCCCAAGCCACAGGGCTGGCCCAGCTCTGTGAACTGCATCCCTGACTTGCTTCCTGCTCTTGGCAACCTGCCTGGACCCGGTGCCTCCAAGCCTGGGCGTTCCTTGACAGAGGAAGAGTCCCTGACTCTGGTGCTGCATCTTCAGCCCTCGGGCTGGGCCCTACAGCCAGCCATTGGCTTCCACAGGGGCCGCACTCTATACCCTGGTGTCTGCTGACAGCTTCTTTGCTCCATGGGGTGCATGACCTTCCAGTTCTGCTGCTGGTCTGGAATGTGGGCATGTCCACTAAACGGAGAGCTGACAGAGGTCGGAAGTGGCCCACTGCTTTGACTGCATATTGACAGGGGGTGCGTGAAGCCCTAACAGGGTGACAGGGAAGGGAGAAAGTTGGGGGCAGGGAGTTTGCCACGGACCACTGTCCAAGACCGCTTCCCAATGCCATGCGTCCACTGCCTTGACCTCTCGAATGGTCTTGCCAGGTACCTGGGCAATTCACGCAGTAACTAAAGAACTGCGCCCCATCGTCACGTGCTCCATCCACACCTCATCCCCTGCCTGGCTTATTGCAGCCCTCCTGGTTGGGGCCCACCATTCACACGAAGCAGGCGGTCTCACCCAGTGCTTGGGCCTCTCCATCCTGCGGCGGATGTGAGCCCCTTTACTCCCTGGCTCCCCTCCCACCCTCCCATCCCATTTTCTCTGGCTGACATCACTCCACTCAGCTCACAGATTTTTCTCCTTTAATCACTTTGGTCAAAACAAATGACCCATCTCCGCTGACTTCACCCGCTTTTGAAATTTTGAACTCTGAGTCAGCATGTGCTCCCGTGCCCCATACCCTGAAACACTGCCTCTCTGCCCACACATTGGGCTTCCTTCATGAACCCTTTACCTCTGTGCCCACCTCTTTCAAGAGGTCCTCCCACACTAGACATGGGGATGCACAGAGAAAAACATCCCAGGTCCAGCCAGACTGTGCACTTGAGTAAGATGACCTTGTGGTCCCTCTGGGCAGGTAGAGGCCTTGTTCTTCTGGTGTGGTGGTTTTCAAGTCCAGGGGCTTTCAGGGAGGCAGAGTCCCTACTTTAAAACAGAGTAGCTCTTCATTTGTCTGATTTGGATACCTGGCTTCTGTAAAAGCTGTCATTTTAACAGCGTGTTTTGAGGCCCAGCAAGGTGAAAAACACTGGTCCAGAAGGGCTAGTCCACTTCTGGCTTCCTCCATGGGTTCTGGTTCAGTGCCTTGGGCCAGTGCCTTGGTTCAGTCCCATCTCCGTGGAAGCCCTTCGGAGAGCTGAAGGCTATCATGGGTCCCTCCCTGCTCCCCATTCTCGCTCCATCTCAGGTCTTCTCCTGCCCAAGCCAGACACCCTCTTTCAGCTGCTGCCCAGGCCCTGGCTGGTGGGCTGATGTCCTACTTCCAGGGAGGCCCACTTCTACTGAGGTCTGACCCACAGGCCGCATGCAGGCCGAGCCCTCACTCTGCCAGACAACCACACGCCTACGCAGGGGCCCTGGCCAGGCCCAACTCCTTCCTGGGCCTCTTTCCCATCAATATAAGGAGAGATTTGCTCTAGATGCCCCTAAGGCATTCCAGCTTTACGTGTTTTGAGGCCAGTGAGGTTCCTGATAGGAGGTCCCCTGCTCCCTCATCTCTCAAGTTTCTCCGAGGGTGACCCTGTTAAGCTGGATACAAGGAGTGCTACACCGTGGAGACCCAACTGGGACGGACCCTCTGTCTTCTTTAGAAATTTGATCCGGAAATCGTCTCCAAAAGCCAATGACTTCTTCCCTCCAAAGTTTTCTTCTTTTCCTTCTTTTTTACTTTTCACCCAGACCAAGGGTTCACTGCTTTATACTTCCTGGCTCCTGGCCTTAAGGGCCCCCGCTCTTCCATGGGTCTTTGGGGGGAGGTTCTGGAAATGTGCCGCGCACCCCACTTCCTGGCATCCCCAGAGTGCCTGCCCCTCCCACGGCCTGACTTGGCCAGCACGGAGCACCACATCTTGGCACGTCCAAAAGCTGCGGGTAGATTTAGGGAATAGGGTGATGGTGGACAGGACTGAGGGCCAGAGACGGGGCTGGACCCAAAGCAGGGGACTGGTGGCCGGCCCTGAGGACCTCCCCCTCCCCCACCCGCGATAGCTGCACGGCCCGGGACCTCCCTGTCGTACCTGAGAGGAGGGCCTGGCCCGTGAACTGCCCGTACACGGAGGCAGCATGGGGAAAGGCATTGAAGGGCGGGACCGAGGCACCGGCTGGGACCCCGGAGCCGACTTGCTGCAGATCCAAAAAGGCGGAGCTAGATAAAGAGGAAGGGGTGGAGCTAGAACTGGACACCTCGGGGGTTTCCTGCTTTATGGCGAAGGGTGAATGAGGATCTGCCGGAGGGAGGGAGACAACAAGGAGAGAGGGGTGTGAGATGATGGGGTGGGCACATGCACAGACCCAGCCATGAGATGCGGGAGGGTGCGGGCGGGGCGCGGGGGCAGGCGGCTCCTGTCTGAGTCTGGGGGTGGCGGGAGGGCTGCACGTGTTCCTCGGGATGACTGAGGGCTGGAGAGAAGCTCTGCCTCCCTGCTGTGCCTCTGCTAGCATAGGAGTGTTGTGTGTGGCGCCTCCCCTCCCCTCCCCCGCAGCGGTGGGGGAGCGAGGAGGCACGGAGGGGGTCTGGGATAGGAGGCTAGACCCTCTGGACCCACCTGGAGGCCCAGTCAGCACAGCCCACCTCTCCTCTGCAGGCCCAAGGTCCTAGCACCCTCCTCCTCAGGGCCGGCCGCGCTCTGCCTTCCAGCCCATCTGTGCAGCTGGGGCCACATGGCCCAGGACATTCCGGGCGTCGTACCTGCCACCACTGGGTAGGTCTGATGAGTCGAGAGGTTGCGCCCCAAGGGTGTATTGGAAGGGGTCAGGGTGGCCTTGCCGTCGTCCAGGGCGCTGTTGAGCAAGGGCAGCGGGTAGAGGCCCTGGGGAACAAAGAGAAGTCAGCGCACAGAGGCCCCTGGCAGGCGGCCTACCTAGAGACCCTGAAGCCTGATCTCCGGGCTTCCTCTCCTGCAGCCCTGGAATTCAAAGCCAGCTGGTCTCCCTCCCTGTCTCCCCACACGGTCTGGACGCACAGAGAGCAGGATGCAGGGCTGAAGCGGTCTGCCTCTGGCCTGGCTCAGAGTGCTTCGCTCCATTCATTAGTTTATTCCTCTCCAGATAGGAAATGCAGGCACAGGGAAGCCAAGAAGCTCGTCATACTCCCATGTGGGGCAGAGCCAGGACCGAAACCCAAGGGCCCTGGCTCTCATGTGCATGCTCTCAAACGCTGCCCTAAACTGGAAGACACGATGACCGTTTCTGTTTGCAAAGAGGGCACGTCAGAGCTTTGCCAATGCCATCCTGACCCACTGAGCCCCATGGCCCTGTGATGTGGCCAAGCAGTATTTTGTATGTTTTGTACGTGGAGAGCCCGAAGCCCAGAGAGGCAAGTGTCCCCAGTAAGTATGAAACTGGTACCAAACAGAGGGTCCCGGATCCTGCCTCGTGTGCTCTTTCCTTCAATAAAGTGGCAGACAGGACACCCACCAGAACAGGTGGGTGTCTTCTTTCTCTTTTCTACGTCCAAGTAAACATTAACCCGCAGGTTCAGCTGGACGATGATACTTGGGGTCAATTTTGTTTAAAAATCTCTTTATCAAGTACCTGGGGGAGTTTTCTTTGTTAAGGCCTCATTTTAGATGCCTTCCGGCCTCCCTGGACACGAGTGGGGTTATGTATGATTAGGGCAAGCATGCATTACCCCTCACCGGGACTCCCTCCCTTGAGGGGACAAGACAGCGCAAACAGGCACACACCCGATCCCCCGGGCAGGTCACACACATCACAAACACACTAAGTGGAGCCGTGTGCATATTAAAATCGAGGAACGTTCTGCGGTTACATAACAGCTCCACTAAAGGCAGTCACTTCCATGGAGCCGTGTTCTCCGAGGGGCCACAGCACTTTCTGGTTGCATGCTGGGCACTTTTGGAAACTGCAGTCAATTCTGAAGGCCACCAGGGCACCATTACCATTGTAGCAGCAATTACTGACTGAATGGTGCTCTGGTTCCATGCCTTCCGAGGGGAGACTGCTGTAGGGTAGGGTAGAGTTGCCTGGAGCCTGGCTTAATGAAATTGAACAAAATACCCAATTTCTAGAGAGTGTAAGAAAAGTTTAAAATGCCTTATGGATGTGTTGATTTGATAACAAATATCTACTCAAAATCCTATAGCTTTCCAAAATCCAGGCAATTCAGTGAAGGGGGAAAAAAAATCCCCAAATCTCTAGAGTCAGACATCTTGGTGATGTTGCATTGAATGGCGGCGATATCCCAGTGATGGGACAAACTGGGATGGAGCCTGAATTGGCGTGCAGAGGGGCACAGTGCTTTCGTTTCCTGGGCCAGTTTGAGCCCTGGCTCTGCAATGACCAGCCAAGGAGCTTTAATCTCCTTGACCTCTCTGAGCCTTGATTTTTTTTTTTTTCTCCTACATAACAAGGATAATAGAATCTGATGTACGGATTGAATGAGATTCTATATACATATACTAAATGCTTAGCACAGAATGCCCAGTAAATTGCTATCATAGGTATTATTATTTCAGAATTATGTGAAGAGTCATAAGCTGCCAAATTCTTGCGGTCTGTCCTAATAGTCACATTCTGTTGATCTGCTTCTTATTGCACTTATAAAATAGAGGAAAAATACCTATTCCTAAGCGTGACATCTAACTGTGCCTGATCGTGAAAGAGCAACCAGAAGTAAGGCCACCATCTTACTTTCCCTTGTTGATTTTACAGAACCTGAGGTCAGGTGTGAGGACCTGTAAGCCTCTCTCTCTCCCTCTCTCTCTCTCTCTTTCTCGGCTCCCCAGGCCAGAGGGCCTTCCCGTGCCCAGATGAGAGAACACGGAGTGTCCTTTGATGGCACAGAGTCACCAAGGGTGGGAAAGGCAGGGGCTCAGATGCAAAGAGCCCTCGGGACAGGCTGGATTCTCCCTGCCCCCACCACCAACCCAGGTGAATGAATGAGCGAGTAGAAGACTGGCTGAGGGAGGGAATGAATCACGGGTGGACATGGCTGAGCCTCAGTTTCCTCCTGTACAGGATGAGAGGTTGGAGGAGTTCCATGGTTTTCGAACTCTGTTTTTCCGGTGTTCACATAATAATGGACATAGAAGCACCATATCTAAAACAGGTATCAGTGGGCAAGTCTGAATGAAACCAGGGCCGGCAGGTCTGAGCTCCACAGCTGTTTGCTCCCCCAGGCTCCGTCGACCCTCCCTGGCCCTGGGTTATCTCCATGCAAATGGAAAGACTGGACTCAGTGGTCCCCGGGGTCCCTGTGGCTCTGAGACTCTCTGATAACCATAATTCCCCATGTACAACATAGGCCGGCTTGGTGTGGGGTGTCGGGGCTTCCTTGTAATCAAGGAATCAGCCAGGTTAATGGAGCCAGGAGATGGCTCTGTGACCCAGAGGGCGCCTGGGGTCTCAGCAGCAGGGTTTCTTTACCAGGATGGCTGCTGTTTGCACACTGGGGTTACGCAGGCTCCTTCCCACAGAGCGGGCTCCCCGTGGGCCCACGGCTGCGGCCCCATTTCCCTCAGGGAGCCATGTGCTGACTCTCCGATGAGCACCCGGACCCTCTCCCCAGGTCTGCTGGCGGCCAGCTTTCTCTGCACCCCCTCGTGGGGTGCAGAGCCCGGCCTGATAAAATCGCTGACGCAGATTGCTGGCCCAGCTGCGGTGCTGGCATGGACCCAGCAGCCCAGACGGTCACTGGCAGTGGTTCAGCTGGTTATTGGCATCGGCGATGTTGTCCTGCTCAGACTTTAAAGGTGTAAGGCTTGCCTCATTCCTGGGTCAAACGCTAGCAGGAGCAAAGTGGGACTCGTGGACCCACCCTAAGGGAATTCCTCAGCTGGTTGATCCCGTGGGGGAGGGGGTGGAGGTCACGGCTACTGCGGACAGATACAGATGAACTGAGGGGCCAGCGGCCCTGGAGTTTCTGTCAGACTTGTGGAGTCTCTTTTGGGCTCGTGGGAGACCCGTGACATCTCTGCTACCTTTTCCCGGAAGCTGACCCACTATAAACCATCTCACCTGTCCTGAGCACGAGAAGTAAAAAAAAACAAACAAAAACAAAAACAAAACAAAAAACTCCCCTGTAACTTGAAATTTAGCGTTCTGGATTTCTCAGCTCACTCACCCATACGTCTTCACTGGGTATCTATTCTAAAAGGGGCACAACGTTAGGTGCCGGAGATTAAAAAAAAAAGATGCTTCAAGACGCTGCCCTGCCTTATGAAATCCACTGTCCACACACCTCTGTCCACTAGACGGTTCCAGCACAATGTGAGAAGTTACCCGAGGGGCACATTGGGTATGCAGAAGCACAGACGAGGGAGAGACGGAGCATGTCTGAGGGGCAGGGCATGCTTCATGGACAAGTGATGCTTGAGCTGAGTCATAATGGCCAGGCGGTACTTTTCCAGGCAGAAAGGTGGGAGGCAAGGCGCTGTGCGGGGAGGGCGTGCACTGTGCCAGTGCAGAGAGGTGTGAACGAGAGCAGTGTGCTCGGGAGCATGAGTCACGCACGGTCGTAGGGTGTGCGGGTGTGAGTGGCCAAAGGTAGGCTGCAGGTGCTGGCTGAGGTCATGGCGTAGGGCTTGGAGGAGCTGCTTTGGAGCTGTAGGACCCGACCCCTGCAGTCTGGGAAAGCCACAGGGCAACAGAGGGATGGTTGTGTTGCTCTTCCCGAAAAGGCAGAGCTCAGAGGCTATAGGTGAGGAGAGGCAAGAGTGCTGGGGCAGGGGCGGGGGGAGGGGAGGAGATGCCAGCATCTGGGAAAATAAAGTCTGTGAGGCTTGATGCTGCATGAAGCATGCGCCCTGAGCCCGTCGGAGCAAGTTCTAGTTGCTCTGGCGGCTGGACTGCAGGCTGACTGGGAGTCTTTGAGAGACGGCGCTTTGCTGCGGCCCCTGCCCGCCGCCGCTCACCTGCTCACCCGGCTGCTCACCTGCTCGCCTTTGGTGTGGCTGGGGGAGGCATAGGCCTCCGGGTAGTGCTGCCGCTCGAATGGGCACTCGAGCGGCTCAAGGTGGTGCTGGCTGAAGGCGTCCGTGCGAAGGTGCTTGCGGGGCCCGCTGCTGCTGCTCTGGGAGTCGATGCTCAGCCGGCAGCTGTCCTGGTCACCTGGCATCCCCAGGCAGGGAGAGAGCTTTCAGGGGACCCATCTACCACACCCCAGGCCAGAGTGGAAGGGCAGACTCGGGCTGCAGAGGGATGGGAAGGACCTGGCTCCGGGCTGCGGGACTGTGGCCAGCTTGGGGGGTGGGCCACGTGCTGTAGGCGGGAGTTGCAAAGTCTGCGGCCACCGGTCCCTGTGGAGCCTGAGCAGACTGCCCTCCTGCACCCCCCCACCCCAACCTGCCCTCTGGCTCCCCAACACTCACTGTCGTCCATTTTCCTCTTGCTGTCGCTGCCAGGCTGAGCAATCCCCAGGAGCCCGTTGATGGAGTAGGTGGAGCCCAGAGAGTCTGACTGGGGTGACTCTGGGGGCGTTACAGCTGAGCTGGGGACTGCAGTGGGGGGGGAAAGGGAGAGGGTCAGCACATGCGGGTGACACCCTTGGGAGCCCCCACTGCCACCATGGGGGAGACAGGGGGCCCACTGGAGTGGGGGTTCTTGGATCAAGGCTGCCGGAAATGTTTCCACCCCTAAGTATGTCAGTGCATCTTCCCCGGGACCCAGCAAGGCTTTGTTGGTGGAAGGGCTCAGTCCGCACAGGCGTGTGTGTGTGTGTGTGTGTGTGTGTGTGTGTGTGTGTGTGACTGTTTTTGCTGATGGGTATGGGTGTGCGAGGCTGAGTGTGCCTGCAGGTCAGCACTCACTCAGCGTGTGTCCCGGGCTCAGGGACTTGGTGGCCACGCAGCTGTCCATGGGGAGGTTGAATGGTTGCTGCACTTTGGTCCGGATGATCCTGTAAGGAAGACAAGAAAGGCTATTAGAGAGAAGAGGAGGAAACAGGACTCACGCTGGCCTGGATCTGTGCCTTTTTGAGAGCCCACCTGGGTATCTTAAAGGCACCTCGATTACAACCTGCTACAATCAAATGCATGGCCTTACTCCTCACACCTGGTCCTTCCCAGTTTTCCCGTTTCATGATCAGTTCCATTGGTCACTCAAGGCAGAGATACAGGCGGAGTTCACGTCTGCCTCCTTCCCTCTTCTCTCAAGCCCATCATGAGGTTCAGTGGGTTTGACCTTGTAAACCTCTCTGCTGTTGACCCCTCTCTGCATCTCACTGTCAGCAACTTAGTGCATGCCACTACCAAGTCTCTCCCTCCGGGATCGCTCCCTGGCCTGCCCCTATCTGCTCTTGACCCTTTCTACTCGATTCTCCCGATTGTAGCTAGAGTGGACTTTTTGAGATGCCAGTCAGCCTCCTGCTTAAAGTCTGCCAAGTTTCGTATAGGTCACAGGTAAGAATATGTGACATGGCCACCCGCCTCTAAAAGGCAGTCTTTGCTGACCTTTCCACCTCAGCCTACCCCATGTTCCCCGTCTATCTGCTGGCTTTCTTTCAGCTTCTTGTCTAAGATCTATGAGCCACAGGTCCTTTGCATGTGCTGCCTCAAGGCTCCTTTGGCTCCCCTTTTCACTTATTTAACTCTTACTCATCGTTCTTACTCAGGGACATCTTTTCATACCTTCCTAAACCAAGTCGCTTTATGCTAGCTCACATACCCGCATGTTTCTCTCCTCAGGAGGACTTACAGTGCACTTATACAATTGTTTGTGTGGGCACTTGATTAGTACTTGATTAGTGTCTGTCTTCCCCCTAGACTGTAAGCTCCACAAGGACAAGGATTGTGTGTGTCCAGGGCCTAGCACATAAATCGAGTGAATCACACATACATGAATGAGTGAGTGAGGAAATGATTGAGGTAGTGAGTGAATAATTGAATGACTAAACAATGGGGTGAATGCTTGAATGAGGGCCGGGTTAGGGGTCATGTGGCCCAAGAAAGGATCAATTCAAGATTCTTTCATTGAATAAAAAAGGATGTAGCGTGTGAGGAAGGAAACTGTGGAAAGTACAACCCAGGGTGGGGTGGGGTGGGGGCAGAAATGTCTCCTAGCAGTGGGGAGGTGTGATGTCTGCCCGGAGGCTGGGGGGCTTCCTGCTTAATTCTTCAGCAGTAGGCCCCTCCTCAGGCTCCCCTCTACCCAAGCCAGGCCCTTCTTCAGGTCTCTGTCATGATTCCCCCAAAGCCCAGGTGCCTTGGCCCCCGGCTACTGTGTCCCTCTTACCTATTGATGGAGCTGACACTGGGCACAGTGTCATTGTCGCAGACCCCCTCAGCCAGGAGCCGGTCTCGGATCTCCCAGGCAAACATGGTAGGGTTCTGACGCTTGTAGTCTCCAATCTTCTCCACCACCTTGGGGGTGGCCACCTTGGGCTTGGAGCCCCCTATCACTCCAGGCCGGATGCTGCCAGTCTCGTAGTACCTACTCCAATAGAGAACCCCAAAGAATTACCCAATAAGCAGGTGGGGTCTTCCAGCCGGGACTTAGCCAGAGACTCTCATTCCTCTCCAAAGCTTCTGGGAGGGGTTTGGGAGCTAAAACGCACCCCCCCAGGGCTGGCCTCAAACACTTGATGTTCCTGGCACTATCTGTTTCCCTTGCATGGGTAGGTTTATGCTGCTGCTGAACTCTGCTAAAGACCTCACCCTGGACACCTGGCTTCTCTCTTTTTCCCTCAGGCCAGTGTCTTGTGTCTGAGCTCCTGCAAGAGCCACCTGTGGAGAACAAAAGATTTCCCTTCTTAGAAAGGAAATTGTGATGCCCATGCTGCGTGTGTACATACAAGTTCACAGTGGTGGGTTTCTCTATCCGGCTTTTCTTTCTTTCTTTTTAATGTTTTTATTTATTTTTGAGAGAGAGAAAGAGAGACAGGGCACAAGTGGGGGTGGGGGCAGAGAGAGAGGGAGACACAGAGCAGGGCGCTGTGAGCTGTCAGCACAGAACCCGATGCGGGGCTCGAACTCACGAGCCATGAGATCATGACCTGAGCCAAAGTCAGACGCTCAACAGACTGACCCACCCAGGTGCCCCTCTATCCAGCTTTTCTTAGTTAAAGCATGACTCACTGTTCTTGGCCATCCTGGCTTTACCCTCCCCAGGAAGCCAGCTTGGATCGTTGGGCCCTCTGCCTCGGTCTGGCTGGTTCACCTTTGCTCCCCTCCCTTCCCCCTGGCTGGCCACTGGTTTTCTACCAGGTTACATGGTTCATGTTGAAGCTGCTTCTCATGGACTCTGGAATACCAGCCTGTCCTGGATCCCTGGCCACATCCAGCCCCATAAGCCAAGCTCACTCTCCCAGGCTGTCCACTTCTCCTCTCCTCTGAGCACCCAACTAGCTGCTTTGGCGGATCAGAGACTTAGGTCAGGATAGCTTTGCCCTCCTTGTTGTGGAAACTCTGTGGTTTCTTCTACAATGAAATAAAATCTGGTTCTTTAAAACTCCGCTTGCCTGTCACAGCCTTCCAGGGCTCATCTCTCTGGGGCACCCCAGCCCACCCTGGGAAGCCCTCTCCTGACCCTAGCCACAGAGCACATGCCACCCTGACAGCTTCGGTAGGAAGCCAGGGCTCTCCACAGTTCAGTTACAGTTCAGGGCTCTTTGCCTCTTTAAACCAGAACTCCACTTGAATCCGTTAAAAAAAAATTTTTTTTTTTTAATGTTTCTTCATTTTTGGAAGACAGAGAGAGACAGAGCACAAGCAGGGATGGGGCGGAGAGAGAGGGGGACACAGAACCTGAAGCAGGCTCCAGGCTCTGAGCTGTCAGCACGGAGCCCGACGCGGGGCTCGAACTCATGAACTACGAGATCATGACCTGAGCCGAAGTCAGACACTTAACTGACTGAGTCACTCAGGTGCTCTTCTTCTTGAATCCACTTATCGGTTGGGTGAGGGAGACAGGTACATTGAACTGATGCAAGGCCCCAAGTCCCCCAGTGCAGGGGCATTTTGGGAGTGGCTCTCCAGACTGTGCTATGTCAATCCAGAAGCAGGGCTTTGCTGCTCCTGGTTCCACCTGAACCTTTGGGTCAGTGGTCCTCAACTCCGGCTTCAGAAAGTTGGAATCACTTGATGGAGCCTTAGCACTGTACGAAAACTTGGGCCCATTCTCCTAAAGTTCTGCTTTAATTGGTGTGGGCTGGGGCCGAGACATATATATATATATATATATATTTTTTTTTTTTTTAATTACTTTTCCCCAGGTGACTCTAACGTGCAGCTGCGGCTGTGAGCCACTGCTCTGTGGTTAGTGTTCATTCGTGTTACCTGGTCATCTCATAAAAATCACAGCACCCAGGCCTGGCTTCCAGAGTGGATGCTGTGATTTATATGTAGGTCTGGACCAGGCCTTAGGAGCTGCCTCTCATCAGGACCCCCTGATGCTTCTGCTGCCGTTGCTCTGGGAGTTACCAGTTTGAGAAGCACACTCAGACATCCCTCATGGGGGGCTTAGGCCGCAGGAGCCACCTCTGATCATGTGCCCCTCCCTGGTGGCTCCATTTCCTTTGGTCTCAGCGGTTGGCGGGGGTGGGGGTGGGGTGCTTTGGGGAAGATGCTCCTGCTTTAGGAGTAGAGAAGCCTATAAAAATAAGACATGAGACAAAGGAGAAAAGTGGGAGGGAGAAACAAAAGGAAGGAGAAGTGGACAAAGAAGAAGAAAGGGCAGCAAAATAACAGAAGAAGAGCAGTGCATAAGGGGGAGGCCCAGAAGTGCCATCACACTGTTCAGGTCCCGGGGACCAAGGCTGGACATCGGGAATGGACCCGAGTCCCCTGGGGGAAGGGAGGGTGGCTGCGAGGTGGGCCGCAGAAGGCAAGCCCTGCAGGGACGGTGGCGTGTGGTGAATTTTGTGCTTACCTGCCAAGGATCTTGCTGACACAGCCATGGCTGACTCGGAGCTGGCGGGAGATGTCGCAGGGTCTCACGCCCTGGTGGGCCAGGTCCACGATGCGCTGACGCACCACTTCAGGCAGGGGTCTGCCGTTCACAAAGGCCCCTCCTAGCTGATTCAGCCCTCCGTGGCCTAAGAAGACAGTAGTCCCAGGAACAGCTGTCAGGGGCCAGGCAGGGCGGGTGGGTGGGAATTAGCCCGGGTGTGGGTGCTTCTGTGCATGAGAGACCGTGCACGTGAACTCTAACCATCGTGCCCTCGGGTTCTCCTGATGCAATGCCCCCTGTTTCCCATTGCAGAGGGAGGCCAGCTCCCATTGGGGGGTGGTGTATGATGCCACAGAGGGGTGCGCTGCAGTCTGGGCACCTCTTGGACCTGCGCAGGCTCCTCTGAGACCCTCAGCCCTCCTCTCTGAATGCCAACCCCACCACCTTCTTCCCTCCCTCTGAAAGGGGTTGGAGATGCAGAGTCTTCCTACTCTGACACTGAGCTGTGTGATGTTGGAGCAAGTCCCCTCTCCTCTTTGGCTCCCCGTTCCTTATCTATCAGATGAGGGCATTCAGTGGTCTTTACATTTGTCAGAGCCAGATTTTGTAAGCACAATTGCACTGAGAAACACAAACACAAGTGAACCGAAGCAGAGCTTCTCTGCTTGAGCCAGGGCAGAGCGGGCCCAGGCCCTGTGTGTGGGCTCCTGGCCCGAGTGAGTGACCCCGTGGTTTCTTCTTTATGGGCCAGAGGACTAACAGGACTGGCAGAGAACTCCCTGCCATCCATTCCCGGGGGCCCAGGACTATGTCAGGCTGCAGGCAGTTGTGCAGAACGTGGACAAGCCGTGGACGCGTGTGCATGTTCCTTAGCTGCCTTCCCGACTTGCCCTCTGCCCTCTGGCCCCCGCCTGTGTTTCATTCTGAGCCCTTCTACCTGTTCCAATGTATGTATCGAGTGCCTACTATGTGCCAGGCCCTGCAGATGCCCAGGTGAATAAGACAGATGTGATCTCTGTTCTTGTTTCACGGGGTTTACTAAAGTGAGGGCCCAGACCAACAAATAGCCAATTACCAGACCACGTGACCACTGCTGGGATGGGGCCCAAGTAGGGAGTTATGGGAACCACTGAAGGGGACCAAGCCCAGGCTTAGGGGACCATAGAAGGGTTCCTGGAGAAGTCTGAACTTTGACTGAACATAAAGAGGTGTTAGCCAAGTGAAGGAGTGAAGGGAGAAAACTGTTCCAGGCAGTGGGAACAGCACGTGAAAGGCTTAAAGGTAAGAAAGTGCTTGTCTATTAGACTTACCAACCTTCTCAACTCTCTAAAATCCCTAGACCAGCTTGGACTAATTCCAGGGCTGAAATATCCCTTTTGCTGATGAAGAGACTGGGGCTTGGAGAGTTTCAGTGACCTGATTTATGACTTAGGTGACTCAGCCCGTTTGAGGAGCAACCAGGCTCTAGCTAAAGATTAAGGCTCCCATCAGTGCTTCTTGGGTTGAGTCCTGCACTTGTGTTGAGTCCAGAACCGACCCTGGAAGCTTGGCATTGCCCCTGCGGGACTGCACTGAAGGTGCCATGGTCTGGGCATGAAGGAGATCTTTCCACACTGGGGCATGATTTGGTGATATGGCTGGGATGGTGGAGCTTGAGGGGTGGGCGTCAGGGGGAGCGAGCAGGCAAGGAGGAAGAGCCAGTGCCAAGCCTTCTGTGTGAGCCCGTTAAGGACTATTTACGGCCAAGGGTGGGAAGCGCCTCTCAGAGCACACAGTGCCCATTATCGCCCACTGACTTAGCACATTCAGAACTGCCTTGCAATGTCCCCTCAGGGGCCCAAGCTGACTTCAGCAAAATAGTCAATTTCTCTTAAAAGAAAAAAAAAAAAAAAGAGGCTATAAGCCTCTGGCCTGGGCAATAAGTCAGGAGGAAAAAGCCTGCTGGCCAAATACCCAGCAGGAGGGACACAGTGATCCATCTCCCTGGTGGAGGCAACTGGGTGAGCTGGAGCACAATTTCCACCTGTGCTCTGCTAGGCAGCTTGTCCCAGCGAGTGCTTTCCCACCAGGGCTGGGAGGACATCCCAGATGACCCTCTCCTGAGCCCATGCGGCTAGCTTCTCATGGCTACAGGCCATTCTTGGAGAATGGCTTAGCCACTTGATCCTCATTCGTCCATCCTTATGGTCTTTTGGCTCGTTTGGGTCCAGACACTGAACACAAGGGGGCGCCAGACAGCCACCCAAACGCAGACAAGACCGTGAACTGTCCAGCTTTGTCCCCATTTTCCAGAACTTCGATCTGCCACGTCATCTACCAAGGTTCAGGTGTTTGGTGGTGGGGGCTAGAGCCTCTATATCTGGAAGCAAGTTTTCCTGAAGGTGGAGTTCTTCACCCCTAGAAAGGTAGAAGTTGAAAAAACCAAGCGCCATTTTGGGGGTGACCTGAATTGGATATGGTGCCTTAAAAAAAAATATATCAGCCCTATCTGTTTCTCTGTTGAAGCTGTATGGGCTATTGTCCTAAATCTTCCTGAAGGGCTGATCAGGATTCTTAGAGACCTAAGCCCTCAGGAACCCTCCTGAAGGCTTATTTATTGGATCATCCAGCATCAGTGTGAAATGGAAGGTGTTCTCCTACCTCTGGCCCCTAAACTATAAATGCTCTGGTGCTTTATTTTATTTTAGTGGCTTCTGAGTGACTTGTGTTGCTGTACAAGGAGCTTTGGGCCAGATTCTTGCATCGACTCTGTCTGTTTTTACTTTTATCATTTGAGAAAGTTGGTAGGTTTTTTTTTCAGCACTACTGTTCTCATCCATTGAATGAAACTTCTTCCTGTGTCTCATGCTGACCCATAACAAGTGCTGTAAGAAGATGTGGAAATGAGGGTGTAGGAGTATTTGGTTTGATGGAAATCTTGATAGAAGTGTAATGTTTTTCTAATTTGTAATATTCACATGGTTGAATGTTATGTCCCAAGCTTGGACCTAGGACTGAGGCAGTGGTTCACACACTTAAGCTTGCATCAGAATCACTTTGGGAACTTTTAAAAACACAGGCTGATGAGCACAGTGCCCTGAGTTTCTGAAGCAGCGGGTCGAGGATGGAACCATGAATTTGTTTCTACGAAGTTCCCAGATGCTGCCGATACTGCTTGTCTGGGACCACACGTTGCAAACCACTGGTTTAGGTTGGACAATGGCAGGGAAAGAAAACTGAGAGAAACTAAATATTTGTACATCTACCACCTCAGCCCTACCTTCTAAGAATAATAATTCATATTATTTGTATGTTAAAATTTTCATTTCTTTTTATCTCAACGCGTACGTATGAAGTGCCTACCACGGCTCAGGTACAGAGCACTGAGGATGCCATCTTGAATAGGACAGGAAACCGGGCCCTCAAGGAACTTACAATCTTTGGGGGATGCAGTCACATAATTGGGAATCACCATGGTGAGGGAGAAGTTTCTTGAAAAAGGTAAGTTCAGGTGTTAGGGGAGCCCATAAGTGGTCAGATGGAAGTTGCAGGGAGGAATGACCAGGAGGTAACCAGGTGAAGAAGTATCCACAGGAAAATAAATCCATGCACAAGGTCTTGGTGCTCTCAAGGCACTGGAAGACATTTACTGTGGTGTAGGACAGGCAGGTAGCAGGGAGGTAACAGAAGATGGAGATGGCCCGTATGGTTTGAGGTGTTGAGCTGAGTCCCCGTAATGGAAGGACTTTTGTCCTTCCTATGTCCGGTGTGGGGGAGTGGAGTCCTTTGGGTGAGTCACCACCAAATGCCCAGAGGTGGGTGCAGCCTTCCTTCCTGCACCGGGATGGGCTGGGCCGCCCACCGTGCTGACCACCTTTCCATGCAGCTGTGGATGAGGTGGGCTTTGAGGCCGGAAGCCGGGAATGAGTGGGAGCTCCTGGTTGGACTAGTGGGAAGGTGTGAACCCGAAAGAGGTTGGAAGCTTCCTAAGCAAAGGCCCTTTGCATGGTCTGGAGCGTCATGGGTGGGTATGGTAGAGGAAGACAAGACTGCTTGGCCGGACACAAGCAGGTTCTGAGTGTGAAGGCCCTCAGACAAGGGGATGCTGACTTTCCCAGGGCCACAGAAGGAAATTGAGGGGTTTCGACACTGAGGGGTTTTGATCCTTGCAAAACCCCAGATGAAGCCTGCTGTCCGGAAGTGTATACTATGGAAAAGTGCCATTCAAGAAGGCATTAGGATTTTCTTTGGTAATTTCTTCACTCCGTATAGAGCTCTAAGGAACAGGAACAGTAGGAGGAAAAGAGAGACACTCATCGCTTAAAATTCTTGTTATGTGTACCAATCCCAGAACTTTAAGACACATGGAGAATTTTCCTGGGCCCATAGTCCTTTATACAAGTCTCTGTCATGTCACTGAGGGCACTGATAAGTCTCTTTATTTATATTCCAAAGGGCCCTCCTCAAGGCCAGGACCTTTGCTGTCTTTGTCTACCTGGCACCTGCCATAAAAGTCGAATTAATGCTTCAGTATATACATGAGACACGAAAAATGCTTTTCAAACGTGTGGGGCTGTTGTGATGGTCACATCGCACTGACTCTCCACTGTGGGATCTCTAAATGGCAGACTCCAATACTCTCCTCTTTCTTTCTGTCTCATTCCTCAGGCCTCTGCCCGGTCCCAGAGCGACACTGGTGCAATGTGTTGTTCTGGGAGAATTTCCATGTAACTCCCCGGGGATTTTTGCTTTATCTCCAAAGGGTGTCAAGGTGGAAGTTTGACCCTTGGTAGGACTATAGCGGGAGGGGCTTGTGGCTGCCTTGGGATGTCCTTTAGATCAAGCATGCCTACTCCCCTTCCATGGAGGAACAGCCTTGCCGATGCTAACTGGGCTCTGCCATACTTAGCCCGGTGGTGGTGTCCCTCCCCAGCACGCTCGCCGGGCCTGTGGTCACCCACTGCAACCTCCCAGCTGCTCCCCTTGGCCTGGTGCCTTTCTGGAATAAAGGCCAGGGCCTCAAACCATTCCTAAAGGAAGTGTTCCAGGACCACAGAAACCTAGTGTTCCAACCTCTTGTTCCATCTTGCACCCCAAGTCTGCACATCGGATTGCACTGGCATCCATGGTTATGGGTTCCCTGGGCACATTAGGACTTAGACTAGCCCAAAAGGGGTGGGCATGCTGAGAGACAGCCTTCCGCATCTGGCTTTAGCCCCGTCTTGCTGCATGGCCTTCGTGTCTGTGCCTTGCACTTCTCTCCCCAAGGCTAACTGACTGGGGCAGAGACAGTAGCTAGGTAAAGCTATTGCTTCTACTTCTCATTCATTTCGCATTGATGCCTCGCCCTTCTACCCGTTCTGGAACCCTACTCCATAAATTAGCCTCACATTTCTTTTTTTTTTTTTTAAGTTTATTTATTTTGAGAGACGGGGGGGAGGGGCAGAGAGAGAGGGAGAGAGAGAATCCCAAGCAGGCTCCGCACTGTCAGCGCAGAGCCCGATGTGGGACTCGAACTCGCAAACCACGAGAGCATGACCTGAGCCGAAATCGAGTTGGATGGTTAACTGACTGAGCCACCAGGCGCCCCTCCTCACTTTTCTTTTGTGTTACTTACCTCTCCCTTTCTACTAGGTCTTTCGCTGGACCTACAAACTCAATTACATTCTTCTATGCTGCTTCCCCAACCCCTCCCCGTCCCCCCAATATTCCCCCCGTTGACTATGAAATGTTTTCTGATGATTGTTTTCAACCAGACTTCTCGAGAAGTAGTCATACTTGCTGTTCCTATTTCTTTCATTTCCTTCCTTGCTAGTCGGTGGTCAACTCACTGTGTGCCTCCAGCTTAGCGTGTGCTCAAACTCGGTACTGGATGGATGGCGAGTGGTTCCGTGCTAGGTTCTCCCCCTTAAAGAAGTTTCTGTGACAATGCTGTCTCCTGGTTTCTTATACCTTCAGACCTGCTTTTGTTTCCCTTTACTGGGCTCTCTTCTCTCATTTGTTCTATTATATATGTATATATATATATTTTTTTTTTCAGGCTTTTCTCAAACCCCAGTGCTTCACCCACTTTACACCATCATCCTTGGTGATCACACGCCCACTCTCATTGTACCCATGTACTGATGGCCCCATGGGCATCTCTGGGATCTCCAGCCCAGAACTTTCCCCTTCCTTTTATATCCAATTTCCTACTGGAAATCTCCTGTTGGGTGATAAAGAGCGTCCTCTCTAGTGTTGTCTTGGTCAGTAAAAGCACCAGCTGCCATACAAGCACAGAGCCTGCCTTTGGCTTCATCTCCCACCACCCTCAACCACAATGTGCACCGTGCCCTCCCTCATTGGCTTCCGTGTGACCTTAGAGCTACCAGTGCGTCCTTCTGCCTTGGGGCTTTTGCACACACGGTTCCCTCTGCCTGAGGGAACCTCTTCCCCTCTTATCTGGTTAATTCCTGCCCATCCTGTATAGGTTAGCACAAAGTCACTTCATCCAGGTGGCTTTGCTTTACCCTGCAGAGTAGGTTAGGGCCTGTGGTTAGACACCGTCCATGACATCGTTTATCTTTCTTGCAATGCAGTCATTCAAATTTTAATTTCACATTCATTTGCATGATTATATACAGGAGTAGTGACTGTCTTCTCCCACCAGATCGAAAGCTCCATGAGGGCGGGACCGTGTCTGTTTTGTTCATTATTAAATGGTATTAGGTGTTCAATTAATATGTGCCACATGAAAGAACTAATGGTCTTTAGTTTCTTCCCTTCTGCTCATAGGGAGGACTCACTCAGCCATGACATTTTTACCTCTTAAATATTTACCTAACCAGTACCTGCTTAGCCATTCCCAGTGTTCACACATCCAAATATTCATTTATCCATTCAACGTGTATTCATTGAGTACCTACCACATGCCAGGCACTTTACTGGGACTGATCATATAGAATTGATGCCTGATCTCATGGAGCCCCTAGTCTAGAAATAGGTAGATATTTAAAAAGTAAACGCATAAACAAATGGATAATTCTTGCTAGGATAGTGCTAAGAAGGACACAATAGGGTACAGTATTAAAGAATAAGGGGGTGGAGGGTGAGACATAGAATTAGTTCCAGGTGACCAAAGACAATCTCTCTAAGTGATGTATAATCTGAGACAAAGGTAGGGGTTAACTAGTCCCCTGGACTCACTGGTCTTTGCTCTCAGTATGCACACATGGCCTTTTGTGGGGAGCAACCCATCTAAAACCTGAGTCTGACCGTGTGCCCCCCGGTATTGAAGAAACCCGCTGGGGTGTGGTCCCATCTCCTATGGGTGACGTCTAAGCTACTAAATCTGGAGGACAAGGTCCATGTGAGCTGACCCTGGCTCACCTCTCCTCTCCAGCCTCGATTCCTACCTGCCTGAGCCTTATTTCTGATGACCCAGCAGTGCGGAATTGCGTGCTGTTCTTTCATAGCATCCAAATCCTCCCGTGTCCTTGTTTGTGCCGTCCTCCATGCCTGGAGTGGCCTTTCCTAACCGTCTCCTGATTGATTTGTACGCATACCTTGAGTCACTTCAGGAAGCTACCTCCTCCAGGAAGTCTCCCTGCCTTTCCTGCCTGTTGTCTCTGGTCCTTCCTTTTTTTTTTTTTTTAAACATTTTTTTTAACGTTTATTTATTTTTGAGACAGAGAGAGACAGCGCATGAACGGGGGAGGGTCAGAGAGAGGGAGACACAGAATCTGAAACAGGCTCCAGGCTCTGAGCTGTCAGCACAGACCCGATGCGGGGCTCGAACTCACGGACCGCGAGATCATGACCTGAGCCAAAGTCGGACGCTTAACTGACTGAGCCACCCAGGCACCCCTGGTCCTTCCTTTTAAACATGTCAGGACATAGTCTCTACCACTACACGTGGCAGAATATGCATCTATTTATACTGGCTGTGTCCTGCTACATAGACTGTGCCCCATGAGGGATGATTTTTTTATATCTCTGAAGCACTAATATCTAGTATAATGCTTGGTGCACAGTGGGCACTCAATAAATGCTGGCTAATTATTGGAAGAAAGGAAGGAAAGAGGGAGGGAAAGAAGAAACAAAGGAAAGAGAGGGAAGAAGGAAGGAAGGAAGGAAAGAAAGAAGGAGGGGAGAGAGAGATGAAAGGAAGGAGGGTGGAAGGGAGGAAGGGAAGGAAGGAAGGAAGGGAGGGAAGGACAGAGGGACAGAGGGACAGGAAGGAAAGTAAACAGGCACCAAACAAGCTTAGTGAAGCCCACACATTCTTTGCGCTAAGCAGAATTCTGTCTTGCAAAGTCATATTCTCTTAGACACGAGCTATTTTAAAAGGGGTCCAGATATCACAGTCCAGGAAAAGAGAAATTTGCCCTCCTGTAGGAGCCATGGGATGAACACAGAGGCCTTCCTTTACATCAAGCCTTTGACGTCAGCATGAAATGTGTGGGCACTTGTCATGGCTCACTTACAGCCTATTTGGTCTGCAGGAGCTCCCTGTCACTCCCATGGGAGACTGTCACCAAGGCGGGCCTGCAGGCTCCAAGGTGAGAAGCCTTTTCCTTCTAACTCCGGCCTTGGAGGGCCTATGGAGAAAGATGCGGGGACACCTACACAGAGTGACCCTCACGGGGTTTACGGCTCTCGTGGGGAGACTAAAGTGCGCACCGAGGGAAGGAGCCACAAGAGAGAGCTCGGGCTAGGGATGACCGCTGTGTCTTGTCAACAGCTACCCCTCCTGGGACCTGGACACCCCAGAGTCAGAGGCACACTTGAGGAGAAGTTTCTGGCTCAGAGCTGCTGGGCAGTGACGCCCTTTTACGTCTAACAGGATCCAGTTGTTAAAAAAGAAACTGGTGGGGCGCCTGGGTGGCTCAGTCGGTTGAGCATCCGACTTCAGCTCAGGTCACGATCTCGCGGTCCGTGAGTTCGAGCCCCGCGTCGGGCCCTGGGCTGCTGGCTCAGAGCCTGAAGCCTGCTTCCGATTCTGTGTCTCCCTCTCTCTCTGCCCCTCCCCCGTTCATGCTTTGTCTCTCTCTGTCTCAAAAATAAATAAACGTTAAAAAAAAAAAAAAAAGAAAGAAAGAAACTGGTGTCCCAGGTCTCAGTGCCAAGAAGCTCAGCACTGTGCTCTGTGTTCAAGGCCAAGGACACGACCAAGCCAGTCCTGGAATCCTGTTTCCTCAGACCTCTCTGACATTAAGTAGCATTATCAGTCAGTGTCTAGTCAGAAGACCTGTCCTTAGGTATTTCCGAAGAGATGCTTCAGTGTAGGAGCTTGCTTATCTGGCTGCTGGAGGGCTGTAAACAGAGCACAAAGAAACACTGAGGTAACCCTGAGGTGGTAACTGCAGAAAGGAGTCACTGCTCCTAGGGGAAAGAAAGGGAAGAGGCCTATTCTGGCCTGGTCATTATCTTGCTCTTGGAAGTTTCTGGAATGCCCTAAGGGACAGGGAATAATCCAAGCTCTGGCTTCCCCGCTCCTGGAGCCCCTGCTGAGATGGTTATTCATAGATTCTTGGGCTTGTCCATGTTGATTTATTCTCCTGGTCCATTGGGCTCTGTCCCTCTTGTGCCTCTGTGCACTTTAACGAAGCCCAAGAGGTCTCCAGGTTGGGAGGCCATGAGGACAAGCTCCAGCTCCCAGCTTCTCTCATCCCGTCATTCCGGTAAATTTGAGGGTCCCCGCAGGCCCTTAGGAACAATGGGATAAGAAGTTTGGCTCCCTTAGAAGCTCTGCCTTAGATCAGCCCAGAGGGTGGGAGGGTTTAGCACTATTCTTTCCTCCTCAACAGGGAGAGAGGGCTGGGAGGGGCAGAGGGAGGGAGACAAAGGGTGGGGAAAGAGGTCTCCCCTGGATTAGTCTCCAGCTGGGAAAGAGACAAATTTGGTATCTTGCCAGTGTTGGACTTAAAGAAGAGGAAAGAGGGGAAGGAGGAAGGAAGCAAGGGCTATTTTCAGGATTCAACCTCCTTCCCCCATTAGTCAATGCTTAGGAATAATACTAAGAGCCCATCTGCAGGAGGTACTTACTCTAAGTGCACCTTTTCATTAGCTCCCATGACAACCTTTGAGGTAGGTAGCACATTGTCCCCATTCTACAGATGAGGAGGTGAGGAGCAGAGGCCCTGTGGAACTTGCCCAAGGCTGCATCATTACAAAGGGGCAGAACTGAGACTCGGGCATAGGGCCTCCAGGTGCTGCTCGGCCCATCCACCCCCGGCCCCACCCCTGGCAGCACGGGGTGGTTCCAGAACAGTCAGCCCCTTCTCTAAGAGCCACAGTGTCTTCACATCACCTACCAAACAGGGGTACGTTCCAAAACACACTTCAGGATCCTTCTCAGGTTTTCATTTCGTTGAGGCCCTAATCTTTCCTTTTTTATAATTTTCTTTAGTCATAATTTGGTTCTTTTTTTAAAAAAAATTTTTTAAAGTTTATTTATTTATTTTGAGAGAGACAGGGACAGCATGAGTGGGGGAGGTGAAGAGAGAGAGGAGAGAGAGAGAGAGAGGGAGAATCCCAAGCAGGTTCCACACTGCCAGTACGGAGCCCCACGCGGGGCTTGAACCCATGAAACCATGAGATCGTGACCTGAGCCGAAACCAAGAGTTGGATATTTAACCGACTGAGCCACCCAGGCGCCCCTAACCTAATTCAGTTCTATTTCCTCGTACTCTTCATGTTAATCCTGCACTCTATTTCCATGCTTTGCCACTGCCTTTGTGCCCAGTCTTTCCTGCTCTGGGTTTGATCCTTCTGCCCTCTCTTTTGATTGCCTTCCTTTCCTTTATTTCCAGCCCTTGCTGACTGCCCCTGCGCCTCCCATTCTCGTTTCCTCCCAGCCCTTTCCCTGTCCCAGTCCCTTGGTCCCGTCAAAGATGACAGAGCCCTCCCACCACCTCTCCCCTGCCCATTCACCCTGAGTGTTCCCTTCTTTCTGCCTCTGCGCTCCTTTGGCCGACCCCCTCCCTGCATCATCTTTATTGCCTGCATGACTGCTCAGGTTCTTTATCCCATCTTCCCCTCAAAGGCATTCGCAGCTCGGCTGTTATTCTTGTATTAGCATTGAACCCATTAAAGCTAATTTGTTTGCCCTAATCTCCATTTATTTTTCCCTAGTTGATATTAGATTTCCCTTTCTATTGCTCCAGCATGATTTTCTCTTTGTCTTCCTAATGGTCTACCCCCCTCTCTCTTCCTCTATTAATCTGGTTGGCTTCACCGTGTGTTTCAAGGCCTTTCTCCGCCTCCCCCAGCCCTTAGATTAACCCTGTCACCTCCCTCCCAGGAAGGGCCCCAGTGCATGGATTTCCAGACGATGGAGCTGCTGTAAATGTCAATAGACCCTTAAGCTTCCTAAGAAAAGTCCCACTTGACGTGAGGCCCTGCCCTGTCCTGAAGGCAGTCAGGATGCCTGGAACTCAGGAGCTGGGGAGCTGGAGGCACGTGGGAAAACACGGGCTGTTCTGAAGGGTCACCAAACCCGAGGCTTCCCTGGCTAGGCTCCCCACTGGGGCTGTCTCAGAGATTTCTGGAAGCCTCTGCAAGCTTTCTCAGATCCACACATTACATCGGTAAGCCACACAGTGGATGGGCCACTTTGTCGCTGTGATTAAGGTTGGGTACCATTTCTCCTCCTTCCTTGGTTCTCCAACTAGAGGCACGCTGCCTCCTCTCCCAGAAGAGGTGTAGCCTCCTCTCTGAGGATGTGAATTTGGGGTGGCTAATCTTCACCTTGCACTCACGTTCCCCCAGATAGAAGCCTTCCTGGACCAGCTGTCAGGGACAGCTGTCAGGGACCTCCACTATCCCCTATCTTCCCCCATCCTCGACTGCCCCTATCCATGGCCCCTTATCTGAATCTCATTAGGCCTCTCTCGGGGTCGATGCTTTGTCTGCATAGCTAGATGCCTAGCTCCTTGAAGGCAGGTGCAGTGTCCTATCTGGCCATATAAGCTTGCCTTGTAGGGGGACAGCCATGCTCCCACCTGGTTGCATGTTGGAATCACCTAGGGCATTTGGAAACTTTCTACTTCTGGTCAGTTCAACCAGACTCTCTTGCCATGGTGTCCCTAAATCTGTATTTTAAAAAGTTCCTCTGATGATTGCCCAGAGTTTATATCCACTCATTAGATGCTCAATACATGCTTATTGAAAGCATTAACTAATTGATTGAACATAAAGTTCTGGTCAGAGGCTTCAGTGGACCTCCAGTGCTGGCTGGAGGTTGATTAGAGGTCATTCTTCTCAGCCCTTCTCACTGAGTTTAGATGTCTCCAGACTCTCCGGAAGTGACACACCAGGGGCTATAGGAGAAAGGTCTCGGGCCTCTGCATCTGGGGGGGGGGGGGCAGGGAGACCTGAGAGGTGACAATGCCAGCACGCCCTGGTCATGTACTTAGAAGCCCAGCAGCCACACAAATCACTGTGCCCCACCTTTCTATCACCCTCCCTGGGGTCAGAGGCCTGGGGATATTAATGTTGTTTTTTAAAATATGGGTCTATGTTAAAGCAATTTTCAGTTCGTTAGATTTCAATTCAATGAGTACCCCCTCTAAGTCTAATAATATTCCAGGCTGGATGTGTGTGGGGAGATGGTTTCTGCATAGAAGACACAGTTCTTGCCCTTGAGAAACTTACAAGTTAATAATCCCTGACACGTTATAGAACCTTAAAATTTTAAAATCCGTTCACATGCACATCTCCTTCAATTCTTTCGACAAGCCTGTGGAATATCTATGGTGGGGGGTGTGCACATGTGTGTGTGTGTGTGTGTGTGTGTGTGTGTGTGTGTATGAGGATGAATCATCAATAATTCACATCCTGAGGACATATGTTATGTAACGTTCGGCCAGGTTCTATAGCTCAAAGTTATAATGTTATAAATGTGGGTGTTGTGGACATTGACTTAAAAATCACCCAGAGGTGGGGAAGGGAGGAAGAGGCCAGGTAGCTTGAAGGACCCCTGGTGAACAAGGGAGGACTTGGTGGCAGAGGGAGAGGGAGAGGCAGAAGGAGGGGGGAAGGAAGCAGCGGCCGGCAGGTGGGGTAACTGCAGTGACTGAGAGGCCACAGGTTCGAAGGACATCTTGAATAGAAGTGAAATCACGTGAAGAAGAGAAGCGGGAAATTTTGCCTCACCTAGAGGGTTGAACTAAATGACCTTGGAGATTCTCTCTAACGGGGATTCTATGCTTCTGAGGTCTTAATTAAGATAAGAGGTGGCTGACAAGCTCAGCAAGGAGGTGGCTGGAAAGGGTGAGCTTTGGTCTGAACTTGAGGCAGTTGGAAGGGATGTGTGTGTGTGTGTGTGTGTGTGTGTGTGTGTGTGTGTGTGTGCAGGTGCAGAGCCCTCAGGGCTGGGGTGGGAAGGGGAAGAAGGGGAGCCTGGCCGTCCTGTGGAGCAAAACAGGTAGGAACAAATGAAGAGGAACCGCGTTTTTGAGCCCGATACACCGAGCAAAATGTGTGACAAAACCGTGTATCTGTGTTTTCCACACCTGATGGCAGCTGGGCCCCCAGAACCATAGCCAGCCCCCCTGGCACCATAGCAAAGTGGATTACACACTCTAGAAGCCACACTCACGGCTGCATAAGGAACCAGGAGGGGACAGGCAGAGGTAGACTCAGCCTGCAGGTTATGGTTTCAGGGGAGGGAACAGGGGTGCTGAGACCTGGGTTCCACCCACTCTGTGACCCTACCTGGCTGTGCCTCAGTTTCCTCATCTGGTCTGAAGGCAGCAAATGATCTTTATTGTCCTCCCAATCCAACAGCTGCCACTCCAGGAATGCCCTCAGGCCTGGGAGCAGAGGTCAGACACCCCCGGGAGGGTGTGCACAGAGAGCTCTGTGGTGGGACGTTGGGCAACTTTTCCACACAGGAAGCTATCAGTGGGTGGCCCTGAGGCCACCTGTAGGAAGATGAGGGAAAGTGGCACACAGTGGGCCTCCTGGTCTGCCACGTGACCTGCATGATGACAAAGAGAGACGCTCTGGCTGACTGACTATGGAGGTGGCCATGGGCAGTATCTTAATGCCAGAGTTGTAGGCCCTTCTAGAGCGTTCTTGGCCAGGAAGGGGAGGTGACCCGTCTAATGTCACAGACTCACTTCATGGCACAGTCAAGACTCAGGTTTTCTGACCCAAATCCCTGTTGGTTCCACCCTCCAGGAGGCCCTTTTGGACCTGGGCAGCACCTTGGCTGGGGCCAGCTTGGCAGACAGAGGAGGAAGAAAAGTGTGGGGATTGGGCAGAATGTGTTCTGAATCTCAGCATACCCTGAAAAACATTTCTGCTCCTCTTACCAGCTTATTCATTTGTCATTTTTATTTGCTTATGTGGTGAACCCAGACTCAAGGGTCTTGTCTGCAGGTTCCGGGTTTATGAAGCAGAGTCCTCTCCTCTGTGGGAGCACTGGGGTGGACACCACAAGAAAAGTTCTAGAGAACCCATATTGGTTTCTCCTCCTCTTCTGTCAGTCCCAACAGATGCTTCTACAGCTGGTGTCATTTGGACCTAAAGCAGCCAAGGGTCCATTCAGGGCTGGGTGGAGGGCTGACCCAGATCACCAACCTGCAACACTCAGATTGTTATGTGTTGAACTGTGTCCCCTCAAAACTCATATGTTGAAGTCCTAACCCCCAGTACCTCAGAATGTGACCTTATTTGGAAATAAGGTCTTTGCAAATGATCAGCATGAGGTCATTAGGGTGGGTCCTAATCCAACACGACTGCGTCCTTAAGAAAAGGGAAATTTGGGCACACAGTGACGACGCAGGGAGAATGCCATGCGAAGACTGAAGTTATGTTGCCACAAGACAAAGAACACCAAAGATGGCCAGCAAGCCACGGGAAGCTGGGGGAGGGGCATGAAAAACAGACTCCCCCTCACAGCCCACAGAAGGAACCAATCCTGCCAGCATCTTGATCTCAGACTTCCAGCCTCCAGAGCCGTGAGACAACAACTTTCTGTTATTTCAGCCCCCCAGTTTGTGGTACTTTGTTACGGCAGCCCCAGCAAACGAATGCACAGATCAACAGGGTTCTAGCTCTGAACTGGATCCAGCAGGTTCAGGGAGGCGTCCTTGGGCTACTCTCCTGGGATATTGGGCTGCCTCTCCAAGTGACTTCACAATATAAGGCAGGCTCAGTCAGGCAGAGAGCACTTTCTAACATCTGATCCTCTCTATGTGCCCCTCTCCTCTTGTCTTCACTATGGTTCCTACAGAGCCACCATTGTGGTCTCCATTCCTGATCCTTCTATCATGGGGCAAATTCTTCTTTAATGTCAACATCAGCATAACAAAGCCTCCATGTAGGTGTCAATCACTCTTACCCAGCCAGGCTGGGTACCCCCCCCAACCCCCAGTCAATCAGGACCTCCAGGCTTCTCCCTCTTTCAAGAACCTTCGGGATTGACTTTAAGGGTTGGTTATGGACTCACCTAACATTTGCAGTGCCCTTTCAAAGTGTTGGCAAATAAGTGATTCTTAAATTTAATTAAATTTAATAAATATCAATCGGGCCTTGGTTTTTATCGGAGATGGGTTTTCATAACTCTGTGAGAGAGGTGGGGCTAGTGTGTGCACTGGCTTGTGCACAGCCAGCTAAGAGCAGACTTGAGACTGTATGTCAGTCTGATCCACTCTTGCCCACAGCCAGATGGGAAATCTCGGTGAGGCAGGGCTGTTGTACAGGAAGAAGGGCTGTCTCCCCAGCAGGCTGGCTTGACAGTCTCTACCTGTGAAAGACCTCTGGCTGGGCCTTGGTGGGCTGACTATGGATCTGTGGTTCTCAAAAGCTGATCCACAGCAGAATCACTGGGCACCTGTGATGGGTGCAGACTCCAGGGCCCTACATCTGTTAATAGAGCCCCGGGAGCTTCTGATGCTGGAGTGAAGACTACCTTTGAGAAACAGTTGTATAAAGCAGATTTTTTAAATGGTCATTTCATTTAGTGAATATTTACTAAGCATCTAGCATATATCTCCTATGTGCCAGAGGAGTTTGGGGCACTTAATTCATAGCCTAGAGAATCTTGTAAGCTTTGGTCCTTACAGATGGCCCTAAATCTGGCCATCCGCCCTGCCAAGCTGGTGCCCAACATCCACGAGGAAGGACCCCTGTTGGGCCAGTCTTGCCCAAGCCTGCCAATACTTGCTATTTCCAGGGGTCACTGCGGCCCAACCTCAACAGCCCCCATCGGGGGCCTGCGGCAATATCGTGTGAAAGGGCCAAGTGCGCTTCGTGTGGGGAAAGCTTTATTCGCTAAGCTCAAATGTACGAGGTAGGTCAACTCCAAAACAAAAACATGCTATTGGAGGATTATGTCAAAATTACCATCATCGGGGTGCCTGGGTGGCTCAGCTGGTTAAGCATCTGACTCTTGATTTCAGCTCAGGTCATGATCTCGTGGTTTGTGAGATAGAGTCATGTCAGGCTCTGTGATGACTTCTTGGAGCCTGCTTGGGATTCTCTCTCTCCCTCTGTCTCTGTCCCTCCCCCACTCATTCTCTCTCTCTCTCTCTCTCTCTCTCTCTCTCTCTCTCTCTCAAAATACATAAATAAGCTTAAAAAAAAAACTACCATCATAGGCATTTTCAGAGCCCTCGTTTGATACAGGATTTTATGTCCAAGTGCTAGGGATGTAGAGAGAACAAAGAGTTCTCGCTCTTGCCTAGCTCGGAGGCGAGTGCAGTGGGGAGACAGACCAGAGGGTCACTAATGAGGGGGGCAGAAAGGGTCGGGTTAGGGAAGTGGAATGTGGGTGGGACCTTGTCTAAAGGGTAGGAGTAGGGATGATGTTCCAGGCAGCTGCCATCGCATGGGCAAATGCACAGAGGTGGAACTGCACACGATGTGTTTTGGAAACAAAGACTAGTTGGCTGGAACATGGGTTTGCATATGGAAGTTGTGGGAAACAGTGTCAGCGAAGTGGGATAGAATGTTCTCAAACTGTATACCAGCGGTTTGCCCACAAATGCCTGTTAATGATTGGATGAAAAGGAAGCACAAACAGGACTCTAAGATTATTTTGGAAAATCACCAGGCTAAGATACTCTGGAACAGGGATGGGAGAGGAGAGAACTCAGAACATTCTGGTAATGCGAATCATCTAGCTGTCACAGATTATTGCCAAGCTGTTCCCCTTAATAAAAATACCACAAAGCCCAAAGAGGATAAAATAGGTATGTGGCTCCAGCAAGAGAGCTAAAGGGACTACGAAAATCAACAAGGGAAGTGTGAAGTCAAGCCAGGAGAGGATGCAAGTTTTCATGCACGGTGAGTAAAACACTCCCAAACATGTACATGGAGTGCACTTGGCCCAGGCTTCCTGACCCTGACAGCAGGGTTGTATCAACAACACCTTAGCCTGGCCTCTCTGGTCAAAGCCCCCTATAAATCCCAGCTGACGTTCTGTTGCTGTATCCTTTGCCCAGAGCTGACTCTGGTCCCTGCCGGCTGCACACACACCTAAGACTCCACATCTCTGCTCCTGCTGGTCCCTCCCAGAGTCCTCTGATGGAATCCTGCCCCTGCCTCGGCGCAGGCTCCCACCCCTGCCCCGATCATTGCCCCGTATATCCTCCTCTCCCACGGGCTCAGCATTTTGTGTCTATCTGGACTGAGGTTTTTCCTTTCTCTCCTGGCTTGTGGCTGAAAGTCCAATTTGTTTCCATTCTCTCTAGAATGTCAGCAAGAAGGCGGAGGCCAGGTGTCTTGAGTTCTGCAACCCCAAAGGCCAGAACCTACTGAAGGGTTCCATGCATGTTCACTCGTTAAACTTAAAGATAGAGTACAAATGTCCTTTGAGACAATTTGGAGTTAGAGCTCAAGGTTTATGTGGCCAGGGGATGAATGATTGGGTGAGAGGGTGAGGTGTGTCACAGGACCCCGGAGTAGCTAAGCGTGGGCTACGGGAGGGGGGGGGGCAGGGTGTGTGGTCAGAGACCTGTGCAGGGCACTGCCAGGCAAGTGCAGGCATGCGGGGCGTCAGAGGCAGAGAGTAGAGGGACCCTGGATGCTTCTTTAGGAGCTAGAGTATACCCTCAGGTGATCCAGGCCCAGGGGCCAGACTGGGCACCCACTTAGGAGAGAAATAGGCCAGGAGGAGAGGGGACAGTCTCAGGGCATTAGAGGTTGGGAAGAGAAGCATCTCTAGAGAGTGGTGGGCCATGTGGTTTGTGAATCTGAGAAAGAGGAAAAAGTAGATGATGATTTCTATGGCTGGTGTCATGGGTTAAATGTTGTGTCCCTACCCCCCCCCCCCCCCCCCGGCTCAAATTCATACGTTGAAGCCCTAATCCCCAGTGTGGTGGTATTTGGAGGTGGGGCCTTCGGGAGGTAATTAGGGTTAGATGAGGTCATGCGGGTGGACCCTTATTTTTTTTGTTTAATTTTTCAATGTTTATTTTTGATAGAGAGAGACAGAGCATGAGTGGGGGAGGGACAGAGAGAGAGGGAGACACAGAATCTGAAGCAGGCTCCAGGCTCTGAGCTGTCAGCATGGAGCCTAATGTGGGACTCAAGCTCTGAATGGCAAGATCATGACCTCAGTCGCCCAACCAACGGAGCCACCCAGGCACCCCACGGGTGGACCCTTATGATGGGATCAGTGCTTATAATTAGAGCTTATAATAACGCTTATTCTTACCAGAAAAGACACCAGATCCTTCTCTCTCCAAGCACAGGAACCAAGTAAAGGCCATGTGAGGATACAGTGTGACGTCTCAGTCTACAAGCCAGAAAGAGCATCCTCACCAGACTCCATGTTGGTATTCTGATCTCATACTCTCAGCCTCCAGAACTGTGAGAAATAAATATCTGTTGTTTCGGCACCCAGTGCATGGCACTGTATTGTAACAGCCTGAGCTGACAAAGACAGGTGGCTGGGATGGAAGGTGTAGGGGTGATGGGAGCTTCTGAAGAAATCTCAAGGAGAGATGTCACAGGAGCAGCCCTAGGGATGCTCCAGGGCAGCAGAGAGCGAGACAGAGGGGCAACTTGAAAAAGCTGTGTGGGCAAGTGTCCTTACTCTGGTGCAAAGCCACTGGGTCCCTTAAATGACTGGCACGTGTGTGCCAAATATCATATTCCTGGAGAGCAGGGGGCTTGTTGAGAAAGTAAAAGGGAGAGGTGGGGGCCCAGGGACATGGCTTCTTCCTTCCTTCCTTCCTTCCTTCCTTCCTTCCTTCCTTCCTTTCTCCCTTCCTTTTAATGTTTTTTTTTTTGAGACAGTGTTGGGGGGGGAGGGGCAGACAGGGGACAGAGGATGCACTGACAGTGAGAAGGATGCAGGGCTCGAACTCATGAACCACGAGATCATGACCCGAGCAAAGTCAGACACTCAACCGACTGAGCCACCCAGGTGTTCCCACAGGGCTCCTTCCTTGATGGTGGCAGTGCAAATCCTCTGTGATGGAAATGCCTTCCCACACAGGAATGTGCATCTTTCGATTTCACGGAATTGGGGTGCTGCACCCACCACGCGGACATCAGGCAACTCCAGCCTCACATCAACACTAGCTGTTCTGATATTTGTCAGGAGACAGGGCACCTGGAAGATCACACACACGTCCACCGAGGGCGTGACCACATGGCAAGCTCCACGTAGCAAAAAGTATAGTGTGCTGCGAACTCAATCCCAGATCCTAAGGAACGTACGACGTTGTGCCACTAAACGGAAAAAAAATTACACCTTGAACTCGAAGGTGGTTTGTCCACCAATGCACTTTCTCCTGCCACCCTTGCTCAGTTGCATTATACCAGTGAACGCGTCTGCCCGCTCTGCAGGGAAACACTGTTTGAGAATCACTGATTTATGAAGGTTATACAAATATTTGTGGATCAAATGTACAAAGCATTCATGATGACGCCGTATTGTTTGTGATAATCAGCTCATGCAGGTGCTGCAGCAGGCGTTGTGCGTCCGTGAGATCGAGGTGCACACTCACGTGGCCCCTGCACATTTTAGTGAACAGGGGCATGTGTGTTCATAGGGCTGCAGGGCCAGGACAGAGTGGCTCAGGGCACCGAGCTGCCAGGGAGTTCTGATCGGGGCAGAAGATTTGACAGGATATTCTCATGGTCTGAGCAGAGGTCGGAGCCCTCCAGTGACAGTGCTCAGCCACCAGGGGACCAAGAGGCCAGATCTCTAGAATAAGCAAGTCCTGCTGCTGTTGCCCACCTGCTCAGTAACTCTGTCCTCATCTGGGAAGAGCCACCATGAATCCCAGGGACAGAGCACTGCTAGTGGCCCTGACATTGGCCCAACGAGTGGCCCATGCGAATGACTGTCTTTTGGTCTCATTTGAAAATAAGGTCTCTGTGGGGTCCCCATGACCACCTATGTCCCATCACTTAAGTGGGGGCCCAGACAGGAGGGCGTGGCTGGACAGTGGAGTTCCTCTGCTCAGATCTCAAACCATAGGTTACAAGAACGGGGAGGTCACAGGTCCATGACCTCATGTCTAAATTGTCCAGAGCTGACCCACCACACAGAGCAGATTCTCTGGATATCTTGGACCTCACTTTCCCTACAATGTCTATTATTGGTGCTTCTCAGCAATTGTGGACTCAGTCGGGACTCAGCAATGGCGCCTGTATTTCCTTGGGGTGTCTGAGAGCAAGGGCTTCCTATGTGTATGTGTGGGAGCATATGTTGCCCACATGTGTACGGGTGTATGTGGGTGTGTGAATCATATATAGGGGACTAGGGCAGGACAGCCAGGCACCCAGGAGATAAAAATTTTTTTTCAATTTTTTTTTTAACTTTTTATTTATTATTGAGAGACAGAGAGAGACACAGCATGAGCATTGGAGAGGCAGAGAGAGGGGAGACACAGAATCTGAAGCAGGCTCAGGCTCCAAGCTGTCAGCACAGAGCCCGACTAGGGGCTCAAACTCACAAACCCACAAACCGGAGATGATGACCTGAGCCTAAGTGGGACGCTCAACCAGGAGATAAAATTTAAGGAGGCATTCACTCTCAGGGCCAGCCTTGCCCTTTCGTGCACCTGAGAGTGAGCGCTTCCTTAAATTTTGCCCTCTGGATGGCTTTGTGACTCACCCCTAGTGGCAACCCTGGTGGGGTGTATGTGTGTGCATTTGCTTGTCTGTGTGTGTGAGTGTCTCTGGCTTCAGCGGTCCCTGCCAGCAGGCGTGGGAGCCCCTCTTCCCAGTCCCCTGGGTCAGTGCTCACTTAAAACAGGCCATAGCCAGTACTCCCTGGACCTGAGTCAGCCCTCACTCCTCCCCAGCACACTCTGAAGGCAGCCGGGTGTCACAGAGAGAGCGCTGGAGCCTCTGCTGTGTCACTAAGCAACTGGGGTCTGGGGCAAGGCACAGCCCTATGAGTCTCCATTTCCTCGTCCGTAAAATGTGGCCACAGGGCCTCGCCGGAGAACCCCTTCTCTGGGGTCTAGGTAGATTATTTGACGTAACAAAATCCTATGACGTTCCTGTGATATGGGAGGCCTACCCACTCACAGGTGTTCAGGTAGGTCAAATCTAGAAGGCATGAGTCACAGAGAGAAATATTTCTTTACAAAGCAGACTGTAAAATATACCATAAGAGTAAAGGTCTAGGGGGCCCTGGGAAAGGGGTGGAGAGGAGGGAAGGCTTTAGGGGCGGGTGGCGTTGGAGCTGGGCTGGTGGAGGATGGCTGGGATGTGGGGAACCCCCGACTAAGTGCTTCGCCAGCCCGAGGTCAGCCAGTCCCCACAGCAGCCTGCTGAGACAGGAACCTTGAGTCTACTTTTCTGCAGGTGTAAGAGGTTGAAAGGGGGGACTCAAAATCCCCAAGGCCAGTTCCTTTGGGGCTCCCTTCTGCCTTCCAGCAAGGAGAGACATGGGCTCCCTGGCCTCAAGATGGGCGCCGTCTATGTGGAGCAGATTGGCGAACTCACACAAAACTGTCTGCAAACAATAGAAGGCTGTGCGCAATTGTGTGCGTGCTGCGGTACAGACAGTGACTTCCAGGGAGGTGGGGACAGAGAGCAGAGTGGGCAGGGGCACGATGCGCTCCTGGCCTCAGACCTCTCGGGGAGATGGAGACCTTCCAACCAACAGGATCCAGCCAGCCAGGAATGCAACTGTGAGAAAGCAATCAGGACAGCACCCGTGTCACTACCATCAGGACTCTCGAGAGCAGGTCTCACCTGCCAGAGGGTGAGCCCTGAGGTCCGGACGGGCTTGTCACAGTTAGGGACACCTGTCCGGACAGCTCTGTGGCCAGCAGGAGAGGGGACGCTTGGGGGGCACAGGGATCTCCCTGGTGTGGGGCACGGTCATAAGGTCACAGAATACAGGGACACTGTCCCTACTTGTCCTGTCACACTGTCACACTGTCAACGAGATGGGAGGCCTAGAAGGGAAATCCTTTGAAGTCTGCACATCTCTGAAGGTGCGGGGGATATGCGTCAGAAGTGTCTGGCAAGCATTTTGATTTAGCAGAAGTGGGCACATCTCCATGGCATTTGCACCTGCAGAAGGGCAACGTTTTGCCATGAGCCAGCCAGTCACCCCACTCCAGAGTCCTAGGGCAGACCCCCACGGAGCTGGTTGAGCCGCCACAGGCTCACGTGGTGCCTCTCTGGAATATGTGCTCCGGGGACCAACTAGACTCAAGAAGGCCAGATGAGGTTTATCTGTTGTCGGCAGTGACGTGGACAGGGAATCACAAGACTCCAGCTGCCCACCGGAGTGAGAATCACCCCTGTATTTACCTTCACTACTGAGGCAGTGAATGCCACCATTGCTGGCCTGGTGCCCTGCACGTGGCAGGTGGCCCTCCACCAGGGCTTGTTAAATTGAATTAAAAGGCCGACCCTTGGGTTCCCGTTGGCTCCTAGCTTGACTCTAGTACTTTCCTGCCCTGACATTCTCCCTCCCATCCTCATCTCCGCCCCCCCCCCCCCGCCTTGTTTCCACCTCAAAGTCACAGCCAGATGCCCAAGGACCTGTCAAGAGGTTGCCCCATTCTTGCCACCTCCATTTTGACAGCACTCTGACATGATCTCAGTGTCAGAGGAGACGACCAAACAGAGCTGGCGTCCGTGATTTTGGTGCTCAGCTAATTTCAAATGTCAACCAGGGTCGGGCGCCTGGGTGGCTCAGTACGTTATTCATCCGACTTCGGCTCAGGTCATGATCTCACAGTCCACGAGTTCGAGCCCCGCCTCAGTTCGAGCCCCGGGTCGGGCTCTGTGCTGACAGCTGAGAGCCTGGAGCCTGCTTCGGATTCTGTCTGTCCTTCTCTCTCTGCCATTCCCCCACTTGTGCTCTGTCTCTCTCTGTGTGTCTCTCAAAAATACATAAGGGTTAAAAAATCTTTTTTTAAGAAAAAGCTGTTTCTAAGTTCCTTGCTTACAAACATGCTTGTCTCATCATCCTAAAATTAAAAATCAATCAATCAATCAATGTCAATCAGGGTTTGCTGTTGTGACAAAGCTGGATGATTATTATACAAAGCAGGAAAATATAAGATGGGGGTGGGGTGGAGGGAGGGAGAAAGAAAGAGAGATTAGTGAATTTTAACTTTTTGAAGATAAATGTATGGCTTTGTGTCCGTCAAGAACAAGTACAAAGACATGTCCTCCCGTGGTCCTCTCTTACTACACACACAGGATAGCTGCACACCACTTCGGCTCATCTTCCCTCTAAGACTCTAAATTCTACGAAAACTCTAGAACGTTCTGGATTCGGACATAAAGTCCACGGATAGCCCATTCTAGCGTTTCCCCCATGACTGGGTTTTCTCGTAAAATGGATTAAGGAATCGTTTTCCAGAGTGAGTGGCGGTCCCCGTTGATAATGGCCACGGGGGCCTGAGTCAGTGCTTCCCATGTGTCTTTTCATTTAATCCAACACCCCTGGGTCGTAGGCCTCTTATTTTGCCCACCTGGAATTCGTGAAAGATCTGTCCTAAATTTTAACAGGAACAAAGTTTAAAGGCTGGGTATCAAGTTACTCACGGAGAGTTTCACAGGAAATACTAACACAATGTCATGTTTGGGCACCTGCCCTGGAGAAGTTTTGGAGACTCTCCTCCCTGGTGACCACTGTATGAAGCAGGAAAAAAAAAATTGGGGGTGTCTGGGTGGCTCAGTGGGTTGAGCGTCTGACTTCAACTCGGGTCATGATCTCGCGGTCTGTGAGTTCGAGCCCTGCATCGGGCTCTGTGCTGACAGCTCAGAGCCTGGAGCCTGCTTCGGATTCTGTGTTTCCCTCTCTCTCTCTCTGGCCCTCCCCCGCTCATGCTCTGTCTCTCTCTCTGTCAAAAATAAATAAACATTAAAAAAAATTTTTTTAATTAAAAAAAGGGGCGCCTGGGTGGCTCAGTCGGTTAAGCGTCCAACTTCGGCTCAGGTCATCATCATCTTGCGGTCCGTGAGTTCGAGCCCCACGTCGGGCTCCGTGCTGACAGTTCAGAGCCTGGAGCCTGTTTCAGATTCTGTGTCTCCCTCTTTCTCTGACCCTCCCCCGTTCATGCTCTGTGTCTCTCTGTCTCAAAAATAAATAAACGTTAACAAAATTAAAAAAAAATTCTTCAGTAGTTGCTATGTGCCAGGTGGGGATACTGGTTTTACTTTCAGAACTTTCTAGAAGCCCCACATCTTTTTATTTTATACACACGAGGAAACTCAAGCCCAGAGAGACAACTGACTTGCCTAAGATCACACAGGAAGAAAACAGGACAGGCAAAGCCTCCAAGGCATAGCCCCTTCTGCTGCCTGTAGAGACGGGGAGGCTGCCACAGGGCCCTGGCTTCACAGTGATTTCAAACTCCCTCGCCCTCTTGACACCTCCTGGCCCTGGAGTTTATTCTAAGAATAATAGTTCTGCTGTCCTCCTGGGGCAGCTGAGGGATCAAAAAAGCAACACACACAGAGGGCCCTGGGTGTGCAAACATGCAGTTCACATGATGACAGCAGATTAAGCTATTTCTTAGATGTGTCACCCAACCAGCTCCCGACCTCTCCGCTGTGCTGGTCTGACAGCGACAATATGTCCCAGTGGACTAATTAGCACTAACTACTCAGGTCACTCCAAGGCCACTTAGGAGAACAAGTGCAAGAGAAAAACTGATGGGCATCGTGGCTGAAGACGGGAGGAGAAAGAAAAGAGTTAAAAGAAGGGAGAGAAAACAATGCTTTTTTTCTTTCTCAATCTCTTTGCTTAAACTACAGATGGGTTTTTATCCGAGAAAGGCAAACCAGCTCAGGAGTTGTGCAGCTGTTCTCACAGCGAAGAGTGAAAACGTTAAAATTAAACCCGGTGTCGGCTAATGTTACAAGTTGAACCACGGAGGTGGCTCTGAAGGAGCAGACGATATGGTTTTGAACCCCTGAGTGAGAGGGACCCAGCAGAGGGAATGAACCTAAACTTGGGAAGATGAGACAGGGCACCTCAAGTGCTCAGCACTGGCTGCCTGTGGATGGGGCACCAGTGGTGTCCCCTGACTCTAAAACTCCCATCACACCCACTAACTCATTAGTCTCTACAGTGGACCCACGTCGGGAGGCCAAGTGTGGTTTGGGATGCCAAGGGACTAAGTTCCTTGTTGGCCTACGATTTATTGAGATGCCGGAGTATAGCTGTCCCCTTTTTTTGGTGCAGGTGCAAATGTGGGCGCCTTGGGGGCATGCGTTTAAAGAAAGCCCCCTCTTTCTGCCTTTCCTAGTGGCTGATCATTTCCTTCCTCCTCACAGCGACCTCCAGGAGGGACATCCAGTGCGACGCCACTTCTCCCATTGTGCAGATGGGAAGATCGAGAACTGCACTGAAAAAGGATCTATCCTAACTGAGGTGGAGAATTAGGGACTCTGATGAGGAGAACAAGCTGGTAGACTGAAGGCCCTGCCTGTCACCATCACCGTTGCTATTGCATAGGCCCTGTATTTTCTCACCAGGGGACCTGGCCGAAGATCCAGGCGGAGCTGCGGGCACGAACCATCCAATGCCACAGGGAGTTTGGATGAGCTGGACTTTGGGAAAGGGGTACGGGGGAAGGGGGGGGGCATGGAGTCAGATCAGTCTCTCTCAGGTCCCTTCTCTTCTGAAAAATGTCAGTAACAATAACTACCTGGCAGAGTCCTGGGAATTAAACTGGAGGATGATGTGCCCTCTCCAGTGGAACACCATACCAATGACAGCCCTCGAAGATACTAACACAGCTCTCATTTACTGAGGGCTCACTAAGTGCCAGGGTGTGCTGAGCTCTTTGCATATTACTTCTCTTTCTTTGAATATGAGAGTGGCACTTGCAGAGCTGAAGCAGCTATGGGCTGGCTGGCTGTGCTGAGGCTTAGCAAGACAGGGCATCTTCTGCGGCATTCAGGACTAGGGGTGGATCCTGGGAATGAACACAGAAACAGGACCCACATGCAACTGGGGGCAACTCTGCTGAGCTTCTGGCCCCTTGATCTTAGATATGCCTTAGTAAGGAGATGCTGATTTCTGCCCAGGCCCATTCCTGGGGAAGGAGCCCCGGTCAAGGTAAAGCCCAGACTCAGTGACATGAATTGTGGGTTTAATAGAAAGATTCCTGTAAAGATTTTTCTGGCCCATGGCCCATGTAAGAGACATTTGCTCATCGTGTCCCCACCTGGCCAAGGGTGAGATCGAGAAGGGCTTTCAAAAAACCGAAAGAGGCTTGTCAGCCCTAACTCTGGACTTGAGGAAATAGTTAAGACCCTCAAAGATCTACTTAAGAGAGTGCCATGACCACAGATAAATAAGGAAGAGTGGATGCCTTTGCCTACCCAACCCTGACCCAGAGATTCCATCTGAATCACTGAGATGGACTGAAAGAACTGGGATTGGCCTGGGATAGTGGAGCTTCTGGGAACCAGGAGACCCCTGGATTGTTGTTCTCTATTTCTTCCCCCAAAGAGAAATATCTAGCACCCCTGCAGAAAGCAGTCACCACACAGATTTCCTAGGCAGAATATCTTCTAGCCCCTTCTCAAAAGAACCCCAGGCTGAAGTATTCTCATCTGAACCCAGAATCACTCCCCCCAAAGAACTCTGAGTATGGGGGTGCATTCTCCCGCTTTTACAGGGTGTTTTACATCCCCAGGTTCTATCTTTGAAGGGAGTGGGGGCTGGTGGGGGCCAGTGACTCAGCTGTTCCCCGAGTTTCAACTAAAACAAAAGCAAACTGCAGTCTTGAATAGGGGTGCATTCTCTTGTCCTCTCCTTTTACAATCATCTTTTTTTCTTAAATGAAATCGTTTCTTTTATCTTTTGGCTCCTTGTGTACTCAGAACCACAGAGCTCAAAGCTTTCTCAGCGCAACTGAGAACTCGGCACCTCTTGGACTGATAAATAGAGCAGCTTTAAAATGCTTAGAACTGAAGACAGACCAACTGTGGCGAGAGAAAGTAAACACATCCGTGCACCAGTCAACCCTAGCAAGCTCCTCGCTGAGATTACAAACTGCAGTTCCTGCCTGAGCTGGCGAGGATGCTGGAGCAGGCTGGGGAGGGTGGGGGGCACAGCCACAAAGCAGCCTCCTCTGCCTGCCTGGGTTAGTCCTGCCCCAGGGGAGATAGGTCACCTGGGAGTCTGCTCAGGACCAGGTTTGGATGTGTCTAAGCATAACAGCCCCTGCCAATGTGTTTTCCCATTGGTTTCACACTTGGAAATATCCCAAGAGAAGAGGGGACCAGCTTCATTCTTCTGATTTTAAAGGGGCTCATCTCCCTCACCCCACACTCTTTGTGTGCAGGTGAAATTCACCAGTGATAGAATTGGGATTTTTCACAAAAGAGAATGTGATCACTACATATTTTGATAGGAATAGTTGAGGAACTTTTCCTATGAAAAAGAAATACTTTAAATATCTACCCCCCCTGAAACACGCACACAAATTGTTTTTATGAGAACCAATTAATAAATGCTAATTCATTCAGGCATATCTCTACTAAATTACTGTTTCATTTAATTGCAGGGGAATTTTCCATTACTAAACTCTCCCTTGCTGATTTTTTTTTGCATTATTTATATATTTTTTCAGTTTCACTAATAGTGAGATTGGTATGTGATATTATCTAATGTTTGTACGTCTTAAATTTCTTTTTTCATTTAAAATGTTTCCTCATTCTTGCAGCTCCACGTAATCTGGGAGAAACATCGTTAAAAGCAGACAAGATTTTATACATAAATGATTGAAAAAGGCACTGGCTGAAATTAACCTGACAGGAGCGCATCTTGTCTGATTGAGTTTCTTTCATTTCAGCTGTGCGTGAGTGTGGGCAAGTGTGTGTCTCCAGTTTGGGTTTGTGTGGAAACGTTTTCCTATGTCAGTGAGTCACAAGTCTATCTATGGAGAGCTTATGGGTATACAGCTAGGAGTGAAGATCACAGGGGCTTTAATAATAAAAATAAACACTCAAATCTCTTTATAAGCCCCCCCCCGCCCCCCACCACCGTGCCCTAGCACAGTGCGTATTTTCTGGCTTCCTTTTTATGGACATCACATCAAGACTTTTGTATCTAGACACCCAAGAGCCAGACCAGCTGGCTCCTCAAAATCCTGCTTCGTTTTATGCATAAAAAAGTGGGGAGTTTCCAGTGGTGTTTAGGGGTAACTTAGGGAATATGGTAGAGATCCCTGTTCAAAAGGATGTGTTTTGAAGTAGAATTTCCATTTTCTTATATTGAATGACCAAGGTCCTGTGCACCTGGCTATCTTCACTCCTGAAATAACTTCTTTCATTTTTATTCTCCCTAGCCACCTTCTCCCTCTCTCTCTCCTCCCCCTCCCCCCTTGCCTCCTTTCAGTGCCTTTTTCTCTTGATTCTTTCCTTTCTTTCCCTTCTTTCTCTTTCAGAGTAAGTATTCTGGATGATGTGAATGATTAAACTGTTTACTCTGAGGTTCAAGTATGAAAAGGCATGTCACCGAAGCAAAGTTTCACCTTCATACCCAACTCTATCAATAATTACAAAACAGGGATGACGATTAGTAAATCTTTCTTACAATTATCTCTTACGAAAATGATGCCATGTAATCTGAGCATACTGAGTTCTACTGATTTTACCGTTCACAAAAATTAATTACAAAGCACAGTAACCTCAAAATGAAGTCAGCATATACAAGGATTGTGAGGATACCCATGGGAAAATATATACCCATTAAACATGTGCCCTGTTAAAATCCAAGGCTTGAAGCCATAAATAGAAAGTTTTGACATATTATTATATTGGTAGATGCTCTCCTTGGAATAAAAATTGTGCAATCATTAATATTTCGTGAGACTGACTTTTTTGTTGTGGTTTCTTTCACTTCCTTTGTCCTCTTCAGCAAAATCAGGCACAGTCTTTTGGGTATCGACTGATAAAATTAATTAACTTTTCTTCCACTCCAAAAAGGTCCCAAATAAATGCTTCCAATAGACATCAAAAAAATGTCAATTAGAAATAATTACTTCTTATCAATCAGCGGAGCAATTAAAGTGACAAAAGCTTGAAAAGATACTTATCTTAAAACTAATTCACAAGGTAGCTAAATTATCTCCTAATTAACTGGCATTGAGGAGGGCGGGAGGATGGAACATCTCGAAACAAAGATGAATTGAGGAACCCCAATACCTCTTTATGTTCCTAGAGACGGTTTTCCATCCGGAGACCTTGTTTTCAACCCAGGCAAGAAACCTGGGGAGAAAATAGATCCTTCCCAAATGCGTTTGGTCCCCTTTCCTCCTTTCGAAAACCTAGAGGAACAGGGCTTTGCATCTCAGATCTAGGAAGTCAGAGGCACGTTCCTCCTGGATCTTAAGTCTCATTTTACCACTTGAATAACCTACTTTCAGCAGCTGGGGTAGAGGGTTGCTGCAAATTAATTGCACATAACTTTTAATCAAACTTGCTTGCTTTTACTGAACTCTTTTCCTCGCCGATAGAGTATTATTTTCATTTTAATATTTATGTGGCACTTATCTTAAAACAGTTTTAAAAAACGGTTTTGCTTTACAGGATCTTTGTTCCCTGATGCTACAAAATTCCCAGTAGATTTTACAAAACGTTCAGCCCATTGCTGTCCAGCGCGCATCAGAATAACTCCCTATGCGCTCTCCACATCCTTTCAGAATAAAGCTGTAGAAAAAAAATTAAGACCTCTCTCCACAGCAAGATCAGCCAAGAGTGAGGAGAGCGAGCCGAGGGTGAGCTGCAGCGGCCAGGTGGGCAGAGGCTGCGCAGAAAACTTTCCTGGGGCGTCTCCGGTTTTTGGAAACGGTGCGCTGGGCCTCGCTCCCGCGAAAAGCCCCGTGGCCGCCTGCACCTCTGGATTCTGTTCTACGGAAAAACTTAAATGGAAGCTTTCCAGGCAAAGCCGAACTCAGAAAGGAAGTGTCCTGGGCAAAGAGGGAAGCTGCTAAAGCCTGAGAGAAATGGGCTTATAAAAACAGGAGGCATCAGCTTATGAATTTATCTTTAAATATAAGCAACAGTGTTAAGTGAACTGATTTAGAGAGACGCAGGTCTCTGGCTCAGGTTTTCCAGAGAGGATTTTGAAAAGAAACGGGATAGCCTCGAAACGTTTGAGCTATGTTTTAGGCAGTTTTCTTCTGTTCAATTAGCATTAAATTAAACTAAAGGAGAAAGGCTCATTTTCCTTCCTTGCAGCTTTATCTCTTTATTTGTTTGGGGGAAGGTTTAGAAGAAGTCCCTCTGCCTTCCTCAAACGGAAAAATACCTCTGCCCTGGCCCTGCCAGGGAGTGGATGGCTCTCTCCCCAAACCCAAGGACAATTTGCATCTGAGCTAGTGGAGAAGGGGCCTCTCTCATCTTCTGGGCCTGTTGCTGATTAAAAACAAAGTAAACATAAATGGTGTCCTTTTATTTCTTTCCTTCTTTTAGCCCCATTTATTCTAATGAGTGCTTCCAGAATGAAAATAAGTAGCGAGAACAAAATCAAGCCAACATAAGGGACCGTGACATCGCCTTATTTCTAGCAGCGACAGAGGGAAAGGGGTCTGGCGCAGCAAGGTAAATTCGAGGTCCAAGAGCACCCACTCCTACCGGAGCCTGAAAGGTCAGGGGAAGGTCGGGCTGCGGGCGGGGGGAGATGGAATCGGGAACCGAGCGGAAGGGGCCGGGAACAGGCTGGTACAGGTTGGGGCACTAGGCGCTGAGCGCTCGGCCTCGGAGACTGTCCTGATCCCGAGGCAGGGGCGACGTCCGGTATTGTACCCCGGTTTGGCTAATGACTGAGGGGCTAAAGCCTGGTTCCAGCTTTAGAAAGTGGTCACGAAGCGCGCGGCGCCCGGGCGCGGCTGGGCAAGGGGTGCCAGACATCTCCGCTCGGTTCCCTGGCTTGCTGACCCCACTGCTCCCGGAAAGGGCCGCGAGGTCTCGGCTCGGTGCCCCGAAAGCGGCCCCGCGCTCGCAGAGGGCGGCCGGGATGGCTGTGGCCCCGCTCTCCCAGGGGGACCAGGGTGGGGAGGCAGGGTACCGCCGACTCCGTCTCCCAACCCGGAGCAAACCAGGACGAGCAACCTTCCGGCGCCCTGCGGGGTTCCCCGCACCCCGTGTCGTGCAGCCTCGGCCCCGGGACCCGAGGCTGCGCGGCGAAGCTCGCGCTCTCGGCTAAATAGAGATCTCAGCCGCGCGCCGCGCCCGATCCGACCCTGCTTATTATAACAAATGTCCCGTTTGCCGAGCGGGACTTCATATTCGCCGAGAATTCATCTGAAATATTGATTTCCTCTCACTTCGCCGGCCCAAATCGATAGCGCTGCGCCCTGGCCCCATAAATCGCCTTCCCCGCGGCCGGCCCGGCTCCATCCATCACCGCGGGCCGGGTCGCGCCTCTGCCCGCCGTCCACACTTGCTGCGCGCCGGGGCGGCGGTGCCCGCCCGCCCCGACCTCGGGCCTCCGTCTCCGTACACACCTCCCCCCCTCCCCCGCACCCTCCAACCCGGGGCCTGGGTCAGGAGGCAGGGGAGAGCAGGCGCCGCGGCCGAGGACCCCGAGCGCTTTGGAAGGCCCTGGGCCGGGACGCCGCCGGGGAGGGGGTTCGGCCCCGCGGGCAGCCCAGTGCTCGCAGGCCGGACGCCCCGCGCGCGGCTCCCCGCCTGCCCCAGGGCCGGCCAGGAGGAGTCCGAGAGCAGCCGAGGGCACTCAGAGGCCCCCAGGCCCCTGACCGCGGGCTCCTTTCCCGCTGGCTTGAGGGGTGCGCGGGGCTCACGGTCCCGCCGGGGCAGCCACCGGCAAGAGCTGCGCACACCCGGAACAAGGGCTTAGAGGTCGGGGGCGGCGCGGGGCCTGAGAGCGCACAGGGTGTCCATTCTAATGGGCCGTGCAAGACGGGGGTGGGGCGCGAGGGACAGACACCCCTCTGACCCACACGGAGAGCTCCTCACCGCTCCGTGTGGTCCGCAGAAACCAAGGCCTGGGGAGGGCGGCTCGCCGGGCCGAGGGGGACCTCGGGGCCTGAGAACGGCGCGATGGCCGCAGCGGTGAGCTAGGCCGGCGGCGCCCCCAGCTGCGTCCCCACGCAGGTGGGTCCCACGAGCCCGGAGCGTAAGCTCCCCAGCCCCACCGGCCCGAGCGCACGCACGGACGCACGGCGACGCGGGGGCTCCGGGGTCCCGGCAACGCCGCGTCCTTACCGGATCTGATGGAGTTGTGAGGCATCGCCGGGGAGTCGCTCGCAGCCCGCCGAGGGCTCAGGGCTTCCTCACGCCGGTCCCCGCCGCGCCCGCCGCCACGCAGCTGCCCTGTACAGACCCAGGGGAAGGGGCGTAAGATTCGCTGTCCCTGCTTATGCCTCCTCCCCAGGCCCTGTCCCTTAGGCTCTCATCATGTGGCAGGAGTCGGAGGATTTTTAGGCGAAGGGTGGCCCACCTCAGCCCGGCTACCTAACACACGTTTGCCCGGAAGATCAGGGATTGGGTGTCCGCTGGGGAAGCCCCAAACTCCAGCCTGGGTGCCCTCCTCCTCTGTGGCCTCGGCCTTATCCAGTTTAACTTAGGAGAGGAAAGGCTGCCAGCCTTCCTGGGACCCTCTCCCTTCTCGAATCACCGCTCTCCCCGTCAGCTTTCAGCCAACCCCTGGACAGCATACCTGGCCAGCCGGCCGCAGGCCCTCAACGCCTGGGTCCGCTCGCGAGGGTGCCCTGGGCCCTGCGTCTCTCCTCCTTCTGAAGTTTGTTCCCATCCACCCGGCATCGCCGCCCGGTTTTATCCCGCCAGGGCCCTGAGAGATGGGTCTGGAGAGGCTCGAAGGCCTCGGATTGGCTGGCTGGGTGCAGGGGGGTGCGGGAAGGGGAGGATTTTGCAAGGGGGACATGGCTGAGTGGACTCAGGAGTTAGAAACATTCGCAGGAGCTTCTGTTTCCAGCGGAGAGGGGAGAGGGAGGCAGCTGAGCCCGAACTCAGCGGGCCTGGAAATATTAGAGGAGTGGGGACATGGAGGCCTCAGAGCCTGACGATGAGGAGCTCTGGGTCCTCCTGGGGTCACTGACCGCCAGAGTGGGAGAAACAGTTTCTCTGTGATCCCCTGCAACCTTTCTCTCACCCCTGCTCCGCTCTAGGGAAGCAGCCTTTTCTTTCGTAGATGGGGAACTGTTGTTTTTAAGCCTGTTTCTTAGGGTAGAAGCCTGCAAGTAGGGCTGGAGATATGAGGGTCCCACCTTGTCACCACTGGTGTGGACTCCTTCCCTGAACAGCCCCTGAACCCATTCCCTCCATATCACCCAGCCAGGAACCACACCCTCACATTATGAGGCTAATGAAAATGGTCCCATAGCCTATTCAACAGGGATTCCCCTCCTGCCAAACACACATAGCCACCAGCCAGCCTTCCTTCTTGCTCCTTGAGGAGTTTGAACTTGGTAGAAGAGTTCACAGGGCGGGCAGTGAGGGTCTAGGTCTCACTTCAACATGGGTGTCAGAAAGGGACAGGACTGAGCTGACCTCTGGCCTTGTCTGTGGGGATCAGCAGCCTTGTGAGTTGGGGGCCTGGGTGTGGATAGGAAGGGGTGTTTTGGGGGGGAATGAGCGGCCCTCTCTTTCTTCACAGGTTTTCTTTTCTGTCCAAGAGGCTGGGTCCAGGGAAGATTGTGTGGGCGCACAAATGTCTTGGCACATCTGTAGGCTGGGAGGGCAGGGCCTGGATGCTCCCCAGTTTCAGACCAGGTGGCCAGACTCAGGAGCACAACTCCCTGGCCTGGAGGGACTGCTCTGGGACACAGAGGCCAGAGATGCCAGAGTGAGAGAGGAAGGAAGGGGCAGAGGAAGGGAGTTATTCACGGGGACGTGTGTGTGTGCATGCACAAGTGTATGTGTGCCTGTGTGTAAAAAACCACATGATTTTTGTTAATGAAAGAAAAAATCTTTCATGTTAATCCGCTTCCTCCTCCCACCCAGACTTGCTCGATTTAGTAGAATTTAATCATTTTGTGAAAAGAGGAAGAACACGCATGTCCCTAAATGAATCCTCCACATCTGTAAGTCAAGCTGTAAACAAAAACAACAGGTGCTTTATTGTCTTAAAGCTTTCTCCAAAATTGTTATTTAAAATTGCTCCGTGGTTTCCAAATGTCCAGATGCAGCGCTTCTCTGGTCAGATCCCCTGGAGAGAGAAGACCAAGGAAGGGTGTTGGGATGGACGTGGAACTCAGCACGGGTCCCACTGATGACACTGTGGGCCAGTGGGCTACTCTAGTGCCCGCCCTGCTTCTGTAGGGAGCTGTGGGGCAGGGCAGTAGAGGCAAAGGCAGAGACTGTCTGCTCAAGCTTCTTCCCACCAAGGGAAGTGCTCCGGGTGAACCTAAAAAAGTTCCACAGACCTCAGAAGGTCTTCCCAAGCCAAGGGGCTGATAGGTACTAATCAGGGAAACTCCTTCATCCATTCTTGCCAGTGCTTTGCTCCTGGTGGGCAAAACAAATCCTCCCTCCCCCCTGCCGCCCACTTTTTTTGGCAAAGGCTCTCAAAGGACAAAAACAGCAACTTATCAAAACATTCCTGTCTCCTTTGTGAGCTCATTAAAAAAATTCATTTAAATATGACAACTAAAGGTGCAAAAAAGCCATTCACATGCCTGGAGAGCGTGCTTCCCAGACTGTAGGTGACCAGATGGCCAGGAGGAGACTCAGCAGAGAAGTTCTAGATCCAGCAAGCTATAAGAATGCAGTGAGCCCTGCTGAAGAAATAAACACAGGCGTCATGGTGCTATCTAATTAGTCAGAAATCAGTTCCGGGTTCCTTACTACTTTCGAATTTCCCTACCACTGAGGTCAAGAAAATGGTTATTAATCAGCACCCCAATTCAATCTCTTTGACGGCAGTCTCCTCCTCTGCAAAATGAAGAGGTTGAAATAGATATATATTTCAATATTTAAGTTGGATAGATTAAGATACATTAAATATATTATGTCTATTTAAGTTAAAATATGTATTTTTAAAATCCATATCCATGATTTTAGTTATGCATAAAAACTTAAGCCTTCCTCTGATGTTACGTGACATTTCAAAAAAAAAATTTAGCATCATGACCGAGAGACTCAGATCAATGGTACATTTAGAACACACTTTTTGTTATTATTTTTTAAGTTTATTTATTTATCTTGAGAGAGAGACAGAGCATGAGCAGGGGAGGGGCAGAGAGAGAGGGAGAGAGAGAGAATCCCAAGCAGGCTCCCTGATGTCCATGCAGAGCCTGAAGCAGGGCTTGACCCCACAAACCATGAGATCATGACCTGAACTGAAATCAAGAGTCTGAGCCACCAGGTACCCCTAGAACGCGCTTTTTATTAAAAACATTTTTTTCCCAATGTTTATTTGTTTTTGAGAGAGAGTGAGACAGAGCACGAGCAGGGGAGGGGCAGGCAGAGAGGAAGACACAGAATCTGAAGCAGGCTCCAGGCTCCGTGCTGTCAGCACAAAGCCTGATGAGGGGCTCAAATGCATGAGCTGTGAGATCATGTTCCGAGCCAAAGTTGGATGCTTAACTGACTGAGCCACCCAGGTGCCCCCCACTTTTAATTTTTTTAAAAGTATATCTGCCTCGAGTTTGTTTGTTTATTTGTTTATTTTGAAAGAGAGAAAGAGTGCATGCACGGGAGAAAGGCAGAGAGAGCGGAAGAGAGAAGACCCCAAGCAGGCTCCACGCTGTCAGTATGGAGCATGATGTGGGGCACAAACTAACGAACCATGTGATCATGACCTGAACTGACATCAAGAGTCAGACACTAGTGCACACTTTTTAAAACCAACACTTTCTTCTCCAGCTTCTCTTAGATTTGATACCCATTAGGTTTTCATGCTGAGATTATCAACTGGCAACCTGTGATTCAAACCCAGTTACAATTTTTTTAACTCAGTGTTTTTCCAAGAAAATGTAACTAACTACCAACATGAAGATCGAAAGAATAGCTCTGGCTTGCCTTTAAACATTGGACAGATCTGGCCATAGATCTGAGTGTTTCTTTGTGGGAATGAATGTTCTTTCAGGTTTAACGTTCAAAGAGTTTAATATCCATACCAGGTATAGCTGCCTAACTCCAAGGAGTATTCTGTGATTTTTAAAATATTCTAAGTTGATCTGCGGAGCCTTCCAAGGTTGGTCTTTCTTTCCAGGATTCAGCTGACATTGGCAGAGCTGGTGGTAGGGTTTGCCAGGGATGAAACTGAGGATATTCCCTAGATGTGGGATTTCTGGTACTAAAACCAAACTGCCCTAAGCAAACCAGGATGAGTTGGCCATCATAGCTGACAGAATTGGGAAAAAGAGTGGTTTAGGGTTTTCATAAGCAGCTCACAGTTTGCACTGACTACAGGTGTGGCTGTTTAATCGCACAGGTGGCATCCTATCATCTTCTTGGCCCCTTGAACTCCAGCATGGGCCATGGGCCTTACCTCTTAATCCTAGGAGAGGGAGAGAACCTCCCTCTCTCCTCCCCCTGTCCCACTTTGACATGCAATCTCAGAAGTTTCTCTGTGCAGACCACCCAGAGGCCAGCCTTGAAGGAAACCCTCGTCCCCCAAACCCTGAGTGCTTACCTGTCATACCCCTTTTCCCTACAAGGGAAACAATCCCGGGGATGAAAGTTCGTTTTTTGGGAAGAAAACAGCAGCTCTGTGCTAAGAGTTAGAAGGTAAGCAGTTTAGCCCTGGCTGTGTGAAATAGGACCATTTCTTTTCTCTGAGCCTCACTTGCTCCTTCCATAGGATGTGGGTGCAGGTGGGGAGTGAGGAGGTTAAGACCCGCCTGCCAGATTTGTTGCGAGGATGAACAGAATTATGAATGTGGAAACCCTTTGAAAGTTACAGCTCTGTACAAAAGTTAATTATTATTCGGCCACAAAGGCTGGGCAATACTTCCAAGGGTAGAATGAAAACTTCTCTAAAACATTGCTGTAGAAGTCAGTCCCTTTAATCCCCTCCCCAAAGTACTGGGGAGTTTATCAAGCAGCCATGTGAACCACTGGGTGATGGGCAGGTGAGAGGGGGAGGAAAGGGCCAGTGAGCCTGCACTGGGGGTGCAGGGTGGGCTGTGGAAGGGGGGAGGGGGAAGAAAGAAGGGGAGAAGGGGGAGGAGGGGGCGAGGGAGGGTGTCTCTGAGGGGAGCTGGGCATAAGGGTGTCAGGGCAGAGCTCCCAGCCTTGCTAACTTCACCATTTCACAGAGGGCAGAAGTCTTAAGGGCACCTGCCACCTTTGCCCCACCCTCTCCCCTCACAGACTTGCCCAGTGGAGCCGCAGCCACCTGGGATTTCTACCCCGTCCCCACACCTCAGGAAATGGCTGACAGCCTGCCCCGAGGCCTCCTCGTTGCCCAGCCAGAGAATCAATCATTAATTAGCCCGTGTGCCACCCCTCCCCCTCAGGCTTTCCAAACACAGAAATAGAAATACAGGTCCTGGCAGGTGAAAGGAAAGGCCCCGCTTGTGGAAGGCAGTTTGGAAAAAGCCACCAGTGGCATTTGTCCAGTTTGTTTTGGGCTGGAGATGCATCCTGGGCACGCATCTCTCAAGCTCTTTGCCTACCCTGCAGCCCTTCGGGGGCTGTGTCTGGGGTATCTGTAGGCCACCTGAGTAGGAAAGAGCCTCGTTGGGGAAGCAGAGAGGAGGGTGACAGGAGAAGACGGGAACAATAGACGGCGGGGATACCAGCTGTCAACTTTTTTCTAGTTTTAAGAGCTTTTTAAAAGTTACAAATAATAAACCAGGCCCCTTGGCAACCCATTTTGCAGATGAGAAAACTGAGCCCCCGAGAAGGTAGGTAGCATGTCCAAGTTTACCCGGCTGGTAGGTGGCTGACTCGATGACCGAATAAGCACTCGTGATCCAGGCCCTGCCTTCAGTGTTGGAAATTCTGCTTACCCCATCCTAGTGGCTCCCTCTCCCGAGTGCCTATTCACCCACCAGTCAGGAAGGAAGGTTCTGGAACCCAAGGAGTGGCCAGAGTGAGGTCAGACCCTCATGGCCAGAAAACTTTCCTGTCCCAGGAGAGGAGAGCTGCTCACTCAGCAGGAATGCCCTCCTCTTGGCTAGGCCCCTGGTCCAGCCCAGAACAGCAAGCGTCAGGGCACAAGAATCTTCTCAGGCCTATGCCAGGGCCCTGGAGTGGTCTGTCTTTCTGACAGCTGTTTTTGGGGAGGCACCAAGGGAAAAACCCAGGCTCAGGGCTCTTCATCAGACTCCAGGCTGGCTTTGTTCTCTGTGGCCTTGGAATACCAGAGGTTCCTGTGGTTCACACAAACCACAGAACAGAGCATGGCCTCCCCTACCCCTCAGCAGTGCCCGGAGCCCTGATGAAAGGACCAGGAGACCCTGGTGGTTGGGGAGCAGGGTTGGGGGAGAGGTTGAGGGATAGAGAGGATTCAGGAGATCTAATCTGTCTTTTGCCTCTACCCTTCACTACTGCCTCGCTCCCGGAAGGCTTCCCACATGCTGAGCAGAGTGATCCTGGACACTTTGCCAGACTTTGGGCCTCCTCCAAACTCAGGACCTCTTGCATTCTTCTGGAGAGCCCCTGCCTTCCCTGCATTTGGAGGAGCAGCCTTGAGGGTTTACCACTTTGGAGCCCGATTTTTGTATCTGTGCCTCAGTGCCCCAGCAATATGTCCACCCTGGCTGTTCTACGTACCCCACGTGAGGGTGGACACAGCATCACCTTGAGGGAATGCTAAGCATGGCATTTCTTTCCGATAACAACTATTATTTACTAAGTATTATTAAATACTAGGGACTGTTGAGTACCTTACACACACCCAGTGAAGCCAAGTTTTGAGGCAACTGGGACATAGAGGTTGCTCTGGGTCACCTCACTGCCGAGCAGTAGAGCCAGGATCCGAACCGAGGCTCATCTAAGACCTGAGCCCGCATTCTCTCCACTGCCCCATGAGGTGTTTCCAGGGCACGGAGGGCCAGGGAGCCCCAGGGGAACAAATTAGAAGACAAACTAGAAAATGAGTCTCGTTTGTCAGTTTCAGGGGCCACCCGTGGCCGACTGGGAAGAAGCTTGACCCTTAGTAATGAGACCGAGGCTTCCTCGGCCCTCCGAGAGGCCAGGTAAAGGAAAGAATAAAAAACAAGGCAAAGGTTGGGGTCACAGTGCATTCCACCTCGCCCTCGCAAAATTCCCATGCACTTGGCAAAGCCCAGGCACAGAACTCATTTGTGGCAAGAATGAGTGAGTCGGACACATTTTTCTTTTTCTTTTGTCTTCAGCTTTATTGAGATATAACTCACAAATTAAATTGTAAGATATTTCAGGTGTACATCATGGTGAATATCTGTATACATTGTGAAAGGATCCCCACTATCTAGTTAATGAACACATCCATCACCTCACAGATCTCTCTCTCTCTCTCTCTCTCTCTCTCTGTCTCTCTCTCTTTGGTGAGAAAGTTTTCCTAGCAAATGTTAACAATGTGTTTTCTCAGCAAGTGTTAATCATGACAGTCACAGTGTTTTATGTTAGATCCTCAGACCTTAAACCTATACACTTTGGTAAGCTTTGTTTAAATTTTTTCCCCTCATTTTTAGGTATGTCATCTAAGGTAGCATTTTCCTTTTGCTCGTCCTGAGCTCTTCTCCTCTGAACCTCATAGAGTATGCTGTGGTCTTGCTGCTTTCCCTGTCGTGTTACAGACTTTGAGCATGTCTGCTCGGAGACTTCATTTTTCCAAGTGGAATCACTTCCCTCAGGCTGACTGCAGAGGAGAGAGAGCCTGGAGCCCTGAGGAAGGATCTTTTTCCCGCTTGCACCATGACACTGCCCTCCACGATGCAGGGACAGTGTAGGTAAGAGTCAGGACCACAGAGCTGGCTGTCCGGCAGCCAAAGCTGGGATCCTGGCACATTCTTGCACTGGCTGTGTGACTTTCTCCCAATTGCCCGATCACATTTCTCTGAGCTGCAGTTTCTGAGTCTGAGAAGTGAGACGACTAAGGGTACTTCTCTTTTTTTATATTGTGGTGATTAAGTCAGACAAAGTGCTTGGAACACAACGGGTGCTCGGTAAGTATCAGTGACTGACAGTAAAACTAGCCACGGTAAAGAAGGTAGAGACCACGATTCGTAGACCTTGGGGAATGTCACTGTCTCCATACTCTACACTGGCAGACTCTGGAGGTTCTGAAGGTGGTAATGGAGTGAGGGGGCTGGGGAAAAGAGGATAGAACATGGATGTTTTGTTTGTTTGTTTGTTTATTTATTTATAGATTATACGCATAACATATCATAAATAATTCAAACAGTCATGATAAATGTCTCCCTTCCTCCAGCCTTTAGCCTGAGGTAACCGCATTATCTATTTGATGTTTGTCCTTCCAGAACTTTGCTATTCATACCTATGTTTGTGGCCGGTAGAAAGTCTGACCTTTGTTTTAGGAGTGTGTGTTTCAGCATACATAGTAGCATACTGGATGTAAATCTCACTCTGCAAGTTGCTTTTTTTTTTTTTTTTTGCTTAGCAATGTCTTGAACATCTTTATATCTTAGGACATAGCTCTACCTTGTTCTTTTGAACTTCTCAATCACAGTCCAAAATATGGATATAATGCATATATAATATATGCAGATATAATGCATATAAGTCTCCCCCTTTCCATGTATTTTTCTCTCTCACTTTTTTTCTCATTAAAATGTTCTGCAATGAACTCTTTGTGCACATGTGTGAATATTTTCCTGGTGAGACGGAAAATGAGAAACGGAATTGTGGGGCTCCTTTAAAATAGGCGGGATTCATTGGCTGTCCAGTAGTCTAGTCTGGCTTCTTTTTTCATTACTCTTGAATATGCCTTTAAAGATTGAAGGTAAGCAGGTTGGGCAGAGGAAGAAGTGAGGTACCTGTAAGGTTTCCTAATCCAGGGTCATTGTCATCCTCTAGACAGTGACCAAGGTGTACAGAAGTCAGGGTGGGTGTCGTGACTGGGGGATGCTCTTCATCCTGAGAACATTCCTGACTGCTCACAACTAATCGGGGAATGGAAAGAGGGTGCACCCCAGCCCCCTGGGATCCCAAGGCGACTTCCATAGATCAAACTGGGTGACTGTGTTACGTTCCTTCCTTCAGAATTCAAGAGACAGCTGGCCCCTCAGGCTTGAGACCCAGTGTCTCCATTCCAGAGCCTCAGGAGTTGTGAGCTCAGAATCAGAGAGACTTGGGTCTGTGACACAGCCCTACTCTGAGCTATGTGAGCTTGGAAAAGCCACTCACTCACTCTGATTCCCTGGTCTGTCATGCTTAGTAAAAAAAAAAAAGCATATATATTCACATCCTATCAATAGGGTGCTGTGAAAGTGGTTTGTAAACTGTTAAGAAATGGAGAAATGTGAAGGATAATGAACTTGAAGCAGTTATGGTGATGAATATAACACCAGGGTTACCTCACCAGGAGAGCCTTTCTCCTTCCTTCCCTCTCTCTTTCCTTCCCTCTCTTTCCATGAATTTAGTTGCACAGATATTTACTGAGCATCTACCAAGTCCTGGGCACCCTGCTAGGACCTGGGAACACAGTGGAAACTGTGCAAAACAAGAATCACATACTCGTGGAATAAATAGGCAGGTTCTTGCAGGGAGGTGTGCTACGTGCCATGACAGAGCAGGAGTGGACAGGGGAGGTGTGGGGAGCATGGAGCAGGGCACCTCACAGAGTCTTAGCTGTTCAGAAGGGACCTCTCAGCAGATATTGGAAGAAAGAAATGCAACCAGCCAGGCAAACAGAGGAATGGGAGAAAGTGAAGATCAAATATTCTGGTATGGGCCAAAAAAAAGTTCACAAGGTGAAGAAGGTCCAGAGGCCAGGAGGCACCAGGCACATTTAGGGACATTTCTCACTGTAGTGAGAAATCAAGTACAATTATAGTGTGTGTGTGTGTGTGTGTGTGTGTGTGTGTGTGTGTGTGTATGCATGCAGGTATGGTAGGGGCTGAGAGATGGGACTGGGACAGGGTACAGGGTTAGATCACTAATGTCCTTATAGACTTGTTAATGGAATTAGACTTTATTCTAAATGCAAGGCGAATGTCTGAAAGGATTTTAGCAGGGGAAAAGGAACGGCCAGACTTATGTTTTATTATTATTATTATTATATTTAAAGTTTAAAGTTTATTTATTCTGAGAGAGAGAGCAGGAGAGGGGCAGAGAGAGAGGGAGAGACAGAATCCTAAGCAGTGTCTGCACTGTCAGCACAGAGCCTGGCGTGGGGCTCAAACTCATGAACCGTGAGATCATGACCTGGGCAGAAGTCAGATGCTTAACTGACTGAGCCACCCAGGTGCCCCTAGACTTTATGTTTTAGAAAGTTCTTCCTTGCTGCAATGTGGACAATGGGTTGGAGGAAGCCACGTGACAGGCTGGAAGAGGCTGTGTGACCATGGTTCGCTGAGTGGTGACAGAAGCAGTGGGGCTGGAGAGAAGCAATGTTGGGGATGGGGTAGTGGAAATATTGCCCTACTTAGCTGTTGACTCTTGATTTCATCCTTGTTCTGGTGGTGACAGGCTGCAGCCCCGTGAAGACCAGATTGAATGTAAGTGATAGTCCTGTCCTATCTTCCTATATCCCCTGGAGGGCTCAGACCTTGGGTCTCCTCCAAATTGTAGCCACTGCAGGTCAATCTGGTTCTTCTCACCTCAAAACCTCAATGGCCAAGGGGAAGTTTCTGTCTGATGACAGATCCGACAAGAGAGGATAGAGATCTTGGTCCAGGACCCAGACTGTCATAGACCAGCTGATGGGATAGGGAGGAGGCATGTGCCTCAAGTTGCCCAAGGTTTTGGATTTCAAACCCTACCCCAACCTTGACAACAATAACACCCTTGGGGCTGAACAACAGACAACTGCTGAACGGGAAGGAGGGGGTGAAAAGGTGTGCAAAGGGTGTTTGCTTCTACACAGGGCAGTGAAAAAAGAGAATTGGCTGACAGGAAGGTAGGGTCCCAGGCTTGGGACTGAGTTACAGACCTTGGGGACGTCACTCAGCTTCTTGGACCTTGGTGTCCCCATCTTCATAAAGGAGGAGAATGTGGGAGCTGGCACATGTACTGGCTCCCAAGTAATAACATAGAGGAGTATTTCCTAGAGTGATTCCTTGAGCAAAAACCACTCTACACACTATCTCTAAACCCAAGTTTTCTCGTTTTCAATACAAAGTGCTTAATTAAGGATAGCTTCTTGTTTAATCTCATTGGGTTGGTTCTTGGGAGACACTGTGTGTGAAAGCACCTTGAAAACTCTTAAGTTGTAATAATACTATAGCCTGATATCACTCTTTATGGTGAACAAATGCTGTCATACCCATGATTTCGTTTAATACATTTGTCAGTACATATGTGTATTACTATTGCTATGTGTATCTACTATATAATAACGTGTGATGCTACATATAATATACATCAAATATATCTATAATATATCACTATATATAATAATACTATGTACCTCTGTCTCTGTCTCTGTCTCTATCTCCATCTCTATCTCTATCTCCATCTCTATCTCTCTCTATTCCTATCTCTATCTATGCTGGCATGATTTCTAATATGTTCCAAGGCACATTCAGTGGGTCTCTCACTCAGAGAAGATGACAAAGCTCTGACAGTGGCCTCCCAAGTCCTCCTCCATCAGGGCATGTCACCTGTCCCTTCCCTCATACATCTCCTCTCCTCGCTCCCTCTTTTATTCTGTTCCAGCCACACTGGCCTCTTGGCCTTCCTCAAATATGCCAGGCTTGCTCTCATCCCATTAGCCTGATGCTTGTCCCTCACCTCCAAGTCTTGGCCCAAATCACCTTCTCAGTGAATCCCTCTCCAGTCCCCCTTATTGCAACCCTCTCCCTGACTCTTTATCCCTGTTCCTCTGCTTTATTTCTCTCCACCACTGACATATTATATTTATCACTTATTTATTTGTTTGTCACCTGTTCTCTCCCTCCCCTGCCCCCTGTAACAGATAAGTGGCATGAGGGCAAGGAGGGCTCATCACTTTTGTTCCCCCATGTCTGTTATAGTGCCTGGTACATAGGAGGGGCTCAGTAAACATTGGTGCTTGCGTGCGTGTTCGGTGGAATGAATGGTAGCAGCAAGGATAACACAATGACTTTATTGTGACCAAGTGGTGCTGGGCGCTGGACACACAGCAGTTAACAAGACAAACACTGGGCCAAAGTCTCAGCCGTGTGTGCCCCCCATTGGTTCTTGGCAGCTGGCGGTAGAAGCAGAAACTCAGTAGCCCTTAACTTTTTACCTGGGAATGCCGCCTGCCTGCTGTTTTTTGTTACAGGCAGCTGAGGATGCTCTGAGTACAATCCGGGTGGAAGTCGGGTTCAGGCCCTGGCCAGGGTCAATGAGAGGTGTACAGGGAGCAGCCTCCCCCAGACCCCAAGGGCAGTGGGAGACAGCTAGATCAGCCTCCTCCTCTTTGGCATTCAGCCCTGCCACCAAGGGCTCCAAATCTCTGGGCAAAGGTCACAGCACCTGATGCCCAGAGGACATGTGACCAGAGTGCTGCTGAGTTGGAACAAGCCACACAATCAGGTCATTGTGTTAAACGCGCAGGTCCCCTTGCCAAGACGCACCCCATTCCATCAATGCCAGGATTTTCTGGGGCCCTGATCTACAGGGACCCTAAACTGGGGAGGGTGTTGTCTCAAAGGTCTTAAGGGGAGGAGGGATTCTTCTGGGAGACCCATTGTCCCTGGTCTGTTCTGAGAGCCAGGAACAAGTGGGTAATGGAGAAAGAAGCACTAAGCCCAGCCTGGCTCTGTGCCTCACGAGGAGTGGCAGACCCTGGCAAGATCGTTACTCTTTGACTCTTGGTGCACTTTGGCTTTAACCATTGTCTTCCAACATTTGCTTTGGGTGGTGAAGACTGCTGATCACTAACTTTGATATTTTAGAAATCCAAAGATTTTCCTTCTGTTATGACTGGGTCCAAGGATTCGCAGGAAGTCCACTCTTGAAAGGAGATCTTCCTTCACAGAACCAGCAGGCCACTAGGCAAGGATTTGGGGCTACTGAACTCTGGGTGAATCTGCCAGACTAAGAGCATTGTGGGGTGGGCCTCTGGAGAACCAGATCAAGCTGTCAGAGAGTACATCCCCCCTTTTCCACTTTTAAGCTGAATGGCCTTGGGCAAACTACCTAACCTCTCTGAGACTTAGTTTCCTCATTTATAAAATGGGGATGATGATGCTTGTCATATATGATTGCAGATGATCTTAAATGAAATGAGGTCTGTAAAATATTGACCTGCACAACAAGAATGCATTTGTTACTGTCCCTGGAGGAGTGAGGGGTCAGAGGAGGCTTTGCACTCTGTAGATGCTCAGGCAAAGCTTACTGGTAGGTTTCACTCCACAGACCATTCAGTGACTTTAAGAGAGTCCCACCCTGCGTGGGTTGTTTACTTTTTTCATCATAGGTGACCCTAAGGAAGCTGGCATGATGCAGTAGCCTTCAGCTGGGTGGACACAGCAACCTTGATTTTAACAGACAGGAGAATAAGGAATTTGCTTCTTACACTGCAAGATTCTTGAGCACCTGGTGTGTAGTGAGTAAAACAGAAGTGAATCTGCACTTGATCTGAGCCAGAAGACTGAGAAGTTATAAGAGGTGAATCTGAGTCAGGGAGCTTGCGGTCAACCAGGACCACCTTGGGTCCTAGTTACTCATGGGTTCAGAGATCCCAGTTCTCAGCACACCTTTCCACAAGAGAGAGGGAGAGGCAGTAAACAGCACTCGCCCTTCTCCATGTTACCTTGCAGGAAAGAGATTGGTCTAGAGGCTGGGACCTAGGTACCTGAGATGCCCTTGTCCATAAACCTGGCTCTTGGGGGCTAGTAGATGATTTTTGTGTTCTATATTTTATCTCTCCATAGTCATCCTCCAGGGCAACATCCACCCTCCCTGTCCCCCCACCCCCCGACATATGAAGGAAGGTCTGGGCAAGGGAAGAGGAGCATTACAATTATTAGAGGTTAATTTTTTTTGGCATATGTGTGTCCATTCTCCCACATCATTTGTTGAATGGACTTTATTCCCCCATTGAACTACTTTTGCACTTTTGTCAAAAATCCACTGGACATATTTGTATGACTGAATTTCTGGACTCCTATGACCCATTAATCTATGTGTCTCTCCATCTGCCAATACTATAGGTTATCTTCATTACAGTAGCTTTACAAGTAATTCTTAAAATTGAGTGCTGTGAATCCTACAACTTTTTTCTTTATCCACAATTTATTTTGACAATTCAAGTTTTCTTTTCCTTGCCTTTCCATATAAATTCTTTTACTTTTAGTTTTCAAATTCATTTAATGGCAAGTGGTAATTAGCAAATTGGCAACGGTTATCCTGAAGTTACTACACTCGCTGTGTTGTGATTTCTTAGGTTTGATCAGATAACCTAGGATCAGACATGCCCCCTCATAAGATGAGTCAGAGTTGGTTGATCACCAGCACTTATCAGACCAGACCTAGACAAAGGACTAGGTCTGGGGACATGTCCCTGGTCTTAATATAGTGAATGATTAGCCTGGGAGGAGCATTACAATTATTGAGCACCTACTTAGTAAGCATCAACTACGTGGTGGATGCTGTCCAAGGTGCTGTCTGCTGCCATTCCCACTGTTCTGGGTGCTCTTATTCCTAAAGAAAAGGGCCCTGAGACCTTCAATTTTGGAGCTGGAAAGTCTTGGAGGCTTTGGTCTGCCACTTACTGGAGGACCTTAAGATGTGACTTAGCCTCTTTCGACCTCAGTTGCCCCCCCTGTGAGATGGGGGTAATTAGAACGCCCACATTTTGAGTGTTGTTGATGATTAAATGAGATGAGATACGCAAAGCACATGGCACAGGGCTTGCTAAATGCTCTGAAGTTTTTAGGGATGATGATGATAAAATAGAGTTGGATCCGAAAACCTTCCCCAGATGTGATCCTTGGTCTTGGTGCTACCTGGAATTTCCAGCTGCGCAGCAGAGAGGTCTTGACTCTGGCAGTTCTGGGAGTACAACTCTATTTCTCACTTGCCTGATCACTCGGTGTCATTTATTTCTTCCAGAATATTTCCATTCTGGGGTCTGAGAGTTGGGTCCCAGGGCGCTGGGCCAGCGGTGCAATGTCAGAGCTGTTCCAAAGGACAGAAAGGCCCCTTGCCTCCTCCAGGTGCCCTCCTCTGCATGGGGAGAAGCGGAGGGGGGGGGGGGTGCGATGAGGATGAGCCCCGCGTGGGCCGGGCTGGCTCTCTCCCAACCCGCCCAGCGGTGGCCGACTTGCTCTAGTTACCTCCTCCCACCGGCTGGGTCTCCAGGTGCCTTCCTTTAATTAAAAGTCTTTAGCCTTCCGCGACACGGGCCTTCATTTGCATGGGATCCCTCCCTTTATGCAGCCTCGGTATCAGAACGAGCCAGGAGGTTAACGGAGCGTCGTCGCGCCTTGTCCCGGGACAGCCGGCTGAGCCCAGCGCCTAGTCCCCGCCAGGGCCCCCGGGGACTCCGCATGCCGCGGAGCCGTTCTGCCGCCCCGCCTGGCTGGCCTGGCTCGAACCTGGCCGGAGCAGAGGCGTCCCGGCTCCGCTCCAGCGCCGGCGTGCCCTAGCCTCCCGCCTCCCCGCGTTTGCAGCCCGAGTGGCCCGCGGTCCTTGAAGCCTGGGCGAGGTCCTCTGCGTCTCTGCAGCCTTCGGAGCTGATCTGGACGCATGGGAATCCAGGAGGAAGGCGGGTGTTTTCCAATCATCTGTGTTTGCCCGTCCCTGGACTGAGTTCCAGGGGTTTTGCAGGGCAAGTCATGACTCCCTCCCCAAGGAAACAAGAGCTGATCAGGAGAAATTGGTATTGGAGATTATGCCAAGCACTGTGCTATCAAGGTAGGAAGTGGTTAAAAACTGCAGGAGGGTTTCACCTCAAGGGGCACTGGAGTTTAAAGGAAAGCAGGAAGTGAACTGCCAGTCAAGGCCAGTGTCTCGCTGAGGAGGAGGAGGAGGAGGAGGAGGAGGAGGAGGAGGAGGAAGGAGAGATAAGAGGAGATTCCGATGCTTAGAAAAATCAGGCACATTCACCAGGGTCACATTGATGCCCAGTCCAGCTGGCCTCCTAGACCGGTCTTTTCCCACTCAGAAGAAAAGGAAGCATCTACCCTGGAGTGACCAGACTCCTTCTTTCCCAGATGCTCATGCTGTAGTGGAGAAGATAGACACAGACCTGGGAAACTCTAGGTCAAGGTCTTTGCTTCTGACGCCACATTGGGCTCTAACCTCATGGTTTTAGTTTCCTCAGCAGACCTAAAGTTTTCTGTGTAACCCTCCCCCCCCCCCCAATCTGTTCAGTGTTACTGGAGTCAGTCCCTCCATCACCAGCAGCCCCAATGTCTCAAGGCCAGGGAGACAAGAGTGGTCAACCTTTTTTTTTTTTTTTTTTTTTTTTTATGTGGCAGGCCCAAATTCTTAGAGATAAGGAAGAGGAGATACAGTGAGGGTTGCTTTATCTTTGCTTATTATGTTTTTACTCCTTTTCCCAGATTGATTCTGAAGACCTCCCATCCCCCAAATCTTATGAACTAGTTTAAATCTTCCTTTCTACAAGTCCCTTTTTCCATTTTCATTTCCTTGGACTAGGAAAAAACACCTTCCTCAAAATGGCCTCCAACAGGTCTCTCCTCTAATTCAGACACTGTGACTATAAAGCTATATTAAAACACAAACATTTTTGTTGAGAAGAGTGTGACAATATGCGTCCTAAGGCCCAACAGACAGTAGTAAACACTGGGCCATTCGATTAGCTTGCTGTCACGTAGAAGGCAGAGTATGACCCCCAGAGGATGGATCTTTGGGGACAGGCACAGCTTGAAAGAGGTGCTGGAGGACTGGAGATGAGGAGGGAGGAAGACAAGGGTGTGAGCAGTGAGCCACGTGAGCGGAAGTGTTAAGAGAGGGGGTAATGAGGGCTAGAAAAAAGGCATCCATGCAGGCTCCGAGGCAGGATCCTGAGACTGCCTTGTTCCCTCTGGGTCCTCACTGCCTTGCACAACCTTTGGATGTAGGTTCTCAATAAATATTGAAAGTAGTCGGTATTAAATGACTGTACCAAGTAGAAGTCCTCGAGGGAGAAGATATGGGAGCAGGAGAGGAGCCTGGAAGGCAGGTCTTGTGCAGATGAATTCTATTTTCAGGTTGCATCTTCGTGAGAGAGGGAGTGGGGTGGAGGGCACACATGTCAACATGAACTGAAGCCCTCGTTTTCTCCTAGTGCCTCCTTGGCCTCATGAAAAGAGAGACATTTCCTAAAAGTGTAAATAAGTTTAATTGAGTTTACTGGTGAATAGCCAATTAGGCTTGTCCTGGGAGGAGGTTAGGGGGCTGGCTTCGTAGTATGTAGACACCTCACTGATGAGGTGAAAGGAAAGGTCTAGGTAGGTCTAGGGGTTCAAGGAATGTTCATCCCGCGGGAGGGAGGCTTGTCTCCACCTGGCACAGACATAATAGCATCAGTAGTGCCAAAGGTCTTCCTGGATAGTAGAGTCATTGAAACTCTTTAGGTGCAAGTAAAGGCATCTAATGTGGATCAATTAGAGAGAATATTTTCATTGCTAAAGCAAAAAAGTAGAATTTCTTCTCTTCCCCCTCTTGCCCTTCCTTTCCCTGGCCTCCTCCTCCCCCTTCTCCTCCTCTCTTCCCCCCTCCCCCACTCCTCCTCCTCCTCCTCCTCCTCCTTCCTTCCTTCCTTCTAAATTGACTTCTTTGGGTTTTAAACCTGCCTCTAGTCCTAACATGGGCATTTGGTAAATGAACACATGAATTCGTTCTTGGCATTTTATTTTATTTTGTTTCTTTTTAGTTTAGAGACAGAGAAATCGAACAAGCAGAGGCTGGGACAGGGGAAGAGAGAGAGAGAGAGAGAGAATCTTGTGCAGACTCTGCACTGAGTGATGCGGGGCTCGATCCCACGACCCCGGGATCATGACCTGAGCAGAAATCAATAGTCGGACATGCAACTGACTGAGACACCCAGGTGCCCCCATTCTTGGCATTATAGATGCAACTGTGGGATCTCCAGAGGGGATCCTTCCAGCAGCTAGTCTGGAGACATCTGGGATGCTTCTCTGATTCCAGTAGATGCTTTATTCTGTTTTGGTTGGACATTCGGCTGGAACAAGGGGTCATCCTCGAGAAAAGTCACATGGCCTCTCCAATAGACAAGTCAGGAAAAATGGTGGAGGTGGGGGGCAGCGGTTGAAGTTGGTGAGACTCACTTTTCAGAGTCAAAGAGAGAGAGAGAAGGCCCATCAGGCAGAGTCTTGTTCCTCGTGTTTCATATCTGTGTGTGCATGTATAAGGGTGTTCCTTCCAATCACCATCTTGGAGGTCTTCAAAGAATTAGAGGTTAGGACCAGCACTGGCCAAAGTTCATAAGTTTTGTTTGCTTCTCTCCTAGTTCTTATTTCCTTTTGCAGGAAAGGGAGCAACGAGGGGGTGGGGTGGGGATGCAGAGTGGGGCTGGGGGAGAGAAGGGGCAGCAAACATGATGAGTCCCTGAGGACTAAGGCAAAGGAAGAAACAAGTCCACGAGAAGCTGATCTGGGTCTGTGAAGAAAGTCCGAGCACTTAAAATGTCCTTCTGGGATTCCCAGACAGTGTTCTTGGTGGTTTCTTTCCATTGGCTAGACTGCCTGTAAATCGGGTAGGTGCCACCAGGTGGAGAAGTGTCTGGATTACAGCCTCATGACTCACATTATTTCCCATGAGTGTGGGAAACTGAGAAGATACAGGGTTTTAATCATCATGCTTAAAACTGTTCCTAAACACACACACACACACACACACACACACACACACACACACACACTACCAATTATTGAGAAAGGACTCCTCCACTAGTAAGTATTATAAATTCACGGAAGTTATTTATCACTAATCCTCTCCAGAACTTTGTTGCTTTTTCTTGCAGTGATTTCTAAGTCCAGCCCTGAAATTCTAGGAGTCCGTAACATAACATTTACAACAAGACTTATTGTACTTCATTTTTCCTAGCTCTTTACAGCGTTGGGGTCTCAACTGCATTCCCCATCTGTTCCTTTCTTACGGTTTACTTGAGCTCTGTGTCTTTTAACATCAATAACCATTCCCCGTCAACTTCCTCAACTTCTTTCCTCTCTGTTTAAAAGACGTCTCTGTCTCTCCACTCATCCATTCTCCCCTCTTCTCTGGTGTGCTAGACACAAACGGCATGTACTTTCTTGGATTCCTGCAACTACCTTCTTTCTCTCTCTTGTTTGGAGCCCATCGCATCTTCTACTCCAAGACTTGATCACTCTGTGAGATTTGGCACGTGGGTGGACAAAGACTGAATGAGGCAATCTGGAAGTTCAGGGGCATGGGCTCGCTGTTGGGTAAATCTTGACTGGTAGGAAATGAGACACTAGAGGAGGATGGTCACATAAATTCCCCATCTCCTTTCAGTGGGTGCCTCACCTAAGGTATGGTTTTCTTCTTGCAGAGAAGAGAGAGAACATGTCTTGTGAGTGAACTGCTGTGTGTCTTCCCAGCTTGTTGTGAAGTTTCCAGCAGCACAGTAATGCATTTCAGCACCGTGCTTCACACCTTCTCCTGCCTTGCTTCCATTTTTTCCCTAACCTTCACTGTCCTGAGGGCTTGCACCTTTCCCCCAGGCAAAGTGTCAGCACTTCAATCCTTGCCTCAGGCTCTGCTTTCCATAGGCTAAAGGCTGAGATACTTGGCCTCAGAAGACAGTGTCCCCTTCCTTTTAAGGACAATTTTCTCACTTGGGTTCTCATTTCAATCTCTTTCTGCCTCCTCTGTGCTTCATTAACCTTTCTTCAGTTTCTTTTTTGTGATATAATCAACATATAAATTTTTCCATTGTTTTCAGTTTTTAACTCCTCCCTCTTTATGGATTCCTTTCTCTCTTTTTAAAAAAAATTTTAATGTTTATTTCTTTATTGAGAGAAAGAGAGAGAGAGAGAGAGAGAGAGAGAGAGAGAGAGAGAGAGAATCCCAAGCAGGCTCCACATGCTGTCAGCATATAGTCCAATGTGGGACTCAAACTCACGAAAGGGGAGATCATGACCTGAGCCAAAACGAAGAGTCAGACACTTAACTGACTGAGCCACCCTATGGGCACCCCAGGCGCACCTAGGGATTCCTTGCTCGTAATCTATGGACATATTCAAGTATTTCCATGAAAAATAAACATTCCCTTTACTAAAAGTGTTTAATTTCATCTCTTCACAAACAGATTTCTTATAAAGTTATACTTACTGCCTTTATTAGTTTTCTAGGGCTGCCATAACAATGTAGCACAAATTGGATGGCTTAAGGCAACAGAAATTCACTTTCCAATGGTCCCGGAGGCTAGAAGCCTGAAAGCAAAGTGTTGGCAGGGCTATGCTTCCTCTGAAGGAACATCTTCCTTTGCCTCTTTCAGCTTCTGGTTGCTTCAGGCGATCCTTGGTTTATAGCAGGGTAACTCCAATGTCTACCTTTATCTTCACAGGGCTGTCTTCCCTCTGTGTGTCTGTGTCTTCACAGGGCATTCTCCTCTCTCTTATGAGAACATCAATCATACTGGATTAAAGGCCCATCCTCATGACCTCGACTTAATTACATCTGCAAATACCCTATTTCCAAATAAGGTGCCAGGGATTAGGACTTCAATATCTCTTTCAGGGGGACACAATTTAGCCCATAACACTGCCTAAAGGTTGTTACTGCCAACACAGTCCTTGGCTTCTTGTAACTAGGTTTCTTTCCATACCTTGCTACTCACGTGGTTCCCATAAAGGTCACCAATGCCAAATTCAGTGGCTTTTCTCAGTCCCTCTCCTTGTGACCGCCCTGCAGTATTTGTCACGGTTACCTTTTTCCCTCCTTCCTGAAGCCCTCTGCCCACCTGATATCCAGGTCATTGTGCCCATCTCTGGCCCGTTCTGTCTTCCGTACTGTTCCACATGTGCCTTTTATGACTTTTCCTTCTTGCCCCATCTCCAATTCAAGATGTGTTTTAACGTTGGGGCCTTGGTCGTATTCTTCTCTTTCAACACACTCTCTCCTCTGGCCGACTCCCAACCTTCACGCTTCAGTGGTCTCTTCTAAGTAGATAACAAATATATCTCTCTGGTCCGACTGTCTCCCAAGCTCAGGGCGAGCATTACCGCTTGGAAATCACTGAAGGGCCTCAAAGGTAATATATCCCAAGCACAACAGATTATCTTTACACACACATATACACACACACACAGGCACACACACACACACACACACACACACACACACACACCCTGATCAAAGAAACAACTTGTTTCCCTTCTTGGCTTTCCTATCGCTAGTAACAACCACAACACCCTCCCATTCTTTGTTTTCCCGGCATCCATGTCTGTCTTTGTGAAATTGTTCTGAGACCAGACCAGCGAGATGTGCCTTATTGCCATTATTGTGAACCCAGCTTTAGACACAGGCTGTTGACGCCTGGGGAAGTCTGGTCTACACCTGATTCTGTGGGCTAAGACTCCCACAGCAATACTAGCAAAAGGATATGTAGCAGCCCATTTGGGAATAAGGTAACCCTGGGCCTGGTTTCAAACCCCATGAGGCCCAGGGGCACCCTCTCACTCACATGCTGTTGGTTTGGGGACATACGACTTCCACATTAATTGTACATTTTTTTCAGAGCCTCTGGTGGAGAATCTCACACGTAGCTAGCTTCCCATAAATGTGGTTGAATGATGGAATTTGCCTGGGTGCTTATCTCAGCCATAAAACCCAACACACTTGCACTCAAGGATCTGTAAATAAGCAGTGGATACTGCTTCTCTGTAACCCAACTCCCCAGAACCTTCCTTCCCAGCACAGCCAGAGAGCATAATAATGACCATGTTTAAGATTCAGGGCTGGAGTGGACTGTAGAGATGAACCTGCTCCAATGCCTTCATTCCACTGACACTCTGAGACACCGAGGAACTTCCCCAGGGCCCTGTGTGGTCCCCTTCCATGCTACCTGCATTATTTGCTTTCTCCATAAAATGGACAGCATCAGGCAGAGGAGTCCTTCTACCTCCTCACCTGCCTGCGGTGTCGTCGGTGGGGGTGCGGTCCCATTGCACATTTTAATCCTGTGGGTGACATCCACCCACAGCACCGTGGGAAGTCTGCTTGGCAGCAAAGCATCTTGGGATAACTTAGAGATATTGTCCTGCGGTGGATCCTTGGGGGTCCCGAAGTCTCAGCAGAGGGAGCAGGGAAGAGAAGGACGGTTCAGAGGCTGTCATGTATCAGGGAACATAAAGGGTACCTCTGTGTTCATATGTAGCCCAAGTGTATGTTCTGGTCTCAAAAACTGTCTTGGGACCTTATAGCCTCTTTTAATAAAGGAGGCCTTGCTGGACAGCTGAAGACTGGGATCAGTCGCATATTTAACACCTCTTCACAGGGGGGCCTCATACTGTGCCTTGTATCAGACTGTGCCCCAGACAGACTGGGGAATGCAGGTTTATTTTATCTTACATTTAACTGAACTTATTGTATTCGTAAGTGTGTTGGGGTGGGATGAGCATGTGATGGGTGCCCAGACACGGCCTGAGGTCCAGGCTGAGTACAGGGAGCTGACTGCTCCAGGAGGTGCTGCACAGTCAGGGAAGGTCTTTGGAATCCGGGCCGTTTGTTCACAGCGCCCATGAAGAGGCTCCAGGCTCCAGGCCCCAGGTGGGGTCCAGGCAAGTGGGAAGCAGGCCTCAGGTGTCACAGAGGGCTGGGGACACCCATCTCCCTAACACTCAGGTGTCCCCTCTTACATGAAGTCTTCTTGGCCTCGGTGTCCTGTTCTTTGACACTTTGAACCTATGGGCTCATTGGGCAATTGTCACGTGGCTCCGGGCTCAGAGGGACCTTAAGCATACAGCTGGAAGAAATAGAAGGTCAATGAGGAGTCATCCACACAAGGTCCCGGTAGGATTGTGGTTGCGGCAGAGCCAGGGTGGGCACCAGGCTCCCCGAGCCCAGCTCCTCCCCAGGGCTGCCTTGTCACCCCCCTTAGCCTGCTGGCTGTCTCCGCACCTTGGAGAGCAGTGCCCTGCGGTGGCTTGGGCTCTCCATTTCCTCCAGCTCTGGGCTGGAGATGCAGTGAGCAGCGAGCCTGCTCCATGCCAGGCCCTTGCTGGGTACTGACTCATCTGTCCTCTCAATCACCCTAGGAGATGAGCACTGGCTGCTTCTTCTTCTTCTTTTTTTAAATCTTTTTAAATGTTTATTTATTTTTGAGAGAGAGAGAGAGAGACAGAGAAAGAGAGAGAGCCATCCAAAGCAGGCTCCACGCTCTGAGCAGTCATCACAGAGCCGGATGTGGGGCTCGAACTCACCAGCTGCGAGGTCATGACCTGAACTTTGAGGTCATGACCTGAGCTGAAGTCAAACGCTCAATGGACTGAGCCACCCAGGCGCCCCGAGAGGCACTGGTTTCTTAATGTTGCAGTTAAGGAGCCTTAACTCAGCGGGTCGGAGAGTGTCCTCAAGGCACCCAGATACTTGCTGGCTTCTGGAGGAGCCCAAGGAGGACCGCCCCAGGCACTGCACGCCCGCCCCTGCCCTCCGCAGCCCACCTCGGGCTGAGCTCTCTGTGCCAGGCCCTCCACCCCGAGCAGCTCACCTGGGCAGGCGAGTGGAGATTGCACGGCTGGCGAGTGATACATGGCAAGCATCGCCTCCTGCCTGACAGGCAGAAGATAAACAGCTCCCCGTTAAATCTCACTTAATGCTGATATTTATAAATTTATTCAGCTTGTGTTTACTGAATCGAGAGAATGCCTAATAACATAGCGTGCTTCATCTCACATGTTTCTACTAATGAGAATGCAAGTATTGCTTAATTTTTTTTTTTAACATTTCATTTGCTTTCCACTCTCCCCCCCCCCCGCTGCCTCTACCTCCTCCTGTTGTTGTTGGTTCAGATTTTAAGCTGTGGCTAAACTCTGGGAAGTTTGGGCTTCTTGGATGTCAGCGAGGAGAGGAGCAAAGTGGGCGTGGGTCTGTGGTTGCAGGGAGCCCCGTTCCCCCCACGCAGTTCACCCCATAACGTCCATGCTCAAGGAGTCAGGGTGCTGAATGCCAGGGCACGCTGAGGGGAGACAGAAGCCTGCTGCACTTTGGGGGGCTGCGGGCTCTGAGTCAGAGTTGGCAGTGTCGTGAAGCTTCAGGACGGGGAATTTAGGGCAGAGAGCAGGGGACAGCACCCTAAGCTTTAGAGAGACAAGGAGGATGGCTAGAATGAGCAGAAGAGTAGAGGCAACACCTGCGGGGCTGTGGTGCAGCTGTGTGTGAATGTGTGTATATGAGCATGTGTGTGAGTGTGTGTATGTGTAAAAGGTGTGAGTGTGTGTGAATGTGTGTGTATATGCATGAACCTGTGTGAGTAAGAGAGAGGGAGAGGGAGAGACTCGGCTTTTACCTTGGTTTGAGCTGCTCACCATGGGTGTGTTAAGGTGAATGCCTTCCCCTGACTGTTGATGGCCCTGAGGGGGACGGTGCTGGCTGCTGCAGGGTGGTTATGGGGCATGCCAGGCCAGTAGGCTGCACCGGGCCAGGGAGTGTGCCAGGAGCAGGGCAGGAGAGGTGACAGAGATCAGCAGAGCTCAGGAGGACGCTCACAAATGCATTCTGGCAGAGGGCCGAGGGTAGGGAGAGCTGTGCTGTGCTGCGCTTCCTTGGCAGGGAGAGAAAGGAGCGGGGTGGCAAGCCGCCAGGCCTGGGTGGCCTGGTCGACAGGGAGTCAAGAAGAGGGAGGACACCATGGAAAAGTCTGGAATCAGGGTGGGGTTGCAGAGAGCTGGAGCCCGGGAGGAGGAAGGCAGAGGCATGCTGCCCAGGGGACAGGACTGGGAGGGACTGGGGAAGGTGCACAGGGACAGGGGGAGGGACAGGAGTCTGCTCCAGGGGGACAGAAACAGGATCTGCGATGAGGAAGTGGGAGAGAAGATGGGTACAGGCCTGCCCGGGACCCCGTCCCCCCGCCAGTCCCGACCAGTGGCTGCTGTTCATCCTCCCCCAGCCCCGCATGGAACCTGCACGCTGTCCAACGTGTCTCTTTCCCTTGTAGGGTTTTCCTTCTCTCTTCCAAGCAATGATTCTTACCATGGAACTGAAACATCATTTTTAATTTGAAAAACTGTATATAACTTTGAATATAAAAGTCACGTGGAATAATTTATACTTTTCTGTCCAGACCCCCTACACGTGGAAACTTACCGAAAGCTGTAGACACTTCTCTTACAGTTCAGCCAATGGCCCCCTGCCCCCTCCCCGTGCCTTGGCTGGAGGAGAGGCTGTAATGAAGGAGACTGGCCTTCTGGCCCTGACCCCTGTGACCTTGGATGAGCCACGGGCCCCTTTGAGCCTCATGACCTGAAGCTCCGGGCCTTCTGGTCCTACTCCAGGCGACCGATTCTGATCTGGGCATCACCTTCTGCTGGCCCAGCAGAACAAGAGGGCCTGGCATGGCCTGGGGCAGCTCTGGGAGAGTATTTTCTGCTTTTTTCTCATTTGAGAGGCGGCAAGGTCGTCTTCCCTGAAGTCTGGCATCTTACGGGGTCTCATGACTTTGGGCATCGCCCAGGGGGCTGGGACCAGCACGGGAAGCCACGGAACTTGGGGAGAGGATGGAGGACCCAGCCAAATGCCAAAAACCATTTCCCCGAGGGCAGGGAGTAGGTAAGGCATCAAGTTCTGGTTCTGCCGATCGCTGGCTCTGTGCCCTATACAGAGTACTCACCCTGTCCGTGTGCCTGTTTCCCCGTCCACAGATGTCATCAGATGACCAAGAAAAGCTTTCCAGCTCTACTGATAGTCTAATTCCACAGCTACCTGCCCAGGCAGCCCTACACCACGGTGTCCTCACCTTCACCACCCGGCCCCACGGGCTGACCCACATAGGGCTGGGGAAGGGACAGCCCTCCCTGCCAGGGCCAGCACATCCTGGTCCATCTGATTCGCTTCCCTGAGGGTTGGGGAGCAGGCAGGTGGCACGGACATCGGAGGTCTTGGGTAGCAGCTACCTGTTTTCGGAGTGAGTGGGGAAGCCCCATGCCCAGCCTGTACTACATCTGTCTGCTTCCTGTCCCCTGATTTGGTCCTTTCCACATGCAGCCGGTGTCCCTGTTGACATCTATGCTCATACCTCTGAGGTTCATAAGGATGGTCAGCCATCCCAGGCTCCTCTCTGTTCTGCAGCAACAGCAGGAACTTCCTCTTGAACCCCCACCCCCAATGCCTCCCTGTGGGCCCAGCTCTGTTTGGGGTTCCTTCAGGAGGAGGGGGAGGGGGACAGGGGCTCATCCCTCTCTTTTGTGCTGCCTTTCCCTCCCACTTCCGCTCCCCTCGCTGCTCCGGGTGACCTTTCACCCCTCCCTTGGATGTCCCTCAAAGGCAGCTCCTGTGGTTAATAACTTCGGCTGGCAACCCCACACAAAGCCAGGGCCGGAAACCATTGTCCGGGGGACAATGGCCGAGCAGCCCAATAATGAGGCGGCCACAGTGTTGTCTGACATCCTACGTTGCCCTGGCAAAGGAGGAGGGGCAGTGGGGTTTGCCATGCCCTCACCTCCTGGAGTTGAATTATTCCCCTCGCGCATGGTGGCTCCTCTTTCTGAGGGGACACCAGGCACCTGTACCCCCCAATCCGCCCCATTTTCCTGGGACTGCAGGCTGGGTAGATGTCACCCAGAGACACCCCTCCCCGCCAATATACACCACCACTGCTCCGACTCAGCTCATTTTCCCACTCCCAAGCCCAGAGGCAGAGCACCGCATGCTTTGGCAATTGATTGGCTTTGGCAAATGGATCAGGGAGGGGAGATCTCGGCCTGCTGCCTGATGGGAAACCTGTGGCACTCTGAAGAGAGTGTAGGCTCTGGAGCCGGCAGGTGTGGGTTCAAGGCTTCCCTCCTCCCTTCCTGGCTGTGTGACCTTTGGGAAGCTGTTTAACCTCTCTGAGTCTCTGCTTATTCATTTGTAAAAGGGATGGGAGGGGAGCCAAGAGGAGGGGCCTCAAAGGTCACCTCAGAGGTGAGTATCTGTGACCTCTGGCAGTTGCCACACCCTTGCCACTCTTGTGGGGACTTAGACAGCGTCCCTCCCCTTGTCCCCTCCTGTGTGGGAGTAGCCCTGCCTCAGTTACCATCTGACTTCTTTTTAGGCAGGCCCCTGTCTTGGGTCCCAAACCAGACTGTAAATTACTCGGGGACATAATGTGTCCCATGCCGTTCCTCTGTCTCTCCCCCCTTCTGCCCTCTGCACAGTGCTGGGCACTCTGGGTCCCAGTGAAGCCACAAGAATTGATTGCTGATACTTGCAAAAGGTTTTCAAGCGATTCTCAGCTCTGCTGACCACTAGACTTACCTGGACAGGTTTAAAAAATACCCAGTAATTTTGACCTAGTGTGGTCGATGGCATTGGGTGTGTGCGTGTATGTGTGTGTGTGTGTGTGTGTGTGTGTGTGTGTGTGTGAGAGAGAGAGAGAGAGAGAGAAAAAGAGAGAGAGAGACAGGTGGGAGTATTTTAACATCCAGGTACAGAAACACTGATTTGTGTCCTCAGAGAACGTGCCTTCTCACATTTAGCTTGAGCACAGCCCTTCTCTGGGGGGAGAAATGGTCTTTGTTGGAAGACATTCTGGAAGGCAGTCTACTTTACCATGGCTTGACTGGAAGCAAATGGTTTAGAGGTAGGGATAGTTTTCGTTTTAAATCAAATTTATTGAGCTATAATTTGAATATACTAAAATGTACCCACAGTTCATGAGTTTTGACTAATATGTACCTCTGTGTAACCCCTGCCCTAATCAAGATACAGAATCATCTGTGGTCCCTGAAAGGGTCCTCGCAGACCTGAGATGTTAAAAACTTCCCAGCTGATTTTGTGGCACAGCGGAGTCTGAGAATTGTGAAGGCTGGACACTCACCTACTGACTAGCCATGCTAGTCACTTCTTGCACTTTGGCACACACGGCCTCACCCGGGGATTGGTGAAAAGCTGATTCCGTCCCAGGGCTGGGCCTGGGACTCTGCATTCCTAACATGCTCCGCCCACACTTTGAGACCTGGGTTCCACATCCCTCACTCTGCAGATGAGGGAGCTGAGCATCAGAACACGCATGTGAGTGACCTGGAAACCCTGCTTTTGAAGCTCCTGGCCTAGTGACAGTCCTACCCATGCCTTCCAATCGTTCTCTTTTTTAGCACAGCTCAAACCCTGAGTCCCAGACAAGAGGCCTGGCTGTGATGGCTTCTCCCTTCTCCTTCCTTCTGGGTGTTGTCTGTAGCTTCCCGCCTACTCCCACCTGCCTTGGACCCCCTTACGTCCCTCTCCTGGGAAAGATCTCCTTTGCTGCCTGTTCCTGAATGACCTACCCATCCCCTAGCAACACCCACCTTCCCCGGCCCATTCTATTCCTTGCTGTGCATCAGTCCAACTTAATGAGCAAGTGTTTATTAAGCATTAGCACCGGGCCAGGCCTGATCATGCCCTTGAGGAGGAGGATAAACCAGAAACTATGATTAAGTTAACCGAGAAGGCAATTAAATAACAGAATATATGTACTGGAAGAGACCTAGGTGATCCCCCCCCTATTTCACTGATAGTGTTTAGGGGAAGCCTTCTACCCAGGGCAGAGGGGTAGGTAGAGTAGACTTGGCAGGGGAGGAAGGATTTGAGAAGGCCTCTGGACATAGCGTAGGAGAAGCTGTGAGAAGTCAAGGCAGGGCATCCTGGCTCATGGCAGGAAGGAGACTCTCTCATGGAAACTGGGCCCCAGTTCTCAAAGGTTTGGGAAGAGGTCCTATGGAGCTGGCCGCCCAGACAAGCCTGCCAGGATAGTCATCACTGCTGGGGCACGGGAAGTGTCCACCCAGGAGCCTTCTGGGCACTGGGTGTATGGTGTCACCTCCCCCAGCACAAGCAAGGTGTGTGCCTGGGGTGGTCAGAGGATTACGTGCTGTAACTGCTGGGACCTGGAGATGTTTGGTCTGGGAGACCTGGGGGCCATGTTTAAACATCAGCAAAGCTATAACACTGATGTCATTAAAACTGTGGAATTTAGAGAGAGGATGGATTCAGTTCACCCTTGGGAAAAGCTAGGTTCTAACACCGGTCCCCCAGGATAGACTAAGCCACCTGAAGAGGAAGGGATTTGCAGTCCCTGAGTGTGGACAGCTGAGAATGGACGGGGACAGAGGTGCCAGACCTCTAAGCTTCCCTGTCCCCTCCCCGAGAGTCCACCAGGGGAAGCCAATCGTCCTGGGGGCCTCGGGTCCATCTTTGTGCCTGAGGCGAGCCCCCCCATAACAATTCTCCTGTGGCTACCTGACTGGGACAGATTTCCCTCTTTCTAGAAGAGGGGCAGCCATTTGCCTTCTCGTATATATCCACACCCAGAATTCAATATTTACAGGCAAGAACACAGATGGCAGCATAGGTTTAGGAAAGACGGATGCGGTGGGATTCTATCAGGTTGCATCAGAGGAATCTTTAGGCATCTGCAAAAAATAGACTTGAAATTTAAATAAAAGGTTAGTGCTGCACATGTAAAAAAGAGCATTAAGATAATGAGGCAAGGCTTGTCTAGGAATACCGTCAAGCTCCAGATTGCTGTGGATTGGATGTCTTGTGGGCTTCTGGGGGGGGGGGATCAAATGTGAGTGGAATGTGACGAGCCCTGGGACTGGGCTCAGCCCTGCCCTGGCCAGCTGGGTGTCCTTGGGCATACTGTGGGTAAGTTTCTCCTTTTGCATGAGGCTGAGATCGTCATCAAACGATTTAAGCTTTCTTCCAGCTTAGATGCAATAGAGTTCGGTAGTTTTAGGATTCCATTCAACTTCCCATCCAGCGGTAGAAATCAGGGCCAAGCTGGACTGCCTCAAGGGAATGGTGGGGTCCGTGTCCAGTAGGCCCGGCCACGATTACACTGGGAGGGTCTGGAGGGAGAGGCACAGAGGTGGATGACAAGAGTGACTTGAGATGGGGAAGAAAAAAATTGGAGGTCCTCAGACTCTTCGGTCATGCATTGCAGACGCTCACGTGCCTGCCAACTGCCTGCCAGTCAGACTTGGAACATCCCCACGGGACCTCACAGGGGTCGCCTGGTCCGTGTTCCACAAGGCAGGAACAACTGCTGGTTAGTCACGCAGATGGGAGGTGAGGAGCACAGCTGTCTTTGGAGAGCACTCATAAGAAGCTATCACTGCGGCAATCAGCTCCTGGCCAGACGTAGGGGACGGGTTTCTCGAGTCCTTGTGGAATGGCTCCACAGTGTTTGTCCGTCCCACACCACGCCTGACCCCTGCTCTCTGCTGGGAGGGAAGCGCTTGCTCCCTTGGCTGGCTCCATTGAACCAGAAGGGAAGTACAGGGCTTCCGTACTCTGCTCACACTGTGCGGTTTCACTCTCCAGCTTACATCTTCACTCCGGAAAAAAGAGCCCAGATCTCAGCATGAATGCCATCTTAGGAGATCATGAACAGCGGGAGAACCCTGCTGATCAGTAGGCCTAAAGGATGCTGGGATGGAGTCTCCAGGATGGAAAAGCCAGGATGCCAAATACCCCTTTCTCTCCCGGATCCCAAGGCGGACTTTCCCACTGACCCACACTGGCCTCCGAATAGATCTTAACACAGAACCCCGTCACTGGGGTTGCCACATTTGATGAAACCTTGACCTTCTCTAGACTGAAAGCTTAATTCCAACACTAGTAAATGACTTTGGTCTACGTATAGGGCATATTTCCTCTGGCAACTGCACAGAATCATCTATAAATATCACCTCTGCTGGTGGACGGGAGGAAGACAGCTTCTGATGGTTCCACAAATTGCTCTTTAGAAACTGATTACAAAAACGCTGCTCGTTATCACGTTTCTGCTTAATTTCCTAGAAGAGCAATTCGAAACCATACACGCATTCCTACAATTTCGGTTGACAGTCGAGTAAATTGCATGTAGCAGGTACTCCTCAAGCACTTCTGGGTGAATGAATGCGTGAATGGATGACGAACGAATGAAATGAAAGCTCTTCTGGTTTCTCTTAACATCAGTATCCTGTATTTTTTTTTTTCCTGAAAACTTTAGTAGCCCTTTGAAAACCTTTGTCAAGGGAAAGCCATCTCTCTAGAAGCTGCAACATGCTGGTGCTGGTGATGACTTTTTTTTTTTTTGTCGGAGAAACATTTTCCATTCCTGCAACTCACCCACCCTCTTTTTCTGGGAAGCACATGTCTCTCAGAGCGAGGTTTTGCAAGAAGGGCGCACCATACCCCCACGAGGTGAGAGTATAGCTGTCCCACCTTCCGGTTGTCCCACGTACCCTGGGCAGAATGTGTTGGTTATTAACTTTGTAAACTGACTTTCCGAACAACTGTGGTCTATTTAGTTTTGGCATCCATTCACTCAACTCTTTTCTGGTACATTTCTTTCCTTTGTGTTTGCTTTGACTTATTGTAAGATCAGGGTGCAGCTCCTGAGATGTTCTGCAGGGCAAAACAATTGGGTGTGCCGTGAGGCTTGATGTAAATGAATCACCAGTTGGCACATGGGAGCCACCTGCCTAGGTGCATACTCAGACCACCTGGTGAGGGTTTGGCATTAGGTAAGCAGCATTCATACGTCCACCCAAAGACAGCCGCCAGCGTTGGTTCCTTGTTGCTCATGGCTTCCAGGGGCTCTGGGTGACGCTGGGTTGGCTGGCAGTCTTCTCCCTCCCTCTCCTGCCGTTCCTGGCTCCGGACCTGAGCTGCAGGGACATCATGTCCCCCCCAAGTGGAAGGGTAGAGGAGGCAGGCTGGTAGTCTTGAGGGTGGGGTGGAGCAGGAAGAACACTTACTCTAGAAGGCACTAGATGTCATAGAATCCTACATGCCTGGGAGGGAAGGGGTACTACGGAGCATCTGGTCCAACATTCTCACTTCAAAAAAGAGAAAAATGGACCCGTAGAGGAGAAGTGGCACGTGACATTAACAGAGCTCATTTTGGAGAAAATCAGGACTGCAGCCCAGGTCTCCTGACACCCACTGCCATGCTTGTTCCTGTGTCCCATGCTGCTCTAGGATGGACAGCATACGCCAGTTAGGGGTCTCTTAAGAGGATCACTGTCTCTTTTGAACCCCCGGGGTTTTGAGATGAGCTGAACAAGCTATAAAGCTGAAAAACTGGCCTTGGGTTTTTGGGCAAATGCCTTTTCATCATCTCGTTTTTGAGACTCTGTTCCCCTGGAACTGGAAAATTTTAAATATATTTATCATGCCATTTCATCCTAAAGACCAATTTTGGGGCAGAGCTATTATTTCCAATGTATAGATGAGAAAACGGAGGCCCCAAGATGGTGGGTAACTTGTTCAAAGTCACACAAATAGTAAGTAAGTGGCCAGGCGGGTCCCAGAAGGGGGGTCCTGCTCTTCTCTTTCAGGCCATCCAGCTAGGTGCCCTTGCACTTGTCAGTTACATGAGGCCTCCTTACAGACAGTCAGGGACAATTCTCAGTGGGGGAAGGGAATAGGGCTATAATCCATTTTAAACCTTAAGACATGATCTCATTTGGATTTTCAAGGCCTGAAGTGGACATTCTGCTTCTTTCTGGGAATTTTAGAGTTCAAGAACTGATGGGGGGGGGTTCATATTATGTGTTGAAAACAACAGTTTTATTATACTAATTTGAGTTTGAGGCCAGTCCTGGCACCTAAAAGCTGTGTGACCTGAGGGAAATTACTTAGCCTCTAAGTCTCTATTTCTTTCTTTCTTTCTTTCTTTCTTTCTTTCTTTCTTTCTTTCTTTCTTTCTTTCTTTCTTTTGAGGGACAGAGAGAAAGAGAGAAAGAGAGAGAGAGAGAGAGAGAGAGAATCTTAAGCAAGCTCCACACTCAGCACGGAGCTTGATCCCACAACCCTGGGATCATGACCTGAGCTGAAATCAAGACTTGGACCCTCATCCCAGATGGCCCGAGCCTCTATTTCTTCATATAGATATTCGTGGGAAGGAAGTGTATCATGGCGTGCTTGTGGACTCAGTGCCTGTGGGGGAAGGGAAAGAAGCAGGATTGGGCAGAGGAGAAGCTGAACTGTGAGTATTGCCTGCAGAGCTCTGAAATTGGGGTTGTCCTACAGAGTTGTCCTGGGCTGGGATGAGAAGGCCAGTCCTTTAAAACCCCGGATTGACCACTCACTGGATGTGGGGCTTGACCTTGCATGAGTTGGATCTTGTCAGCCAAGCGCAGTTCCAGAGAGGTCCAAGACTGAGTCTTTCAGTCTTGAAGGGGGCACCAGGTCAGCACGGGATGGTACCCACCCCAGTCCTTTGCAGTGTTGTTCTAGGACTAAGTGAAATGATTGGGACGTACAGACAGTGCAGGGACTAGAACAGAGACAGTGCCCAGCTGAATCAGGTCCTTCCTCCTCCCCGTCCTCTCCCCACTTCTTGCCCTTGTTTAAGGAACCTTCCAGGTGAATGTGCAGGGGGCAGAATCCACAGACCTCACAGAGAGCTCTGAGGACCGGAACGCAGGGATCTCCCTGGAGAACCTGCTTCCATTCAACAACCTGGCCTGGCCGACTTGCTGCCGGGGATGTGGGAGGGTGTGCGTGTGGGTGCCCGGATGTCTCTGCCAAATCACCTGTAAGCCCCCCGGGACAGGAACCAGGGCTAATATTTCATTCTCACTTCCCAGTTAGTTCCCTTGCTTAGTGTTGCAGATCACAACGATCCTCGTCATTCATTGACTTCAAAACAGACCACAGAGCATAGATGTTTAAGATGATGAAATTAATATATATGGTATAATAATCAACCACAGTTATTGTAAGCTTCAGCAGGACCACACATACGTAAGAACCGTGCAAACTGGGGAGCTGACTGGGGTCCCCATAGACAGGCTGCAGAAAGCCCTCAGACAGTTGTGAAGCATGGGGCACGTGGAAGAGATCATTAGAGCGGGCGGCGGGTGACTGAGGCTGACACCGTAATAGTCAGCCACCCTGTGCCAGTCCTGATATGCTTGATCTTCTTTAACCCTGAGATCCCTACTGGTGGGTGCTGTTCCTATCTATTCGGTACAGATTAGGAACCCGCGGCTCAGAGTGGGCAAGCCACGGACTCAGCTGACCCGGCTTCTTAAGCTGCAGAGCTGCCCCCCCCCCACCCCAGAATCTGCCTCAGGCTAGCATTTACTCCAGTGCCTTGCTCCTCAAGCCAGAGGTTCTTCTCTTGGGGGGAGGGGAGGAGAAGGGGGATCTGGGCATCCTGTGGGAAGGGGAAAAGCAGGATTGCAAAAGGAAAAATGGCCTGCCAGCCCACAGAGGCATTCTAGGGGATGGTGCCCTCTCCTCGAGTTGGGGGTGTGGGATTGGGGGCAGAGGAGAAGCCTCAGACTCAGTCTTCAGTCGCAGATAAGTTTAGGAGCTGAAATGAGTTTGTGAAGAAGGTTGTGGATCTTCTTCCCCGGAGACCCTTACAAATAGGCCACAGCAGCCATCAGTGGCAATAATCAGTGGTTCGCTGCTCATCAGAAACCAGGGTGGGCTAAGAAAATATCGGCCGGGGTCAGCCCAGCTGCCCCACTTCTGGAAGGCCTGCTCTGCCAGAACACAAGCTTGCAGTCCAGGATGACTGGGGGGTGGGGGGTGGGGGCTGGTTATAGTCATCGGAAACTCCTTTATTCCTTTCAGAGAACTTTAACAAGGGAATTTTCCCGGTGCTTTTAAAACTGGATTCGGGTCATTTATAGAACATCTCAGAGCCCCATTTACGATATGCAGGCGTGCATGTGCCTGCATGCTCAGAAAGTGCCTGTTCCTTTCCTGGTAGGGACTGTGGGGTCTGTCTTCTTTGGCGCCCCAGTTGCTCTGAAATCTGTGACATGGCTGAACAGGGGTGCACTGCTTCCCTGGTTATGGCCCCTCCAACTGGACCCTGGATATGTAGGGCTCACCCTGGTTTTCCCTCCGCATGCATGCCATCCTTGTCATTTGGGGTTTGTCCCCTCCGGACTCTGTGTAAAGTATCCCCAGACATGCACACGTGAGCCCCCGGGACTGGAAGGGACGGGAGGTCCAGAGGCTTAGAAGGAAGAAGGCTGCCAGCCATGCTTGAACCTCAGAACCCTTACCCAACCTCTGTCATTCAGCTTGACTCTCCTCATCTGCAAAGTGGCGACAGTCATTTGTACCTTGTTATGGCAGTGTTTGCCAAGGGCATTGCACGCGCTTTGGAGATGCTCAGTGAAAGATGGCTGCCGTGGTCACATTGCATCACGATTTTGATTAAGCTACGACTGCAGGCTCCCTTAAGGGCTGGGTGGTAAGGAGGGGTGGGATGGTGAGACAGGGGAAGCCACCTCTACCAGAGACAGGGAGACATGGGACCCAGGCACAGGGGTAGAGACAAGTTCTGGGACATATTACTACTGTTGCAGGCTTTGCATGAACCTCACTTGTCAGGGAACCCCGGGGCCTTGCTGCTGGGAGCTCGTTCCGGGTCAGATGTTTGGGAGCTCTGTGTAGACCCCAGGCCAAAGACTTGACATTACCAGCGTCCCCTCATAGTTTGAGTGGTCTTACCTCCAACAGATCTCCATGATTGCCACTTTGCTTCCAACTTCTCAGAAGGGAGGATGAAAGTTGCAAAGGAGCCCTGGAGTCCGAAACTTTTGCAAAGAAATAATCTATATAAATGCTTAGAATTCCCACATCAGCTGCTCACAGTGCAGCTAAGATCCTGCACAGCTACAATGAAACAAACCGTCATATCACATTGTTGCTGTGTTCGTCATTAAACAACGCATCTAAAAGTTGATATACGGTGTTTGCATTTTCCCTGAAACGTTGACCTCTTGAAGAAATCAGGTGAGGGAAGTTGACGGTGTAGACTTTTGTGGGGACTCAGGAGAAGGATGTAGGAATGTTCAAGGACTTTTGAGGTTGGAGGCACCGTTTCTTTATGACATCTAATTCCACTCTCCTTCTCATTGATTCAGACGAATCGCTTGAGCACTGCTCTTGCATTTATCAGTCATGATTAAGGTCAATTTTTTGGCTCACAAATAAAATGACTAGAGGGAGAAGGGGGTAAGAGAGAGAGGTATGAGAAGGGAGAAAGGCAGACGAGAGAGGGAGGAAGAGAAGCACACAGATTTCTTTAAAGACTGAACAACAGCTGATTCAATAAATAACACAGTTATCTGAGCTGGACATTCAGGGACACCCTGGCTGGGTAGATCAGTAGTGGATGGCGGGCAGCGGGCAGAAGGAAGGAAATCTTTGTAAGGCCCGGTTTTTATAATTTGAGATTATATGTTCCTAAAGGTAAAAGTCATGTACTGGGGGAAGTCACAGTGATGGAGGGAGTAAACGATTCTTCTTTTAAGATGACTGATATTAGTAGTAGGTGCGTATCGTCTCATTTTATATCACTTGATGGGATAATTCTATTTCTTGAGCCAACACATATTAATTGAGCTCTATGTTCTAGTTCCTGGAGTACAGGGATGAGTATAAACAAACAGTCTCTCCTCTCCGGAGCTTATAGTCCAGTGGAGGAAATAAACGTGAGTGAAATTACGGCACAAATGCAAGCAAATCTGCATCAGTGATAAATGCGGTGAAACATGGTCTGTAATGGAAGGATCTGACCCAGTGGTTTCTACAGCGAGACTTCTTAAGGAAATGATGCTTGAACCAAGATCTGAAGGACGACAGGAGCCACGTGGGCTGAGAATTGAGAAAAAGTGACCGAGGTCGGGTGGGTAGCAGGTGCAGAGGCCCAGAGGCAGGAGGAAGCCTGATGGGGATGGGGGTCCCCAGAAGGTCAGTGCTGCTGGAATGAGGCAGAGGGAGAACGGGGGGGGGGGTGTGGTGGAGAGGCTTGGGAGGTGGGCCCCATGCAGGACTTATAGATGAGTAAACTGAGGCTCAGAGAGGGTAAGTGGTTTGGACGGTATCACACAACTCAAAAGAACAAATAGCTTTTCCATAGCATGGAAAGCCTGTGGCCCATTAATGTTTTTCACATATTAGGTACTTTGTTCAATGTGGGTACTTGGGGAAGACCATATTATTATCACTCATTAAGCCATTAACAATATTATGTATTGCTAATCAAGCATGTAAAATAGACATATAATGTCTTACACTAATACGGACACTAATTACATATGTATGTCATAACCAGTCATGACCTTGCTTAACTCCCAGACCTATGTTTCTGGAATCTTTCTGGTAAATGATGCCCCAAGGCAAGACTAAGAAGTCCTGCATTAATCCGGAAGTACACCTACAGCAGCTTGGGCAGATTATGTGACGGTGTAAGGCTTTGTGGGGCCGTATATTTTCAGGTCCTCATTGTTCTCCACAACAGACATGTTCTAGGAAATGCATCTCTAAGTTGAAGTTGGGCAATTCCAACCGACAAGTAACTTCAAGAATCCCTTCTTCCAGAACCAAGCTGGATCGATCCACTGATACATTTGTCTCACAAGTTTTCTTAAAGCAGGCCCTACCTTCGATATTTGAGGGCTGGCTTTTGAACATTGCAACAAGGCTTTTGTGGCCTTCATGTGAGAAGATGGTGGGCGTATGGATTATACATACATTATATACATTGTGGATCTACATGTATCCATTTTCTTTCCTTCACCTGGTGGTTACCATATAGGGTCTACCTCTAACTTTATATATAAATGGAGTCACTTTGGCTTTCTTGAGGGGGTAGTAGGCTGGGAGCCTTCTTGGCAGAGGTGACACAGGATGATAGAAGCTGGATGGCTGACCTTCAAGATGTCCTCCTGTCCAGCCATGTAGAGCATCTGTAATGAACTTCCTTCCCTCTCCCTGGCAGGATGTGCCTTATGCTAAAAGCCACCTCTTACCACGGGCTCCAGTGTCCTGCATTTGGTTTCTTGAGCTGCCTGCTCTCACGGGCGCTGCTTCTGGACCCTTACCTCCATGACTTCCAGACCCCTTGTCTGTTCCCTGTGGTTTTTCTCTGGGCCCTTTGGCTTCTCCCTCAAATGCTTCTTATGACTTTCAACCTCCACTTTCCTCTCATTACTGTTTTGTCTCAGACAAAGGTGAAGTCACCAATAATTTACATTATCACTATCTCGTTCTTTCTTGAGGGGGTGTCAGGTAGACCTGTCGAGGGTGCTAAATGGGGTGGAGGTCTCCACGATGGAGAAAGAGTTTTGGGAGCTAGCAGACCTAGGTTTGATTCCTGGCTCCACCAATTACCTGTATATGACCTTGGCAAGTTAATTTCCAACTCTCTGAGCCTCTCTTTATGTATCGAAGGCAGAACTTCCTCGTGGCACAGTAGCATTGGCTTCAGCAGGTCCCAAGTTTCATGCTATAAAACCGTGATGGTTTTATTGACCAATAAAACCTGAACTAAAGAGTGGCAAGGAAAATTCTGATCTCATAGGGTTGTAGTGAGGGTTTACCACACAATCATCTGTCATATAGGAGGTGGTAACACTAACTCTCATTTTATTATGAACATGGTGGCACATAGTAGGAAAATCTTGAGGGTGAGTCTAGGAGATCAGAAGATTCCTGTCAAATCTAATGGGCAAGTGAGGAGACAGTCAGTCCCCAACTGTATGAAATAAGCAGATATTGATCAGATTAAGCTGCTTGAGGAAGAGTGGGAGGCAGTTGTCAGATGAGGCTAGAAGGCAGACCCACACCTTATTCACTGACTACAGGCTGTCTGGCCCCTGGTGGTCATGACTGTGGTCTTTTAAGGGTGCAGGAAGAGAGAGACAGAAACATGCTCTTCTGATTAAGCAAGCCTCTGGCTTCCTCTTCTGGTACCAATCTCCGTCCCAGAAAGCCCCCTCCCCACCGTCTGGTTGGCCTGTGTTCTTCCAACCCTGAGATTGTCTTATATGTCACTCTGTTTCTCCATTAGGGGTTCTTACTTCGGCCAAAATAACTTTGAGTCTATGTCACTTTGACTAATACGACTCTGGCGGTCACCAGTCAGCTCTTTACGTATCGAAGGCAGAACTTCCTCGTGGCACAGTAGCATTGGCTTCAGCAGGTCCCAAGTTTCATGCTATAAAACCGTGATGGTTTTATTGACCAATTAACATAGGTTAATGATGATTGTTTTTATGCAAGTTGGCGGGTCACCCTCTGGACAGCGGGTTGAGCAATGTCATCTGAGTCTTAATCATAGATCATAAAATGTTAGAGCTAGAAGGGTCTCGGAAGTCGTGTAGTCCAGCCCTCTCATTTAACAGAGAGACCTGGAGAGGTTAAACTGTGGATTAAAAAGGCCAATAGGACAGAGCCATGGAAGCACCAGGAAGGGCAGGCATTTCTTCTAGATGATTTGACAAGGTGGCTCTGATCTCTTTCTTATAACCATGAAATTAGGCTTTCCAAATGCTAGGTGCATGGTGATGCTGGCATGGAATTTGTAAGGCCAATATATGAAGAACTGGGTATTTTAACAGCTAGAGGACCTCTCAGATTTTGATGGCCTCTGGCGTTCCAGGCCATTATTTTATATGGAACGTATGGCCCCGTACATGCAATAATTTACTTGTTTGCTTACATTCTTTCTCCCATAAAGGAGCTTCTTAAACACAGGGCTGTGATCCTTATCTTTGTGTCTTTGCGTATAGTATGTGCTCAGTAAAAGATCTGCCGAGCGAATGAATGGGTGGAAACGTCTTCAAAGTGTATGACAAAGAATAAGCTCTTGACACAGAGGGCAGAGTGAATTTTAGAGCAGAATAGACTCTCTTGTGGTTGGCGACCCTGGAGGAAAGACCATAAGCATATGGAGGGGCAGAGGGGGAATCACTCTTGAATTGAAATAATGAGAGCTGTAGCCTACAATTTTTCTGAAAAAAGGTAGAGTCTTTCCAAGTCCCATGGAAGCTTCTTGGCTCAAGCAGAGAGTCTGTGAAGACTGAAAATGGCACACAGGGCCACCTTGACAGGGGAAATGTTTCAGAGAGGAGGGGAAGGTCAGAGGAACAAATGGTCCAAGGCCATGTTGGCAGCTCGAGGCAGCGCTGGCGCTGGAATCCAAGGCTTCGGGCTCAGCCTGCTGGCCTTTCCCGGGCCTGGCTAACCTCTGCATTCTGTGGCAAATTCCTACTCTGCTAGGGAGAACCGATATGGGAATCCGAGGCCCCCCACTTCTCAGAAAAAGGGAGAGCGATATGGGAACACACGTCCGTTTGGTTCACGGTCCTCCAGTGGACGCCACTTTTACTCCCCACTGCTCCGGGCTCAAAGCCCCGGATGTTCCAGCCATCGCCGAATGCCCGCCATCTGGAGGCTGTATTCTCACCCGGAAGCTCCGTTTGCATCTCCGCCAGAGGACGGGCGCTCCTCCTCTGCTCAGCGGCCTCCTGTTCCTAAAGGGAGAGGAGGTGCTGGTGGATCTCTTGGATCTCGCTGGATCCAGCTCAAGGTTGTTGATCTGAGCAATGTTAATCATCCAAACGAGTTTGCAGCTGTTACTTCTCACCAGAAAGGCATGCTCAGTGCTATCCATAAAGTGTTGGCTTCCACTCAGGGTGCTGAGGAGACAGGGGCCCTATCCCCAGGGTGACAATAGGAAATTCAGTCTACTCCCCAGGCCCCTTTGTTGGCACTTGGGAAGGACAGGAGGCACATGGAGAGGAGCAGAAGAGTCTCTGTGCCTTGTTTATAGAGTATTGTTTCCACAAGAGAGCATTTCTGTACTGGTCCCTGTATCGGTCCCTTCCCCCCCCTTCCCTCTCTCCCCCACCTCCCCTCTCCCTTCTCTCTTCTTTCTTCTGATCTCTTGTTCCCTCCTCCATTCTTTCCTTCCACAAGCCTCTGTTGAGCACCTACTAAGTACCAGGCATTAAGCCACGGGGGATGTTGTGGAGGGAGGAATACAAAAGTTGGTAGACCCTGGCCTCTCTTCGGGAAGAACTTACACAGCCGAATCGCAGACGGGAAACAAAGCCATGCACAGATATAAGGGTCCAGAACTCCCACACAGAATCCACGAAGTGTCCCAAGGACGGGGGGGGGGGGGGGGTCCATGCACAGTGGGACGTCTCCCTAGGGGAAGGAGTTCAAACACAGCTGGGGATCAGAGCAGCTTCGTGGCGGGGCATGGCATTTAAGCTGATCCTCAAAGTGGGTGCGTTGAAGGTGAGCAGTATCCGAGAGGGTTTCTCCCTGGGTTCTCCACGTCCGGAAATGATCTTTTCCTTGTCTGATGTCCACAGTGCTTTATCTCCTCTCTCTTATGGTCCCTATGAGGCTCCAGAAACAGCTTCGTGGGTGCCTTTCCTCTCATTGACAAGGCTGGCCTGGCTGCCCTGCCTCCCACCTCTGGTGGCTTTCTGGGTAGGCCCTGATGCCCTAAGAGTCACAGAGAACTGGATTGTCTGCCTACAGGGATTTCAAATGCACTCAGCGGTGTGGACCTCTATATTCAGGAAACAGACAAGATAGTATATTTTAAAACACGGATTTAAAAATGTTAGCCATATATATTCTATCAACAGAGAGAAAAGCCCAATTTTAAAAAGGGGATAAAAATCCCTCATGCATATAGAGTTTCCAGAGAGGAACAGTGCCACTTGGGAGGATTTAGGAAGCAGCCTTCCATCAGTTTGCCAATCTTGGAGAGCTTCGTGGAGGAGGGTGGGCTGCAGCTTGGGCAGGAAAGCTGGGGTGGGAGGTTGACTGGGGTCATGGCAGTCACTGCACTGGGCTCCTCGAGGCAGAGACTGTGTGACAGATGCTCCTAAGTCCTAGGCCACCAGCATGAAGCCCATCACAGGCATGACTGAGCCATGAACAAATTATGTGGGAGACAGCAGGGCAAGCTAAGAGCTGGGGTGAGTGACAGGGGCTGAGAAGGTGGGCTGGGACTGAGCCTCGTGGGCACCTTGCCAAGGGCTTTGAGGTGGAGGGTGCTGCCAGTGGGTTGAGAGAGGGAAAGAGAGAGAGAGAGAGAGAGAGAATCCAAAGCAGCCTCCACACTCAGCACAGAGCCTGATGTGGGGCTTGATCCCACGACCATGAGATATGACCTGGGCTGAAATCAAGAGTCAGACACTTAACCCACTGAGCCACCCAGGAGTCCCGTCATCCCATGATTTGAAAGGGCTCCTGTGTTCACGTCCTCCTTTTGTTGTTTGGCACCCTGGAAGCCCAAGGTGGCTTTTCACCTTGATCATGAGGTCAGACCAGAACTGAGTGGGCAGTTTGGAGGCTGGGAGGAGAGCCTGTGGCCATCGCTGAAGGAGGAGAGGGTAAGGGTGTGAATAAGGTACTGGCCCTGACAATTGAGAAACAGGCTACTAAGTTTGGCAACTGATTTCTTGTCAAGGAGTCTAGACAAAAAGAAGGGGGAAATAATGATAGTAGCAATTTATTGGGAGCTTAATATGTGCCTACTGCTACATATACATTATCTACCTCATAAGATGGGTATTATTATTAATACTATGTCATATTATAGATGGGGAAGCCGAGGCTTAGAGAGGCCAAGTGATCATTCAAGGTTAATAGCGTTAATATACGGTAAAGCTAGAATTTGAAAATTTGGTTTTTAAATTTACCAGAGCTCTTAGCCCTGCTTTGTTTTGCCTCCCTTAAGGTGATTCACCCACAAAGCCTTCTCTGGGTTTTTAAATGGTGTCATGCTGTGGGTTCTTCATGAAGGGAAAGCTGGGAGGCCTCTGCAGTCCTTGGGGGTCAGACCCTGGATCAGTGACCCTTGTTATGACAGTGGTTCAGTCTGTTAAGGGTCCGACTTCGGCCCAAGTCATGATCTCATGGTTCGTGAGTTCGAGCCCCAAATCAGGCTGTCTGCTGTCAGCACAGAGCCGTCTTCGGCTCCTCTGTCCCCCTCTCTCTCTGCTCCTCCCTCAACTCCCTCTATCTCGAAAATAAACGTTTTTTTTTTTTAAAGGAAAAGGTGGAGAATAAGAGGAAGTGATGAACTTTTAAAGTGCTTTCTGGCTTTCGCCTTAATTGATGCTCGTGACAGCCCTGGGAGTTAGGCATGGATTTTTTTCAATCCCCATTTTCCAGCTGAAGAACCTGAGGCCTGGAGAGGTGAAAATAATTGCCCAAGGTCACCTAGCTGGTAAATGGCAGGAGGGCAAAACCTGGTTCTCTCTCCCTGGGCTCCGCTCCTCATCAGGGTCACATGTGGGGTTCCTACAGGATGCTCACCTTGCTAGAGGGTCAGAGGGCAAAGGGGCAGAGCAGGTGGAGGGTCCTGAGAGCTGAGAGGAGACAGGTTCTGAGACACGTGATCACATCCTCAAAGCCCCAAAGCAGGGCAGAGGCCTGGGGGCTGAAGGTCTGCCTGGGAGTGACATCGCTTAACTATGCCAGTGGCATAGAGCCCAGAAATGGATGAGCTACCCCAAATCCAGAGGGAAAGAAGAAGGCAGGGCAGGCACTCCATGCCTTGGGTTTCAGGAGGCCCCAGATCAACACGGACTGCTGCAGAGAAATGCTGATAGGATGCCCAGCCCCGGGCCGCGGTGGGAGGAACGAGAGCTTTGGGTTTGGGATTGCTCTGGGTTTTGTTCCAGTCTTGCCCCTTCCTGGCTTGGTGATTTTGTGTCTCAGTTGCCCTTTCTTCTAAAACAGAATAACGCCAGCTTCTTTACAGTTGTGAAGCACGAATAAGTGAATCCATATTCATGACATTAAATGAATTTCATTCATTTTAGCAGTCTACTCTGTGCCAGTGCTGCACTAGGTGTTGGGGATAATTCTGCGACCCACATAGACCAGAGCAGTTTACAGTGTGCCCCACACAATCCGGGGGCCCCACAGGCACTACTTCCTCCAAACTGTAAGGGATCGAGTTCTTCCTTACAGTGAGGGCTCCACCCCAGCATCCAGGGAGGAGGAGGAGGGAGAGAGTGGGAAGGAAAGCAGAGACTCAGGCTCCTTCTGAGCCCATAGCTCCTGAGCCACGCAGGAGCCAGAAGTCTGGAAAGTGGAGCTGGGGTTGGGGATGAAGTCGAGGGCGGCACCTCGCTAGTCCCCCTTATCAGGCTGGCCTTGCACCACAAGCCCAGAGAGTTGACAACGATGATCTCACTTGGGCTCCAAACTTCCTGGGGGAGAACTTCTGGGCAGAGCAGAAAGCACTGGCGTGTGCCTGTGTTGACAGCTGAAGGATCCGAGTGCCTGGCTGGGGATCACAGGCTGTGCGGGTGGCCAGGCAGTGCACAGATTCTGAAGGCCCCTGCCCTGGGCCCCAGGGCCAAGTTCGATGACCACAGACACCCCAGGGAGGCTCCTTTTCCTGATCAACTGCCTGCACCGTGTGCTAGATGCCATTGGATTACCTTTTACAATCTTTCCAGGCCCGGAAACAGGGATTATCATTCCCATTTTCTAGATTAGGAAACCAAGGCCCGGCTTCTTTAAGGCCACACAGCTTCATCCCAAAAGTTGGGATGCAGTTTCCCCCTCTCTGTGTCTACAGCACACACATGAAAGGCAATGACTGGAGACCTTCTCTGCTGGACCAAGAGGACCCCACTTGACCTCCATCCCGCATCTGCTCACCTGGAGTAGGCAGCAGGGACAGAGGTGAGGACGAGGAGGACAAGGTGGCAGAAGGCAGGCTCCCCAACATGTCAGGGCTCAGAAACTGGGGGGGTGGGGGGGGGACATGGTGCTCTCTGCCCACCATCCTCTCGCTGCTCTGCCTCTTGACCAGACATCTATGTCTCCTCTGCTCTTAGCACCTTTGGATTCCTTTTCTTCTCTCCTTTCCCTTCAGGTGTCTCTGAGTCCCATTCATCCCTGGCTATCCCTTTCGCGTTCCTCCCTCTCTCCCCCTTCCCCCGCCCCTCCCCGCTCTCCCCTTCCTTACTCCTCCCTTTCTCATCCTCCCTCCTTTCTTCTTTGTCTCTGCGATCTCCTTCCCTCCTTTTCGGCTGGTTTCCTCCCCAGGCGCCCTCCCCGGCCTCCCCCTCCCGCCGGTGCCTCCATCTGCGCCGCCAGCCTCTCCGCGCGCTCCGCCCTGCCCGCTCCCAGCCTCTCCCCCTTCCCGCTCCGCTCTCGCTCTCGGTGATTTATTACTTGCCCTGCTGCTTCTGACAAACTATTTGTAGGAAAATGAGATTTGGTCCGCGCTGGATGGCTCCTCTGGGAGGCGGGCGTGGGGGTCGGGTGTCGGAGCCCCCGTGCGGCCCCCCCACCGGAGCCCACGGCGCTTACGGAGCTCTTTAAGATAAATGAGCAAAATTAAGAGACTCACTGGGGGGAGAACACACTGGATGGCAGCGAGCGACAGCGGATGGTACATGGTTTCCTCCCAGAAATTCATCCACGTGCGCCCCACTGGGGCCTCCCCCATCTGCCGCCGACTGCAAGGAACTCCGTCCCCGGGGAGAGGAACTACCAGCCCCGGGGCGCCTTTCTTTCGGCCCCAGGACGCGGCGCGGCGAAGGGCAGGGACCTTTCTAGCGAGGCACACGCAACAGATTGGGGGTGGGGCAGCAGGTCCCCCTGGAGGTGGCCGGGAAGGGGAGGGGACGGAAGAGCGTGAGTAGGTGGGTGGCCCGGGGCAGTGGGACCGGCTGCGGTGCGTGCACGTGGGGAAGCAGCCCCAGCACCCCGCCCCCCCTCGGACGCCCAGACCGCTTGGCCGTATCCCCGGGTCCTGGGACCCCGGGTCCTGGGACGGGTCACAGGCACCACTCAGGAGGGGACAGTAGGCAGTGGAAGCTCTTGGCAGGGGTTTGACCCCTCAGGTAGTCTGGGTAGCGGGCTATAAGTGCCCCGAGGGTCTGCTGCTTTTCCTGCCACGTGTCAGGGCTGGCTCACCGTGGGCCCTTAGTGTTGTTTGTGCAGGAAGTGATGATGGCCTGAACACAGAAATGTCTTGCAAGCTCGAGGCTCCATTTAGAACTCCAGTGGGATGTGTGTTGGAACGGGGTTTTCAGTGTATTTTTTTACCTCCCTTTTCAAACGAGAAACTAAAATCATCTGTTATTTTATAGTCTGGTATTTATCCTAATTTTATATATATATTAAAAATCAGGGTACACATTTTTCTGACCTGTTTTATCCATTCAACATCATATTGTGCATACTTTTTTATGATATCAAGTATTCTTCTATGATATAATTAAAATTTTTTTAATGTTTATTTATTTTGAGAGAGAGAGAGAGAGCATGAGTGGGGGAGGGCCGAGAGAGAGAGGGAGACACAGAATCTGCCACAGGTTCCAGGCTCTGAGCTGTCAGCACAGAGCCCAAGGTGGGGTTCGAACCCATGAGCTGTAAGATCATGACCTGAGCTGAAGTCTGACCTTTAACTGAGCCACCCAGGCGCCCCTACCACAGTATAATTTTAAATGGAGTCTCTGTTTGGGGCACTTGAGTGGCTCAGTCGGTTGGGCGCCCGACTTTGGCTCAGGTCATGGTCTCGCACTTGGTGAGTTGAGTTCCAGCCCAACGTCGGGCTCTGTGCTGACAGCTTGAGCCTGGAGCCTGCTTTGGATTCTGTGTCTCCCTCTCTCTCTGCCCCTCCTCTGCTCATGCTCTGTCTCTCTCTGTCTCTCAAGAATAAAAAAAACAACAAAAAAATTTTAATGGAGACTGTGTTTTATTGAATGTTTGTATATTCTGCATATGATTGTTTTTTTTTAACAAGGCACCTATTTTTGTTTATTGTATTTCTAAATTTTTGCTATTATAAAGATCTGTGAACTTTATATTATCCTAATCATGCCATTTTTAAAAAATCATAGTCAGTGATAAAAGCAGTGATTTCTCCTCCTTCCTGGCTTATTAAAAATAAGATGTGACAAATTTTAAAAGTTGACAACTCCAAGGGGCCCGGTGTGAGAGCCCAGCCTGCATCAGCCCTTCTAGAAATTGTAGAGATTTTCGAAGACCATCTGACTCTGCAAACCAAGGAGACTTGAGAACATTCCAGAAGCAAGAGAGGTAGCTAAGGCTTCAGCTGTTCTAGGACCCAAAAAGTTGTGGTATTTGAAGAAAAAGATAATTCAGCTTCAATGTCTGTAAGACTTTTTCAAATAAATTGTGAGCCAAGTGACGATAACTATAACAACAGGCCAAGTTACCTCTGATGGATGTTCAGTGTGTTATATGCTTGTACTAATTTCGAGGTGTATGAAGACGTAAAACTTGAAAATAAACGGTGGGGCTGCCCTACAAGTCGAGGATGAAAAGTGTCTACTAGCATATGAGTGGAAAAAGAAAAAAGGATTTGAGATATAAGGGTGTTGAAGAAAAAAAAATTCAATATTTAAGGACCCCACACAGGTAATCCAAGTGACAGGACACTTTCGAGGTGGAAGTTTACCTCCCGCCCTTGAAAAACCAGGCTTGGCCCATCTGTGTGTCTGTCTGTCGGTCTGGAGTGTGTGGGTCTCAGGAAGGCTGTGAGATGGTGCAAAGCAATTTGATTACTTGCTCTCCGGGTTTGTGTTGCCATCGGCACTGTTACCGTAAACAAATGAAATGGGTGAGGTACTGAGATCTCTATGCATATGACCCTTCCAATCAATCTACGTCTTGGGGCCTTTGAGGACACCTTACGTCACTTGTTATAAACTTCATGCTTGCTCTCTGAGGCGGCAACAGAAGGAGAGAGGAGCCCGTGAACTATTTCCAATATTTGGAAAATATTCAGATTGCCTACTATAGAGTGTCTCAGGCTAATAAGATGTCAAGTGTTTTTTTGCTTTGAGTTAATTTGTACCAACTCATACTTATCTCAAATGGATTGGTCGGAGGGATATTTTCCTGAGTCCTCATAACTGAAAAGGAGAGCCAATTGTTTAATAACAAATAGTCTGGTTTTTTCTAATTATTTTTTAAGTTTTTAAAAAAGTTTATTTATTTTGAGAGAGATGGAGACAGCATGAGTGAGGGAGAGGCAGAGAGAGAGAGAGAGAGAGAGAGAGGAGAGAGAGAATCCGAAGCAGGCTCTGCATTGCCAGCACAGAGCCCAATGTGGGGCTCAAACCCATGAAGCTGTGAGATCATGACCTGAGCCAACACCAAGAGTCAGACGCTTAACCGACTGAGCCACCCCGGTGCCCCAGTAGTCTGTTTTTTTCTAATCACATAGGAGTTCCTGGCTGGATGGGTAGGAAAGAGGGTCTTTGATATCAGGAACAAGCTTGGGAAGCAGTATATCATGTATCGTAGTTCATGATGCCATTGAGGGAAACCCTGCCCAAACAAGAGGGCTCATTTGGTCCGGAAGTTGACATTATGGTGGGGATTTTCTAGGAAAGTCCATCCAAATCTCTTTTTCCCTCAGATCATGGAGAGGTAACATATTGAGGGTGGGGTGGGTGGAAGGCATCACTGATGACTGGGGAAGAGGCATGAATATGACAAAAACAGGGACCTTGGCCAAAAAAGATGATTCATAGCTGACTCAATCTGGAGGCCCCCCCTTCCCGATTTCATTTTATTAGTAAGAAAAGGTTCAGTGGGGGGCGGGGGGGAGAGAAAAGAAATTAACACCATGATCCCTTTAACACGGTCCAAGATTTACTCTGCATAATCCAGCCATATTTTTGATAAGAAATTCATGGCTCCTCTGTCCCCAGTAACAGAACGGTGATCTTTATGGGGCCGGCGTGAGGAAGCTGGCGGGCACGGCCCCCGTCACATTAAACTGTCTCAGTGAAGAGGCAATTTGTTTGATATTAAGAGTTATAAAAATATCAGCACAGAGCGGTTATGCCGGGGATATTGCACAAGCCAATCTGAATTTTAATGTAGTGTGAGCAGTAAGCACCACATTCCCCATGCCCATGCCACACTCCCTCTCTTCAAATATTTGAAGAGAAAAAAATAGAGGTTTTGAGCGTCTTGCTCTTTGCCACTTCTGCCTCGTACCTCCCCCCCGCGTGTGGGAGCTGGCGGGGGTTTCTGGGTGTCTGGAAGACAGTAGCATCTCTGGCATGGACTGGCTTCCCATCACCCCCTTCTCATGCCCCTCACTCACTCGCACATACAGCCAGCCCAGTGCTGCCCGGAACTCAGGCCCCTCTGCCAGCAGTGTCTCTGGGTTTTCATTGCAAGTGTCCTTCTTTTAGTTCCTTGATCCAATGGAATGCCATTTCCCAAGCATCTAGTCCCCCTCCCCCCAATCCATCCTAAAATGCCCTCCTTATCTTCTTACCACACCCTGATCCCACCCCATCCCTTTCTCTTACTCCATGACCTATAGGTACATACTCTGACCTCTGCTCCCCATCTCTTCTATCAGTATTCTCATTATTTCCATCATTCCTCTTCCTTCACCTCCCAGTCACCTCTTGCCAGACTCTTCTCCCATAAATATCCATTCAGCCTTACAGATAGATCTTCCTGAAATATGCTAACCAATTAATTTCACTTCCACAGGGCGTCCACTCCGTGTCAGGCATGGGGGTGGTAGCCGAGGGAGACACAAACATGAACTAGCCTGGGGGTTTCTGTCCTCCGGGGACTCACTATGCCGTTGGGAGGGGGAGGGGAGGGTGCAAGTGGTCGGGGGTGGGAGACAAGCTCTCTGGTCGTCCTCACTCAGGGTGGAGTGACTTAAGATCCTGAGGAGACGTTCAAACAAAAGTAGTGAGAGCACAAGGAGGGGTGAGGCGTTTGTCTGAGGGGCAATCCCAAATCTATCACAGAAGGGGTGGCTTCCAAGAAGGGATACAGTTGACAGGTGGCAATTGGAGCCCTGGGAGGAGAAGAGCTTGGTGGGAGGGATTCATGGGGAACTTTTTAAGAAATGTTGAGCCGTCCAGTTTGGCTGAAGAGGCCCACAGAAGTTCAGTGATATACCCAAGCTACTGAACTGTGGAGTCCGATCTAGTGCCTGGCTTGTCTGATTTCCCACTTCAGGACGCTTTTCATGACACCACAGCTGGGATTCTCAAAGTGTCGTCCGGGACCCCTGGATCCCCCCCGAAGGCTCTTTCGGGGGGGGGGGGGATCTGTGAAGTCATTTGTCTTTGTTTCTCTCATTTGCTCACAAAAATACAGTGGGGTTTTCCATTGTACATTTGGAAGCTCCGCGTACCTCAAATGCGAGCCAGCATTTTCCCAATAACCAACGCGTGGTGTTACCAATCAGGCGGGGGCAAAGCATCCGCTCAAGGTGCAAGGTAGATCAGCGCCTTAAAAGCAAGAGGGTACGCAAACCTCCCTGCTGTAATTTCCATTCAACAGCGCAACTAACCTTTAAGAAACTACCATTTGTTGAACTGTGAAGTAGTGTTAAAGAAGAATACCCACAATGATCTGCAAAGGTGGTTAATAGACGCCTCCCTCTTCCAGCTACATATTCGATTGAGGCCAAAGTTTGTCCCCTAAACCTCAACCAGAGCAACACATCACAACACTTTGAATGCAAAAGCAGGTTCGGAATCCAGCTGTCACCTATTAAGCCAGACGTTAAGGAGATGTGCGAGCATATATAATAGCAACACTCAGCTCGCTATTTTAGAAAATAGAGCTGCTTTCCATAAAAATACGCGGTCTATATTAACACGTGTGATTTTATTATTGTTACGTTAAAGTGAGTTAATAAATACATGTTTTTAAGAGGTCTCACTTTTGATGTATGGTACAATAAATATTGATACCTATAACGCGCATAAAGAAATGCTCTTGGGCTACTCAGAAATTGTTTAGAGTGTGGAAAGGTCCTGAGACCAAAATTCTGAGAATGGGGGACCAGAGAGTGTCTCTAAAAGCTCATTAGTTGTATGTTTAATTGAGTTTGGCTCAGAAATAATGGGCTCACTCCTTGCCTCTACCCCCACTCTGCCCCTGACTTTCTGTCTCTCTCTGTCTTTGGCTCTGTCTCTGCCTCTCTGTCTCTCTTGCTCTCATTAAGCTCCCGCCCCCATTTACAGCAACCTTATCCTTGAACCCCTGCCCTCCATCTGGAAGCTTCCTTCCTCTCCCTACTACCTAACTTCCCATTCACAGCACCTTCAACCCTTGCACCTTACTCCCTCACCTTCTGTAGATTCCAGATTCAAGCCACTTACATTCCTCCAGATGGCCTCCCTTTCTCCATCTTCTCTTATCTTCTGCACCTCAAACTCCCTCTCTAATCTCCCATAATTCTTTCATGAACAAGCTCCCTGTTTCTTCCAGCACTTACAGAGGCCATGCAGGCTCCTCGTCTTTGCTCACGAGTTTCTACTCAAAAACTATTTATTGGAGGAGCGCCTGGGTTGGTCAGTAAGTTGAGAGTCCGACTCTCGATTTCGGCTCAGGTCATGATCTCACGATTTGTGGGTTAGAGGCCCGTGTCCAGCTCTGTGCTGATGGTGTGAAGCCTGCTCTGGATTCTCTGTCTCCCTCTTTCTCTGCCCCTTCCTGTCTCTCTCAAAATAAATAAATAAACATTTAAAAAAAACCTGTATTTGCCACTATAATGAAACATGCCTGCATTTGCGCCCAGAATTGTGCTTGTTGTTTTCCAAGGCACACAAGGCTCTTCCAGACCCTCTCAGCCCAGCCCTGGAGCCAACCTCGTACAAAGAAAGAGTGATGTTGTGGGTATGATGGAAGGAACTTGGGCTTGGAGACAGCCACATCTGGGTCAGAGCCCAGCTTTGCCACATATTAACAAAGCTGCTTCAACCAGATCATTCCATCTCTCTGAACCTTAGGTCCTCTTTGTATAAAGTACAAGAACCCTGCAGAGTTCTTATGGAAATTAAATCAGAGTATGCATATATGGCAGAGAGTAAGTGCTCATGAAGTTTCACTATTATCAGAGAAAAACATATGGCATTCAATAAATGTGGGTTTTTACAAACTAGTTAATTATTTGTCTTGATAGTTGTAAGTTAAGGTAAAAAATAACGTACATCGTTAGTTCTCAGACTTCCACATACAGTGGAATCGTTAGGACAGTTTATTGAATATAGGGAGGTTCCCAGAAATTCCTATGTAGTAGTTTATGGGCTGGGTTGACACACACATATTTTTAACCACGTCTGAGGCACGCAAAACACTGGCCCATATATTTCCTGAATTTTCCTGAATCTCACATTCTCCCATTATTTTGTGAGATTTCCCAGTTCCTAAAAACCTGCTCAATTTGTACATGATGATATCTAATGTTACGTGTTTTTGTACGCATTATAGTATTGAACGGCTGGTTGGCAGAGTTTGGCCAAGATGTCACTAAGCTCCCCCCGGCTCCCTGCCCCTTTAGCAGAGCAAGGAGCACAGGGCAGCTGAGATAGCTTGGGTATGATTTCATATTGCAGAACCTTTATTTCTTTGCCTTTGAAGTGAGGATGGCCGTATTTCATGAGAGCGTTGTAGGAATTATGCAGGGTAGTGGGGAGGGGGGCTTGTGTGACATGCCATCCAAATGCTACTTTTAATTATTTGCTTTTGTGAAAAGCCCAGTTGCCCTAGCCAAGAAAAGGAGGAAGTGGAGTCGCTCATCTCTGAGGCTTCCCCTGTTTTGGACACAACTCCCCACCGCTGTGAGGACAGTGCTGGCTCGGGGTGGGCTGAACGGACACCAGGGCCTGGCTTCCTGCCACGTGCTCCCTCTCGCACCCAACCCTGACCAAACTGAGCCTCCGAATGGGCACTGTCTGTACTCAGCCTTCTTGAATGTGCTCAGTGCTTTGGAAGCCAGTCATCTTGTTTTTCTTTTCTCCCTGGTTCATCCTTTGGACTTACTTGATGTACCTTGACCTGGAGGGTTCCTTATATAAGCTGGATGCTCCTTCACCTCACTTCCTGTGGGTACAAAAAGGTCACAGTGATCTGTGTGCCTGGCTCCTGGTACTGGAGACCTTGCTCCTGGGAACTTGAGGCCATCATCTCCCCTCCTCCCACCCCTCACCCGCCCCCTCGGGGCTTCTCCCATCCATCTCAGGCACTGCCTGGGTGTCACAGTGCTCTCATGAATCGCTTTGCTTTTCTCGTCTGCTGATGCCGCTTGCCTCTTGGCTGTGCCCCCATTGTCACTCTGCTCAGGCTACCTCTTGAAAGGTGGCCATCATTGCTTGCTCTGGATGGCAAGTGTCTGCAAAATTGGGAGAGGAAAAACCGCGCCTACTTCTGTGACTCCTTTACGGAGTTCCTTGAACCCCAAGGTGTTAAATCTCAATTTTAAGTGTTCATGCATTTGGCCTTTTCTTTGCAAAAGAGCATCTAGGCCACTAAGATGGCTGGACTGAGTGAGCTCGGTGTTGGCCGTGTTCTGTGCAGAGCCATTTCCATCTGCTGCCCAGGTCCTGTGTCCAGACTGATCCAGAATCGTGGTGCATTCCACCCCTCTCCTGGATCTGTATCCTTTCGTTTTCTCACTGCAATTTGGCCTTCATGAAGGCCCCATTAGTGTCACCAGACATGCCTGTATATGTCCAAATCCCAAACTACTTCCTCAGGAAGCTTCATAGCCCTGCATAAACCAGTCAACATAGTTAGGCTTTGAGCATCAGGGGTTACGGGAACCCAAAGACTCATCCCAGACATATAATATGCTAATGGGGCGAGATCCTCTGCCCCATTCTTCATGTGACAAGTGCTTCCAGGTGGCTTCGGTTTTGGGGTCTACAGTGGGGGTGGGTGGTGAGAAACTTGAGCTGGCCTTGCTTTTATGAAGGAATTATTTCTTCTTTCCTTCTTTTTTTGTTATTTATTTGTTTGGAAGATAGCATCACAGGGTAAACATTGAAGAGAGCAAGAAGCTTTGAAGTGTTCCCTGGACAGAGGTGAAGAAAGAATCTGGGGAACACAGAAGCAGGAAAAGCTCCCTTTGCCGAGTGGATGGGCTGGGACCCATCTGGCTGGGACCGTCTGTTCCCGCAGGCAGGGTGTGAGGTCCCCAACGATCCCCATCACGGCCCTTTCCCCAGCTGTCATGTGGACGCCACTCAGTGAAGGGCAATGGTCTAGAATCAGGAGAAGGGGAGAGTGCATGATGAGGGTGAGGAGAGGGGAACAGTTTCCATATTGGTTTTGAGGATGAAACAAACGAAGAATTAAGAAGAGCCTCCAGGCAGTCTTCAGAATTACTGTGTTAACCTTGGGAAGAGAGAACACAGATGACCCTTCTCCTCAAGAGGAAGCCAGTGTAGGGCCATCCATTCATTCCTTCATCCCTTCATCATGCACGCATCCAACACTCGCTTGCCATACATCTGCATCAAGGAACAGGCAATGGCTGTCCCCGGAAGGTGCCAAGGATCAGTGCAAAGCATGAAGGAAAGACTCCGTTGCTCCTGGCACAGAGTGATGTGCCTGGATCAGGAGTGGGCTGTGAGATCAGAGAACTGGAGTCTGAGAGTCCACGCTGAGAAAAAACAGGCGGGATCCAAAGAAGGAGGAGATGCCAAGAAAGGAGAAAAAAAGAGCAATGACCATGCAGTCCTAAGGCTAATTGCGCTGCTAGCAATAATCAGGAAGGTGGGAAGGGGCCCTGGTTGGGAAGGAAAGTTAACGAGCTCTGCTTTAGACAAGTTTTGTGGCAGGGGTTGGAAGGTCAACCAAATAGAGATCTTCCATAGACAATAAGAAATATGAGATCGGAGCGGGGCAAGGGGTCAGGGTTTGAGTTGTAGGTTGGGCAGCCACAGGATAGTGGGAACAAAGCAGGGCTAGTGAGATCATTCCTTTGTCTGCTTCAGAAGTATTCACTGAGGGCCTCCTGTGTACCAGGCAAGGAGCTGAGACCTGAGGATACTTACTGTGATGAATCTGGCAGGGAGGGAACCTGAATGATGTGTGAGGGAGAGAATAAATGTCAAGTTAGGAACTGGACCAGGGGAAAGAGTGGACCTCCAATTGGGTCGTCAGCCTAGGATGCAGGAGGCAAGAAGGGAATGGATGGCGTGATCGATCAGTTAGAGCCTGAGTCGACCTGCATGGAACAGGAAATCCAACCGGCAGTGGCCCAAATAAAGCAGGGGGCTGTTGGTCTCACACAAAGCAAGGAACGTGGGTGTGACAGCCCAGCACTGGTGTGGGGACTCTGCCAAGTTGCTAGAGACCCAGCCAACCTGCCCCTTCAGAGCCACATTGGCAACTGGTGGCATCATGTGAGCCAAGGGTCAACCACAGTCCCCTCCCTCCCAATCCTAAACCCTGCATTTCTTTCTTCTCTAGTTTAAGCTGTTTTCCAAAGTACATTCCAAGGACCCTAAGGAACTGTGGAGGTACCTCAGTGGCAGCTGAGGAGGCTACAGGGCAGGCCAAGGGGGCTGGTCCTCAGCACACGGGATGACGTTTCAACCGAGGCATTGATGTTCATATATACCGCACGTCTGTGATGATATATGTTCTAAACATCCCCTGAAAAAGAATGCTCTTTTTGAGCATGAGCAGGGACTCATTTGTAGAGACCACTATTGTCAGACACACACGCTCTGCCCAGGCCCCTAGCTGGTGTGTGTGCGCGTGTGTGTACGTGTGACGCGACTATGTACATGCACTCACCTGCCTGTCTCTCAGAGCCGTGTACCTTTGTCCCCCTCAGCGCCCTGAGCCCTTCCCACTCTAGAAGCTCTGTGTCCTGTCCGCCCAAAGGATCCCTTACCCATTCGAAACCTGGGATCTTCTTTTCAATTCTTGTCTGGAAACGCAGTATTTGTTGAAAGCTCATTTAGGACTGGTAGCCCAGAGAAGAGGCTCGGGATGCCAAGACATGCTTGCTTCCAGGGAGGAAGGCTGGGGGGAGTGTGGGAAGGGGGGGGTAGGGAGGACTCCACTAGTAAGACTGCAGCCCCAGCTGCTCATTAGTGCTGTCACTTGGGAGAGAGTGGGGATGGGAAGTCACCTTTGTTAAAAGAGTCATTTCTGCGCCCAATGTTGCTCCGGGGGCTCTCCTAATCTTAATCTTCACGCTGACCCTGTGACGCAGGAAATTTTATCTCGTTTCGTAGATGCAGAAATCTTGCTCTGTTTACTTACCTATTAAGACCGCTGAGAACCCCAAAGCAAGCACATACATGTAAGGTAACTTACAAACCAGAAGATGTTGTCCTGGGGCACGGACTGTGGTCACTGGCTGGCCTCACTTGACCAACCTGGGCCCAAGGAAGCTGGCTTACTCTCTTTCTGCCCCCAAGCCTGCTGAGGAGAATACACCATAGAGGGGGAGAAGGCCCAGGGCCTTGTCTGCCTTCCAAGGGAGTGGTGAGGTGCGTGGGCCCGCTAAGCAAGACTCCAGGAAAGCAGTGTAGAAAAATAAGCAGACTTGGGTTTAGGACCTCTGGCTGGTTGGTTACTTATTCTCTCCAGGCCTTAGTTTGCTCATCTGTATAATGGGATCTCTACCAGGACCCAGCCCATGGCGTTGTCATGAGGAGCAAGTGAATGTGTGCAAAGAACTTTGCAATGTCTGCCATATAGAGAAGGCCCAGTGGCTGTCAGCTTTGATTATTATGGTTTACAGATAAGGAAACTGAAGCACCTTTTCCCCCAAATCCCAACCTGGGAGAAAAACGCCTCGGCAGACTTTGGACTGAGATCTTTGGAGTCCGGGCAGCCTGCTCCTCTCCCTGCCCCACTCCCTGGGGCCCCTTGTGTTGTTTCACATGATGTATGGGAAGCATCACGGTGGGAGGGTCTGAAAGTGAGCCTTAACGGCCAGAGGAAGGTTTGGAGTAGAGTCTCCTGTCTCATTTCCCAGTCTGACAAGGCTTATTCACTCCTCACTTTCCTCAGTGCTGCCTGCCATCCTCCCTTTGTGAAGGGCCTGGCTTCCACTCTTAGCTGTGATTCTAGCAGCTGAGAAACTCTTTCCATCCCAAATTTCTAGTTTTAGTTACTTATAACTGTCTCAAAGTTAATCCACAGGGATGAAGTTTCCTTTGTTTTGTCACAGCCCCAAAATAGGACCTTTCGAAGTCTTTTTATCTTTTACCCTTGAAAAAAAAATCCATGGAATTATTTTCGAACGCAGGTAAGCGCAAAAGCGTAAATGTGAGAGAGGGAGAGACTGAGCAGGATAGGGTATGAGAGGAGGTGTGGGGTAGGTGTGGCCGTGTCACTCAGGACGCACAGCTCTCCCAGCAGTGTGATTGTGGTACTTTCTCCAGAACTAAAATGTGGGTGTCTCTGGAGCCTTCCTAATAGTAAGGATATGAGTGAAAAATCTCTTGCCATGTGACTTCAAAAGGCTCCAGGGAGATGTAACTCATTTACTCACATTAGCCATTAACATTTAGACCCAGAGGAGTTTATAGGACCCTTGGATACGTGGTGTTAGATTCTGGGATGGGCAGGAGGTAGTGGGGCCGAGGGAAGAGACGGGCCTGAGCCTGGCAGGCCAGGTTTGGAGGCATTGGCACCACCCCGACAACTTGGGAGAGAGAAGCACCGAACGGACGGGCACGCAAACCATCGGAAGGGCAGATTGTGTGTGGTGTTCACTTTCTCCTTGGGCCAGAGTAGTGTTTTCAAGGCAGAGGGCATAGAAATGGAGGTGGGTTGGACTGTGGAAGAGATGGGAAGGGAGAGAAATTAGGATATTGTATCAAGGACAGCATGTTAGAGGGAAAAATCAACAAGACATCATCTAAAGGAATTCATATTCGATGAGAAGACCCAGGGTTTCAGAAAATAGCACGAAGACAAATACTGGCTGTGCTGAAGCCTCAGGACCAGGCACGGACCAGAGCTCTTGGCTGGACCAGCTGATGACAAGGTGTCTGTTTCCTAGAGATGCCTTGAGATATCTGTCTCTGCCGAGGCCGAGGAGCCCCTACGGGCGGGAAGAACTGTTCAGACACACTTGAGGCAGGCCTTGGGCTCTGCCTCCCACTCTTACCATCTCATCCCCAGTACACTTGACTCTCAGGACTCACGCCAGGGCTCCCAGGTGGAACCTCTCATCCTCGGGGGGGTGCATGTCCCACTCGCAGAGCCTGAACTTGAAGAACAACCTGGCTGCAGGCGTCCTGACTTGAATCTGCCAGGGTTATTTTATTTTCTCTTCTCTGGCCTTGAATGATCACCTTCCGTATTTAAAAAAAAAAAAAGGTAAAGCAACAATGACAACAACTAAACTAACCTCAATCGCTTGAGTCTTACTAATGCGTGGGTCCAGATGATGACAGCTTAATAATTTTGACCTTGCAGCCTTTGGGCTCCCTCCTGCTCGCGCGATCTCTTCCTCCTCTTAAACAGTTGTTTTTTTTAATTTTTTTTTAACGTTTTATTTATTTTTGAGACAGAGAGAGACAGAGCATGAACAGGGGAGGGGCAGAGAGAGAGGGAGACACAGAATCGGAAGCAGGCTCCAGGCTCTGAGCCATCAGCCCAGAGCCTGACGCGGGGCTCGAACTCACGGACCACGAGTTCATGACCTGAGCTGAAGTTGGACGCTTAACCGACTGAGCCACCCAGGCGCCCCTCCTCTTAAACAGTTTTGAACTACCCAAGAGGTAGCTTTTGCAGGCATTTTGGTTGGGCTACTATGATGCTGGCTTGCGATTTGGGGCTGTCACCTCCACTAGTGGGAGCAGAAGTCTTTGCTCTTCCCAGAAATGCACATCTGGGGGCTTGGTTATCCAAAGCGACTGCAGACCAGCTCAACCACTGATGCTCTTAGGAAGTGAGAACATTGTGCCCTCCAGGCTCAGTTGAGGGACATCTCAAAGCGAGGTTGTCTGCACTTCCAAAGGATCAGAATTTACTGGAACGCTTCTCTCAATTTACAAACACAGAACTTTTTCTCCTTGTATCCTCAGGACAGCTGAGTCGGGACAAGTCCCTGAAGTAATACAAATGCCACATACGATATGATACCACCGTGACTCATTAACCCTTGGTTCGGCTGCTGAGTCTGGCTCCCTTTTTTTTTTTTTTTTTTAATTTTTTTCTTAACGTTTATTTATTTTTGAGACAGAGAGAGACAGAGCATGAACAGGGGAGGGTCAGAGAGAGGGAGACACAGAATCTGAGACAGGCTCCAGTCTCTGAGCTGTCAGCACAGAGCCCGACGCGGGGCTTGAACTCACTGACAGTGAGATCATGACCTGAGCCAAAGTTGGCCACTTAACCTACTGAGCCACCCAGGCGCCCCAAGTCTGGCTCCCCTTAAGGGACTTTCTTCCTAATGGTAAATTATCTCATGACGGTCCTGTCATTCTTTCTCACAAATGGGCTTCCATGAGGAACCACCAAATAGCTCACTGGACATGCTTGTTTAGGTATGAACTCTTACAGACTCCATTCAAAATGTTTCTGGGAAGTCTATCACTCCGCTAGAAGCGAGGATCAGATAGGGAATTGGGAGACAGGTATCTCTGACGTCACCTACACAGCTCTGGGACAGCCCATGCTCCTGAGTCCATGCACCACACTACCCTATCCCGTCACTCAGGATCTCTAGCCTTCATGGAAACTCTGTCTCCCCACTTTTGCACAGGGAGATATCCGCGTTCTGGAAGGGAGGCAGATTTGCTTTAATTGTCATGGACTATACTGTGAGAAAGCTGTAACCATATACGAGAGTGGGTGTTTCAGAGAGAAGGCAAAGATCTTTTTTCTGTCTCACAAAGTGTTTTCTTCCTTGGTCACATATAACCTGTGGGTCAGGCCTACGTGCCTCATCAGATCCTTGTCACCACGTCCCTAATGCCCATGATTTTTCTCTCTTTTCTTTCTTCCCCTCTATCCCTTACTCCATCCCTCCCTCTCCTTCTGTCCCTTCCCTCTCTCTTTCCTTATTAATTAAATACTTACTATATGCCTCACACTCTGCTGGGTTCCAGAGGGATGAGAGATGGGTAAGACATTGTCCTTGCCCTTGAAGGGCAAGCACATCATACAGTGGGGAAGGCAGATGTGTACACAATTAACTATAATAAAATATGGTGAGCAATATAATGGAGATCTGCCCAAAGTGTCATGGGAGCACAGAGGAGAGAGCAAAGGAGCCGCCTTAGAGGTCATCAGTAAAAGCTTCGCCGAGAAGGTGATTTCTGAGTTGCCTTTTGGAGAGCGAATAGGAATTTTCCAGATGAACAAAGATGGGAAGGGCATATTCCAGGCAGGGAATACTGGGAGTATGATATGCTCAGAGCGAAAGTGTGGGTTGGTCGTGAGGGATCCAGGAGGGTTTTGAAAGTAGCTTATGATCGGGATGCAAGGTGATCTGGGTGTCAAACTCAGGGGCTGGCATTTTATTCCATATGTGATGAAGAGCCATGCACAGACTCTGTCTTTGGATGATTTTTTTTTGACTGGCAAGGCTAACAAAGCAAGGCTCGAGATAGGCAGAAAAAATGTCTATGGAATAGGGTTTAAATGTTTTTTTTTTAAGTTTATTTGTTTATTTTTGGCGGGGAGAGGGGGAAGGACAGAGAGAGAGAATCCCAAGCAGGTTCCGCACTATCGTGCAGAGCCCTACGTGGGCTCAATCCCACAAACCGTGAGTTGATGACCTGAGCCGAAATCAAGCGTTGGAGACTTAACCAACTGAGCCACCCAGGCGCCTCTATGGAATTGTGTTTAATCAATCAACTGAACAAGGACTTGTTGTTGGCCAGTGTGTGCCAGGATCTGTGTTAGTTAGATGCTGACAGACTGCAGAAGAAGCATTGCAATTCATGTGTTACAGGTCAGCGTGATTCACGCTTAGAAAACTTTGAGGGTGGAGACAGGGAGTACAGTATAAGATCATGTGGTTGAGTGGCTGTGAGTCAAAGAGGGGAGAGAGCAGAGAAACCTGGCGGGCTTCCTGCGGGAGGTGGGCCTGAAGGATCAGCGAGAGACCGTTTGCAGGGAAGCCACGTGAGCAGAGATTTGCCCTGAGGCTTGTGGGGACAGTGAAGATTCTGGCCTGCCCGGATAGAGGCTGGGTTGCTGGGAAAGAAGATGGATACAGAGGTGGGGTCAGTTGAAAGAGGGCCTTGAAGTCAGGTAGAATAGCACAGGACCTCTGAGGGCAGGGGTGGGGGGGCGGGGAGAGGAACTGTAAAGCCCTCCTAAGAAAGCTCTTCCTCAGTGCCCCTAGTGTGGATTTCTCTTAACGTATCTTCGCACGTGACCGTCAATCTTTGTAGGAATACATACAGAACAGGAGCAGCTAACTTCATCTTCAGATATCTCTGACTATGGAAAGTTTTGCCGAATCTACCTGATTATTTCTTGCGTCCACTGGTTCCAGAACCATCCCTCTACGTCCATCAACATCTCTCCGTCTCTCCCTCGGCTGCAAAGGAGAGCTCTTCAGATTTTCAGTTTAAGGGTAAATTTTTAGCGTCTCTTCTTCCAGGTTGGAAACTCTCAGTTTCTCCAACAGGGGGCTTTGCCTGGGGATTCCTGCCACTCCTGACTCGTGCTTAATGGTACTCCCCTGGGCCTTGATTCTCCTTTGAAGTGGGGTCTGCTCAGTGCAGTGCAGTCTGGAAAACAAGCGAGTGGCTGGTGACCAGCCCCTGTGAAATGACTTAGTGGAAATGGTGTTTTGTGAAGATGAGCCAGGCCTCGGAGTTCAGGATGGATGGGGATGGTTAGACCAGGGGCAGGTTAAACCTGAGGCCTTGGCAGGAGTCCAGGCATAAGAGCCGAATCAGGGTGATGTTGGGTCAGGGGATGAGTAGAAAAGAGAGACTCCAGGGGACACTCGAAAACTTTGATAAATGAGAAGAGAGACAACGATGACTCATGTTTTCCGATCCAAGAGCCTAGACAAATGGCAATTGCGTGGGCAGAACGGGCACCGGGAAGGGTAGCTGACAAAAGGAGGCGATACTGAATGGGCCACGAGAGCAGGGCACCTATGTCAAGGTGCCTCAGAAATGGCTGCAACTGTGCCCTCAGAGCCCAGGAGAGTGGTTAGATTAGAGAGATCAACTTGGAGCCTTGAAACGCAGGAACCTACATAGGGCGTGAAAATACAGAAGGAATGAGCCATCAAGAAAGATGCCCACAGAAAGTCTACAGTGTGCAGACTGGAGGAACAAAAGGCACCCACGAGGGATACAGAGCAATGAGCTGTCAGAAGTAGAGCAGTGTCGAGGATGCCAAAGGAGTAGAGGGTTGCCAGAAGGAGGGAGTGGTCAGTGATACCAAATGCTCAGGAGAACAAAGAAAACGAGGCTGCCCAGTTTACCCAGGGGGAGAAGGGCGAGCAGCTTCAGTAGAATGACGGAGGCCAAAGCAGCCCCGGAGGAGATTCAGAAGGGACCGTGTGTCTGGTTACCCTTCCACACACCCACCCTGGAAATGCTGAATTGCCCCCTTTCCCCTCAGCCCACTACTGACCCCAATGTCTACCTTCCTACCTTCTCTCCCCATTCCTGGTGACCAAGCCAGCCAGCCAAAGCTAGAGGTCTCTTCAGGTGGCCTGGCTGGGTCGCCTCCCCAGGGCAGGGAGCCAGGCAGTCTCAATGCAGGGTCCTGTCCCTCAGGGTACACCAGGCCGGCTCAGACCTCCTGGGAGAGCAGCGGGAGCGGACACAAATGCTGGGCTGGTGCAGGGGAAGGACTAAGGTGCTGCCCTGGCAATGGCAGCCTCACAAGTCCCGGGGACGCAGCTGAATTGCCCCCATCTATTTTCCTTGACATCTGAATGCTGTGGTTTCCAGAGGCCAGAGGGCTAGCTCAGAGAAGCTCCACCTCCACCTCTTTCTGGACGGCCCTTTCCTTACCAGGGCTCTCCAACTTGGCCCTGCCCCCTCTCACCCCTGTATCCCCCCCACCCCACACCTCGTGCTCCCTCATGAACACCCTACGTCTGTCCCCTCAGCACTGGGCAGCCATCTCCCCCCTCCTCCGTCAGCTTCTTACTGCCCAGGAGCTCATCCCAGGCTCCACCAGGGGCAAATGTGTCCGCCGAGGGTAAGGGGCTCTTTTCAAGCTTCCTCAGCAGAGACCCCAGAATTGTAGCAACCACGGAGACAGGTTATGCCAACCCGGCTCCTCCCAAGATGCACTGGGAGCCTGGGAACCAGGAGGGAGGGAGGAGGCTCAGCTGAGGAGCTCAGGATTTAATTCTATGCATCATTAAGTAGTCCTCTGAAAGTAGTGTCCCCCTATACATCATCCATGCTTAGTAAACAGCACGCTGACATTACATTAGCGGCTGGAAATGAATTTTCTCTTTTATAGGGAAATTGAGAATCCGCCAAGAAGAAAGAAAGAAAGAAGAAAAAAAAACCCTCAAAACCAATTATCTAGGCATTTATGAGTTCCACCCTGGTCCCCCTCTCTCTCCTCTCTCACTCAGATGCAAAGAAGCATTTAATATTTAATATATTAAGAAAAGAAAGAAACTTTGATAGATTATGTGGAATCTGGCATTCATTCCCTCTGCCCCTCCTTACTTCCTCATTCTCCCCTCCCGAAAACCCACGCTTGGTTCTAGCTGACATTTAAATGGATTAAGGTGTTCAGATTTCCTTAATAGTGTTGACATTTTGGAAATATTTCTGGCTTTTTTTCCCCCCTCTCCTCGAAATAATAATAATAAATAAATATTGGAATGGATCTTCCCCTCCACTCGACAGGCAGGCTCTGTCTCTGTCCTGCTCTCCAGCACAGATGCAATTTACATTTTCCATTCATATTTACAAGATTAAGGACAGAGAAAAGTCAAAGTGTTCCTTGAAAGGCAAGGGGCCGAGTGTGGGAGTGGGTGGTGACTGGTCAGGGAGGCATTTTGTTGATCACTAAGTTGCTTCCTGGGGCCTCCAACCCCCTCCCCTTTTCCTGGAACTTGTCTGCCTCTCTCCCTACCCCTCTGTTTCTACCCCTGGTTAGATGGTCCTTCCTTTGTGTGGTCTCACTGTCCTTCCTCTGTGTAATGTGTGGTTTGCTTCCTCTGCAGAACTGTCCTCACCGGCCAGACAGACGCACCTGAGAATTCTGTCCCATTTGGAAACACTGCCCTGTGGTCTAATGGTGAACACAGAGAAAGGACTGGATTTGACTGTCTCCTCTAACTTGGGTTTGAGTGACCTTTCTTGCACTGTGCTGCCATGGTGTTCCTATGTCTAGACACCAAGGTCCTTGAGTCTGGGTCTATGTCTCCTTTATCTCTGTGTCTCAGCTCTTAGCACATAGCTTGTAGACAGTAGTGCTTGTAAATGTTCATTTAGTGGAAGGCAGGTGGGAAGGAATGAAAGGAAAAGTGGAAGAGAAAGAAGAGGAAAAGTGAAGAAGAAGTTGGATGTCTTCACTGGTTGACATTCTCAAAGCCATGATGCTCTACGTGGACTCCAAATAAAACTCAATCAGCAGACATATTGAGTGGCACGATGCCCATCTTTGTGCTAAGTTTGGCTCACATGCTTCCCATGGTCTAATGGCGGTTGTTCTTTGCCCTCAAAGTAGGTAGAGATCCTTGTAAAGAACACGGTGTTCCTTAGAAATGTCTTTATGAATAGCATCTACTAGGAGATTAAATCAGATGGCCCTGGAGATTAACCTCTTCTCTATCACTCAGTATAACCTACTTTATCTCTCAAAATTCAGTTTTCTCATATAGAAAATGGGGTGATAATCCTCATATGAGGGTACTATCATGATTATTACAAGGATAACAGAGGTTTGCGGATTAAGATAGTGTCAGCCTACAGGGAGTGGTCAATAGGTCATAAATGCTTGACTATTGCTGCTTTTGTGAGGCATTTCATCCAGGAGTTGAAAAACACGAGCTTTCACAAATTAGGCTAACCTAGCCAAGATCTGGGGCTATTCCAAAAAGGAAGAAGGAAAGACATCATCAGAACCTGCTGTGAGTCCTAACCTGGTCTCTTCCTCAAGTTCTCCTTTTACATTTGTCTGCAAAGGAGTATTCGATGTATAAGCAAAGTAAAGCAACCTGAATAGATCTTTAGAAGGGGAGTTTCCCGCAGTATGTGCTAGAAGAATTTCAACTGAGTTTGGTAACTGCACCACAATTAATATAGGATCAATTCAGACAGGGCCCTGAGTGATTAGAGGCATGATTAATTCCATCCAAGGCTCACACGTCTCTGTGGATGACCTCTCTACCCTCCTCATTCACCTGCTTGCATTTCTGCACCTCTTCCTGGCCTTGTCAGCTGCCCATCTCTTCCAAACACTGACGTGTTTTCCGGGGATAAAGACCAAAAAAAAAAAAAAAAAAAAAAAAAAAAAAAAAAAAAAAAATTCCTCTCGAATGTCCTATTTCCACAAACCTAACTTTTATTTAATCTTCCAAAGATATCCCAGTCTAAACTTTATGGAGCCAATTTCTCCCCTGGGCTGTATGTGGTCTGCAAGGTATCTTATGTGCATCAGACTTGCTTGGCTTAGCAGGGGACTCAGCAAGACTTCAGGGCTTGGTTTAAATTGCTTTTTTACATCTTAGCCACAATCAGCCTAGAGTCTACTTTGTATTTTGGCCCTTTTTTCTGATTTTGAGATCCCTACTCTGTCAGTCTATTAATACTTGAGTTTTGAAGTTCTTGACTGTAGATTCACTGCTTTTAATAGTCTGCGTCCCAGTGTCGATCTCAAAAGAAGTTCTGTGTCCAGCATGTGTGATCTACCAACTGCTGTAATAGGTGCAGGATTAACAGATGAATAAAACACATTTCCCTTCATCAAACTTATCACCCTGAGGGCCCAGAGGGCATCAAGCTTGCAAATCAGAAAACAGCGTCCACAATCAAAATGCATCGGGAGATTGAATCAGCTTGGATTGGGGAGCAAGGGTCAGGGCAAGGCATAGGAGGGTCGAGAAAGAAGAGGTGATTCTCCAAGCTGACCAGTGGCAGGAGGGTTGAGCAGTAGTAGACTCATAGTCCTCTTTTCTTTTAATAAAGCAGAGGTTCAATTAGGCTTATGTTAAATTAGGGGATCCTGATTTTATCTGATTAAGTGCACTCAGGAGATAAGAGAAATAAGATTCTGGTTGCAGATCTCGTCTTAGCCTCCCGCTTCTCTCCCTAAGTTGCCCCAGAGTCTCTATGAAATACCTTCATCTTATTTAGGCTTTGAGCTGTCCACCTCATTCCACATCCATCTGTCCAGCCACCCGTCCCTTCAATCAGCCCTCCCATATTAATTCCCTCGTTAAGTTATTCTTATGCTTCCGTAGGGCTCTAGCTGTTGTGCCAAGCGCTGGCTACACGGACTTCAAGAAGAGGAGCTTGGAGCGAGTACTGGGTTGGGGTGTACCCAACGGGCTAGAAGACTGCATACTCTAAGTTACAAATATTAATTTTCCTTGTCTGGGTCCTCTACCAAATTCATACTCACAACACAGCCTAGATGACATGTGTAAGGTGTAAAGACTGATAGAATGAAGAGTAGGATAAAGACCACAAGCAACCACAATCCCAAGTTCTAGATTCATTATATTTTTCACTTTTCTTTACAGTTGGCCTCAAAGCTATATGTTCCAAACAATAGATCGTTCCTTATTTCATATGTTTGAATTTTATAATAAATGGTGTCACAAAATATGTATATTCTAGAACAGTTTACCTTTTTCTCGTTGTGTTCAAGAATATGTTTGCCCTGTGTGTTGACGTTTGCATCTATACTTTCTTTCCATGGCTGTATGCTATTTTAGTGTAGGAATATACCAAAAGTTATTTATCCATTTTCCTGTTAATGAACGTTTGCTTTGTTGATTTGTTTCCAGTATATTTTTCTATGATAGCTATTCTGCTATGGACATTCTTTTCGATGTCTCTTGCTGCACAGGTAAAGTGCTGTGTGTGTGTGTGTGTGTGTGCGCGCGTGTGTGTTACAGACTTAGGGGTATAAATTCAGGGTCATAGGGTGTGCATATCTTCAAATGATGCTGAATGGTTTTCAATGTCCTGTGTTAATTACACTCCCACCAGCAATGAGAATATCCACTTCTTCACCAATACTTGGTATTATCAGACTTTCAAATATTGGGGTGTGAAATTGTTTCTCATTGTGGTTTTAATTTTAATATTCCTGATTGCCTGTGATGGTGAATGAATTTTGTATGTTTATTGGCAGGTTGTGCTTTCCTTTCCAGTGAGTGACTACTCATGATTTCTTTGGACTGTTTCTGTTAAATTGTCTTTTTTGTACTGATTTTCAGAAATTCTGTTCTGGAAATCTATTGTTGATTATGTGTTGCAAATATTTTCTCGCAGTTTGTGACTTGTCTTTTTCATTTTCTTTATAGTGTATTTTGATGAACCCTTGTTCTCAATTTCAACACAGTCAAAATTAACAATCTTGTCTTTATGAGCTTTATTTTTTATGTTGTGCTTTAAAATAAAAGTATTTTTTATCCTGAGGTCATAAAGATATTCCCCCCACATTTTCTTCTAAAGTTTTACAGTTTGTTCTTCACATTTAAATTATTAAGCCATTTTCTATTGATTTTGTGTATGCGGTGAAGTAGAATTTCAATTTAGTTTTCCTTTATGGTTGACCAGTTGTCCCAGCAAGATTTGTTGAATACTCTATTATTTCCTGGTTGATCTGTAATGCTGGCTGTGTTCTATATTAAGTGGTGTCCATACACATGTGGATCTGCCTCTGAATTCCACAGTCCATTCCATGGGATAATTTGTCATATTCAGGCTGATGGACCAGAGGATTCAGTGAAACTCTTGAGTCAAAATACCATGAGAAGGAGGCCCAAATAATTCACTTAGTTCACAGAGACTGTTTTTTTTTTTTTTAATTTATAGTAGTTGTATAATGAAAAGAATGTAGGAGTTGAAGAAAGGGGTTAAAATGTCGTCTCTGACACTTATTTGTATGAGTTTGGGCACATTCTGAATTTTTTTCTGTCCTCAGTGTCTTCATCTATTAAGTGGGACGAGTCGTTTCAACCCAGAAGCTGCATTGAGGGTTGGATTACATTTTGTATTTGAAAGGATGGGAAAGTGCCTGGCATTTGAAGTGAGCCCAGAGGATGTGTTTTGTAGCACTCCCAGACTAAGGCCACATGGATGTTTTCTGATAGCTCCAGTCCAAAAGGGAGTCAAGGTTTGGAATTACTTCACGAGAACATGAGACACAGGCCCCAGAATGAATTATTAGTTTCAGCTCACCAAACTCTCTTCTCCAAACCTACTGACTTAGTTCCAAATTTATTTTAGAGGGCACGGGGCTGTGAAGTTTCTCTGTGAAAAATGACTGAGGATAACTGGCAAATGGAGACTTGCTATGTATTACTGAGTTCAGAATGGCAGATGAGGAAAAATTTCAGGCAGGGAAAATCATTGTCAAATGTTTAAACTCCAGGCTCTCAAGTCTAACTTAAAGAAAGGCTTCCTTGCCATTTCTTGGCACTATAATAATAATAATAATAAAATATAGCATCTTATAATTGATAAGTGTTTCTATATCATATGGTCCATTTTAGTAGATTGGCTCATCTTACAGCTGTAACACCATGAGGTGGTCTGAGATTGGAAGTCGGCTCTGAACGTCTGAAACAGGCTCAAGTTCACATAGTGAGTAAGTGAGGTTGCCAAGACTCAAACCTGTGTTGGCTAACTGGAACTCTCTTATTAACACACAAATGGGACTCTACCTGTATGTGCTGGGACAGTTTCAAATATCTTGTCCCATCGTCCTCATATATACACTTGTAGGTCAGATCACACAGTTCAGTTGGGGTTCAGAGAACGTTGTCACTGACTGAGCTCAGATGTCTAGCAGAACTAGGGGTGGACATTCTTCTGCCAAAGCTCTCTCAGCTCACAAAAATGCAAGCAGCTTTAAGGATTCTTTCTACACAGATGGAAATATGCTCTCACGGGTTTCCTGTCATGCATTTGCTATAAAGTTCTAGCTAAAGCCAAGGTCTTCCGGGGGTATATTGATTTGGGGACAATGGTGAAGCTATTTACATACCTGCTCAGAGGCCAAGGTGGCAGCACGAGATGGAGGCCAGTTTTTAGCAACCTCAAAGATGTAGCCTGGGCCTCCAGGCATTTGGTTTTACCCTGTCAACACCTTGAGAGCAGCATTCTGGGAGCAAAGAGAGTTTGGCCATTGCCTTAAAGAATTCCAAGTTCCTGAGGCTTTTGTTAGTTGCTGTTAATGAATCTTTAGTATCAAATTTAAGGAATTTCTAAACCTTTATAATTCTCCTTCCTAAGGAAAAGTATTTCCCTCTAGGAAAATTCACAGTCTTTCCTTTTCCGGACCTCTGTTCCACGTCTAGACCTAGGCCACTCTTTGCACACAAAAATATGACTCTCCCTGTCCCCAATCCCAGGCACTGGTCCCAAGAACACCTAGGGCCTCTGTATCACCTCTAAGTTTTAATGCCTTCAGCCCTTTTCTCTGGTATCTCTTATTATTGTCCTGTTTTTTAATTGAAATGCTTCTTCCTGACACTCTAGGAAATAGTTCTCTGGCTTGTCACCCTCTCCTCAGTGTGACCTAAAACTCAGACCATAACACCTCTCTTCTTCTTTCCCTTATAACCCATTCTCAAGGAGTCACATGCCTCTTCCTTGTTGATGACGTCCAAATCTTCATCGCTTAGGCTCGACCATTGTCAGGAGTTTTAGTCTGCATCTCCAGATACCTATCAAAGGATTTTATACCCCTGTGCTCTTTTATGCTCCCTTCTCCTCATAAATTGTGACCCTTCACATTTTTCTTTATCCAACAATGTTGCTGCCATTTTAATGATGATCAAGAGTCATCCTTGACCTCCCCCTTCTTCTTCATTCTCTTTTACTCAATAATCACATCTTATCCATGTTTCCCTTCATAACATCTTTTCCCATCTTTATTGCCAGGATTCTGGTCTTGGCTTCCAGAATCATGTTCCAGTAGCCTCCCAACTTGATTTCTCATGGACAGTTTCATTGCTCTGTTGGCTGATCACGTCCTTTCTCCAAGTCAAAATGCTTTCTCTTGCAGCCTTCTTGCGGGGAGAGGGGGCGGTCCCAGACCTAAAGTCAATGTTTTGACTTCACCCAAAATATTCATTTAACACTAGGGTCTCTCAGTTTCTGTAGCTACTTTCGCCATCAGACTTGCACATGTGTATAATTCTGGGTTCAGCACTCTGGGGACCTTCTCAGGCTATCTGCTTCCATGGATCGATCCCCTTTTATCGCTATGGGTTTCTGTGCAGGCATTTCACTCTTTGGTTGTTCATTCTGCCACGCATGGCCACTGTCCTGGTTCATCTTGTACATCTTGTACCTTCTACTCTTTCTCTGGCCACACAAAACTCCAGTCCTAACTCACTTCCTGGTTCTTTAACACAGCGGCACTCAACTAAGCTTAGTGAAAATAATGCATGGATTATTATTTCTCAGAATACAAGAGATTGTTGGAGCTGGGCTCCGTTAGACCAGCGTAAGCTTAGGCTGTTTCTCTTGATGTCTGATGATGCCAGAAACCCACTTCTCTTGCTTCCCTTGTAGGGCACGGCCTTGGTTCACACCTTGCTGAATTCCTTGGTGCACAGCACAAGAGGCTACGGGCAAAAGGTCAGGAAAAAGAGTCTAGAAGTCAGAAAATCGTATGCCTTTTTCAGCCTTGGGAAAGCCATTTACCTTACCTGAACCTCCGTCGTCCTACATGTAAACTAGAAATAGTAGTAACACCTCCCTCCCAGGATTGGTAGACAATGTAATGAAATAATGAACGAGGAAGACACTGGCATGCCATAAAGCACTAAAGTGAAGGTTATAATCAGCTCCCTCCTCTGGACCTTCAGACCTTCGATGCTTCTGTCTCTACCGCCGAGCTGCTTCTGTACCTTCCATCATGGTGGTTCTCTCCCCCTTACACTGTCTCCAACAACTTCAATCTTGCTCTTCCCATTCACCCTTTCCTCTCTATGGAAACACTCCCCTGTCCCGATGCTCTTGGCATAGCAACAACCTTTAACTTGACCCTGCTGCCTGCTCCACCTTCTGATAGCCACCGTCCCCCTCCCTTTCCTTTTGCAACACGGAAGGGACAGCAAAACGATCACCCTGCTGGCTCACTGCCTGCTCCTCCATGGCTCCTGCGTTTCTTCCCACCTGCTCTCACATGCACATCCCCAGATCTGTCGATCTTCTCAGTTCCCATTCTCCTTAAGTCACAGTCTCACATCGTGAGCCACCCTTTTGCTTCTTTCATCTTCCTCTTCCCTTAGTTTTCATGGCACGTCGGACTGCTCCCGGAACGTGCCTCCCTAACCCTTTACCAACTCCCTGTTTTCTGTCTCCTTCTCTGATGCAGTATCACTCTCGTCTCCCTCTGAGACGCTTTTCTCCAGGCCTAGTCTGCCATCTGCCCCACCTCCACCAGGGACCCATCACTTCCCTTTACTGCAGACTGGTTGAACTGAAGTCTTGTGTTTACTTTCAGGTTTCACCTTCTTTTTTTTTTTTTTTAATGAAATTTATTGTCACATTGGTTTCCATACAACACCCAGTGCTCATCCCAGAAGGTGCCCTCCTCAATACCCATCACCCACCCTCTCCTCCCTCCCACCCCCCCATCAACCCTCAGTGTGTTTCATCTTCTATGAGAATTATCACAAACTCAAGGATATTCAGCAGAGGTTGACCACGATGGTGAGGGAGTTAGAAACAGCCAATCTTACAGAACTCTTGAGAGAATAGAGATATTTAACCTGCAGGACGACAATAGTCAGAGGAAACATAATCAGCATTGTCTTGATGTATTTTAAGGGATGTAAAAATAGAGCTTCCGTCTATTGACTTAGATCCCTCTAGAAAACAGAATTAGATAGAAATTATAGATCAGCAGGTATGGAATCATTAGCAAGAAATACCTTCCAGTCTTGTGAAGGCATTAAGAACACAGGCTCTGCAGTCAGATGACATGGGTTCAAATCCCAGTTCTGCCTCTTTTTAGTTGTATGACCCTGAGCAAGCCATTTCATTTTTCTGTGCCTTCATTCCATCATCTGTTAAATGAGAGTAGATAATGGTAGTCATTGTAATAAAGATTCATTATTCCCTGTGCTAGATATTGTATGGGGTTGTAGACACAATCATGCCTAATGATGACTCACAATGTAGAGGGAGACGTAAACGCACACACGGGTAATTCAAACATGAAGCAGATCGCTGAGGTGGAGGAACCAAGTATGACGGGGCAGAGAAAGAGAAATGTGGCTGGGGGGACCAGGAAAGATTGCTTGGATGAGGCAGAAATGTGAGTAAAGGCCTGAGGGTGAGAGGAGGAAGGCCTTGTTTGAGAATTGGCAAATGGCCCCATCAAATTGTGCCTCTCTTGTAAGCCTTTGCTATGAAGCCAACCTGTGGGGTTTGTCCTTCTCTAAACTTCTGCACATGTATTGCATGCTGCCAATCATCTTTTTGTGGTAGGAGAGGGAATTTTTCAGCCTACTTTGCAAATAAAGACATATCCCAACAGGATCTGAGTGCAAGAGCCAAACATTTGATCCAAGGAGCAGGTGGTGGAATCCTAGATTATGGACCAAAGAAAGGATGCTCGAGAATAGGTCTACTGACCAGGAAGCAAGCCAGAGGAAGGGGCATGCGCAGCGTGGGTAGGGGTGGTCCAGAGGAAGGGGCATGCCCAGCGTGGGCAGGGGTAGTCCAGAGGAAGGGGCATGCCCAGCGTGGGTAGGGGTGGTCCAGAGGAATGGGTATGCCCAGCGTGGGCAGGGGTGGTCCAGAGGAAGGAGCATGCCCAGCGTGGGTAGGGGTGGTCCAGAGGAAGGGGCATGCCCAGCGTGGGCAAGGGTGGTCCAGAGGAAGGAGCATGCCCAGCGTGGGTAGGGGTGGTCCTAGACCTGGGCAGCTGGAACACATGTATACAGGTGTCCTTTAATACTCGTTGTCTAGGGCACGTAGAACGTGGGGTCCCCACGAATGAGTGAATGAACAAATAAATGAACATGTGGCACAAAATAGGCTACCATGTATATTATAGTGTATTTTTACGTGTAATGTGGATCAATACGATGTGTAGACATTTGAACATCTTGTAGTTCTCACTTGCTGCTTTCTGGTGAAGTGCTCAGCAATCCACGCGCATTGTTGAATGTCTAAGAAAATAATTTCTTTGCGTTCTGATGCTGTAAAATATTGTTTGGATTAAAAGGGCAGGAACAAATTGATGGATCTGAAATTTTTTTTTTCTTTTGGCTTGGAGATGACAGGGCAATCCATCAGACAACTTCCTTGGCTCCCTGTGACATTTCAAGCTCAAATGTTATAGCTTTCTTATTTTTCTTTTCTCTTTTTTTTTCACCCCCTGGCTCTCTATTGAACTGTGCCTCTAGGAAATGCATCCTGTAGATGTGGCTTTTTTGACACTTGTCATATGGCAGGCGCTCAGTTGAGGCTTGTTGAATGGTGGCCAGGAATACTCCGTCTAGCTTCTCAGGTCGTGCTAAAGTTGAGGTAACCTCTTCATCCACCGGTGATGCTGCCTCCGTCTGTGTCCTAGAACATTCAATAGGGAATCCTTGCAAAACAAAGCAGGTCCTAGAAAAATGGCTAATGGTGCAGATATCCACATAATGTGAGTTCAGCAGCTGGACTGCGTGCACAGAGAAAATATTAGAAGTTAGAATCCTTGGCTTCTTCATCTCTTTCTGCTATCATGCATCGTGTGAACTTGGAAAGGCTACTTAACCTCTCCCACCTGCAGCCTCTCTACCTCTGAGCCAGAGAAGTCAAGTAAGTATCAGAATGAAATGAGATAATGATTGTGGGCACATTGCGAGAATACAGAACATAACTTGGTGATATACACCCTCTGTGTGAGTTGTCTCTTGCTGTATAGCAAATACACCCCATGCTCGGTGAATTCAAATAGCAAACATTTATTATCTCACTGTTTTTGCAGGTCAGGAATGTGGGAGTGGTGTAGCTGGGAGGTTCTGAGTCACAGTCTCTCAACACATTGGCTGGGGCTGCATCATCTGAAGGGTTTACCGGGGCTGGAGTGTCCTCTTCCAAGATGGTTCATCCACATGGCTATGGGCAGGAGACCTCAGTTCCTTGTTGGCTGTTGGCAGGAGGCTGCAATTTTTCACCATGAGGGCCTCTCCATAGGACCACTTGAGTGTCCTTGTGACATGGAAGCTAGCTTTCCGCAGAGTGAGTGATCCAAGATAGCAGTCACAATGTGCTTTATGATCTAGGCTCAGCAGTCACAAATTGTGATTTCCTCAACAGTCCGTTGGTGGCACAGGTCAGCCCTAGTCAGTCTGGGAGAGAGACAACACAAGGGCAGGAATTCTAGGAGACCATCTTGAAGGCTGATGACCACACCCTCTCTCAGTTGAAATGGTTCCTCTGGGAAATGAGGGGTGTAGCTGATTACCTTTAAGGTCTTTGCTCTATAACCACATCACTGCTTGCTCCAAATAGCTCTTTGGCAAGCCTACTAGGCAGCTCCTCTCCTTTCCCATCTGGCTTAAAATCCCTGCCATCGTTGTCAACTCCTTGTTCCATACTAACAGTTCAGTTTCAGTCTCCCTGGGGTTCTATGAAAATGGCTGTGTGTTGCATCCGAGGGACGTTTCTGGGGCTCTTCATGAGGGGTTGCAGGGGTCTGTCACTTACAGGGGCCGGCCATCGCAGTTCACTTAGTGTCACTGCAACCTCATTTTGTGCGAGATGGAGCCCTTGCTTTGAGAGCCGGCGAGGACGTGACTGACATGGGCAGTGAGCGAGAGGAGGGCCAAGGTCTGCGGCTTTGACGAACTGCCTCGTATTTTACATTTTGCAAAATGTGTCTGTTTCTGAACTCTCTATTCGATTCTGTCAACTCTGAGGGAGACAGAGCTGGCAGGGTTCCTTCTGTTTTGTCGATTGAAAAACTAAGGCTCAGAAAGTCCTAACAGAAGCATTTGCTAGAATAAGCAACACAGGAGGATAAGATACTGGGAGGTTAAAATGTGGAGTTTGGGTTTAAACGTCTTGAGCCTCGGGTGTCTGGGGCATATTAAGTGAGGTTAATGTACAACTTTGAAAAGAGCTTCCAAGATGATTAACTGGGCATGGGACATGATCTAATACCTTGATTATTATGCTTTATCTGCAAATTTCTCCACTCCTTCCCGCTGTTGTGCTGTTTTGTGGGTTCCTGGTCCCAGGTGCCCTGCGTTAGTTTCCTGAAGACCATCCTCCTTAGCCTCATGGACGCCATTGGCCTGGTTGCACACCTCAAAGTCCCAAAAGTTGACTGGGAGCTGATTTCTAGTGGGGAGAGTTCTGACTAGGGTTCCAGGTACCCCTGGGAAAAGAGAGAGACAGAAGCTGCAACAGCGTGGGCTTCACCATCCTTCAACGGAAACAGTCTTTCAAAAGCGTAGTCCATCCATCCAAATAGACCGCCATGTTCCGTTTCCAGAAGGTGCTGGGGCCTAGATCTTCCTTTGCCGCTAGTGAGCCGTGAAGTAGGAGCGATGAGTAGAGGCCCCTTGGGACTAACTCCCACAGGCCTGGGGTCCCCTCTGCTCTTTGTTGATGCCCACAGGCTGTCCCTACCCTACCAGCTCCAGCTCGGACCCCGGACCTGAGTGAACTCTGCGCCCCCTTCCGGGTCCTTCAGAAGATCATCGGGAGTGAGGCTCCCTGAGGCGGGCGCACCCCACATGTCCCGTCCCACAGGCCCTTGGAGCAGCTGCTCCTCCAACCTTATCTTCCCTCTGCCTCCATGGAAACCTGAGAAAGACGGAAAGGGGGAAGTGGCTTTGGTTTCCCAACACAAATAACCCCAACAGAGCTTTCTCAGCAGTGACCCTTAGCCTGTTGTGTCAGCCTCAGGCTGAAGGAGGAAGGAAATAGACCTTCTATTGAGTATTTTTCTTCCCCTGTCAAGAAGATCAGAGGAGCTGAGACGAGAAAAGAAAAGGAGTCAAAAGCACCTTGTTGCCTCCTCCTGCAGGATTTGTGTTGCTCTTCCCCTCCCCTCTTGAGCTCTAAGTAAACAGACTCCCCGGCTGAGGAAGGCCCCGGGCCCAACTCGAGCAGGCCATAAATAAGAGCCCTTCAGCCTCTGGCTCTCGGTGAGGGTGAGTCGGTGAGTCGAGAGGCCACTTGTGAGAGGAACATTTGATAGCGGGGGAGCGGCGGGGGGAGGGCGCTCGTGTTAATTGAATCCCAATTTCCTTCTCCCAGGCCTGCTCTTATCTTTTTAATTATACAAGGCCTTTAATCTTCCTGAGGACTTGTCTCTGTCATTAATGCGTGATCTCTATTAGAGATAGGGGTCTGCTCGGGGTAATGGGAGCCGCAAGCGGAGGCCTCTGGAAACTTTTTTGCTTTTTGAAACACTCAGGAGTTACCCGGGGCCAATCCGGGGGGGGGTGGGGGCGGGGGGCACCCCGGGCTCCCCTCAGCCCCCAGATGATGGCCTTTGGGCTGTCTGTACTTGACGTGCTGGACTGTGACATGTGGGACAAGAGCCTCTGCTGGCCAATACCTGTCGTCGTGGCCCTAGCAGCAGAGGGACGGTCGAGCTGCCCGCAAGGCCATCCCAGGTACTTCTCGGGGGGAAAGCGGTTCAGCGACACTCACGGGATGCTGGGCACCCAGGTAGGAGCCCGGAAGGAATTGGATATTCTGTATCTGCTAAACATTGGAGCCTGCCGTAGGTGCTTATGAATGGAAACGTGTTCTCACGGGCTTTCCTTAATGTCGCAGGGATGCGGGACCTCCAGGTGACAGTGGCGTGGGACACTCCAGGGTTACATTGCTCTTCGACCCCTGCCCTCCCAGCTGCCCTGTCAAATGGCTAATGAGTTGTAAACCAATACTTAGGGGTGCGAAGGACATGCCCTGTTTGAAGGGAGCTGGCTCATTTGAAATGTTCAACAAATGTTTGCTAAATAACTTTTCAAACAAGGGCGCTGAAAGCCGTTCAGCCTAGAACGTGAATTCACAAGTGTTTCTCGGGCAGTTGGAGCTCCTCATCTAGAGATTTAGGTTCTCCTGGAATTCATTTTTCTGAGCCGCACGGTGGCCTTCCGGGTTTCTTCACCCAGGCAGTCTGTATGTCACATGCCACACTGGCTCCTGCGTGTGCGGAAAGATGGGTGAGGCTGAGTCCCTACAAGGAGCCTAGTGCTCAGCTGGGAAACAAGATATCTTTTGTTAGTCTTAAGTCTATTGCAAATATTTATAAATAAATACATGTGTATATATAAGGCAGTATATAGTATATATTTATACACTATATATATGTGTGTGTATACACACACACACACACACACACACACTGTGTGTGGGTATATACACACCTAACACAACTACATAAATATTACATACATGTGTATATATTTAAGATTTTGTGTATTTATATATATATATGTATATGTATGCTTCTATATACATATATATGTATCCATATATATGTATAGAGAGAGAGAGAGAGAGAGAGAGAGAGAGAGAGACTTATCTTCAGAGAAGTCAGTTGCAATGTCAACTGTATCTATGTGTCTATCTATCTATCTATCTACCTGCCTACCTACCTGTTTATCTATCCACACACCCAAATAAATATACAAGTGACTTCTCTAAAGACAGAAGCCCGCACAAAGAGCATCAACAGCCAACTGCAGATCCTGAGTGTGCTTTTGCGAGCCTCTGCACCGAGCCCCATGTGTCACCAGCTCACACAACCACCTTAGAGGTTTTGGAGGTGGCCTGGCTGTTACTGACTAAGGCCTCATAACGAGAAAATTCAAGAGGCAGGGTTCCAGCCCATGTCGTCCACAAAGCTTGGCCTTCTAACCCCAAGCCTTAGAGCCAAAACTTCCCTCTTTGTTTGAAACCACAGTTTGCTCCTGAAAGTGGGTAGTTCTGGCCATAGGCTTCCCATGAACATAATGAACCCGGACATGGGCCAGAGAAAAGCAATTAAAACACTCGAGGGGAGGGAGAGGCTTCTGTTTAAGGACAGACTTTAAAAAATAAACCCAAGAGTCAAGTCTGGAAAGAGGAAGGGTGAGCAGAGAGATGTGGTGGAAGTCTATGGGATGGCGGAGGGACGGAAAGGGAGGGGCCAGGTGTGCCTGCCTGCCAAGGGCCACTCACCGAAACTTAGAGGCAGCAGCATGAGGACAACGACAAGAAAGTTCTATTTAACACGTTCCATAAGTTTGCCGCCTGCTGGGTGATCCCAGTAGGTGGCAAAGACTGAAAATATAAATAGATTCCCGGCCTATGGATGGTTTGCCGTGAGCTCCCTACAGAATACCTGGTTGCTCATTGTCTCGCTCAACCTATCTCAGTTTCTAATGTTCAAGACCAGGAGTTGGCAAACTGTTTCTGTAGAAAAGCAGGCAACAAATATTTTTTGGTTTTGCAGGCAACTCTGTTGCAGTTACTCAACTTTGCCATTGTCGTTCGAAAGTAGTCATGGATTAAACATACAAATGGGCATGGTTGTGTTCTAATAAAACTTTATTTGCAAAGACAGGCAGGAAGCTGAATTTGACCAGGAAAACTGTAGTTTGCCAACCCCTGGTCTAGATCAATTCATAGTCGAGTTGAATTGCACAATTTATTTTTTTTTTTAATTTTTTTTAATGTTTTTTTTTTTTTATTTATTTTTGAGGCAGGGAGAGACAGAGCATGAATGGGGGAGGGTCAGAGAGAGAGAGATACAGAATCTGAAACAGGCTCCAGGTTCTGAGCTGTCAGCACAGAGCCCGACGTGGGGCTTGAACTCACGGACCGAGAGATCATGACCTGAGCCAAAGTCGGACGCTTAACCTACTGAGCCACCCAGGCGCCCCTGAATTGCACAATTTAAAACTGGGAGGTATCTTGGTGAGACCTCCAGAGGTGTCAGGTGAACTGCCCAAGGCCATCCAGTAGGAGCCCCAAAGTGGGCTGTGTGGCTGTTCTAGGGGGAATGTTTCCATCTTCTGGAGATGATGTGCTGGAGGTTGGTAATAATGTATTCTCCTGCCAGAGGAAATGGTCCAACTTAGCATTTCTGACTCTCCTAAATATGTATTGATGGTCAAAGACTGCCTTTTCTTAGAAAATGTTTCAGCAGTAGGAGGATTTGGAAATGCAACTTACTTTGAGAAAACCATGGGGCACCTGGGTGCTCCGTCGGTTAAGCGTCTGACTCTTGGTTTCGGCTCAGGACATGATCTCATGGTTTCGTGGGTCTGATTGTCGCATCAGGCTCTGTGCTGACAGTGCGGAGCCTCCTTGGGTTTCATTCTCTCTCCTCCTCTCTCTCTGCCCCTCCCCCACTCGTGCTGTCTCTGTCTCTCTCAAAATAAATAAATAAACTTATAAAAATTAAAAAAAAAAGAAAGAAAGAAAACTAAAGACTACTTTTAAATTCCCAGAAATCAGAAAACAAGAAATGTGCTGTTCTGTCCACCTTCCCTGCCCACCCCCACCCCCAGTTCCGAGATAGAAAAACTATCTTATTTCTTGTTAGTCTATGCAATGACATTGACCCTCAGAGCTGAATCTCTTGGTGGACAGTGTCTGCAAAGGGAGATTGTACTTCCACCTCTCTTAGGGGTGCTCCCAGTGGGGCCTGGGCCCTGAGAGCGTTCATCTATCACATTCGGGCAAGACTTTCCTGAAAAGAACCCCTGTTTTCCATGCGCTGTTGGCTAAAGCCAGGAACTGCTTAAATTAGTTGACATGCAGAGCCCTTATGGGGAAGATGTGTGTGTGTGTGTGTGTGTGTGTGTGTGTGTGCATGTGTGTAGCCGGTGCAGGGAAGGTAATGCCTGATAAGTCAGGAATGCATCAGTGCTCAGAAAGTTCTAAAGAACTATTACATTTGTGGCTTTTTTTTTCTGGGACCCACTGAAGACCCTTCAGGAAAGTAACAACTCATTCACTTAAGTAACTTTCTCTAAGTCCAGAGTCTTATTGGTGGGAGGCGGGCATATGACCGTTCTGGGTTTGGTGTCTGGACCTCTTGATGGTCCTGCAGTTGGCTGAGGGCCTGTCAGCCTCCTGGCAGACTCAGAATTGCCCTCTGTGAAAGGGAGCTGGGTTAGACATTCTTTGACACCCTAGCAGATGAGCAAGGCAGCAGAGGTGAGGGGAGAACATAGGATATTTTATACTTAGATGGCTGATTCGCCCCTGAGGGTAACATCATGCTTCCGGGAGAGAAAGGGACTCTGTTCCACAGACTTAGAAAAGGAGTCTATTTTCGATCCATGTGATAAGTGGCCCCCCTGAGATGTTTGGTGATGAGGGGAACACTGGAATCTGAGAAACACAGCTGTGTTCTCGCCATTCCCTGAGCACTTCCCATCCTGGAGAGGTCTCCACCCTAAGTCTTCAGAAATCTGTCAGGAGTCAAGTCTCCATAACAGATTGTGAGGTTTCCTACTTGTTTCTCGATCCCAAGAAGTGACGCAGGCAGGACAGTTGAAGAGGTGCCCAAATCGGACCTGACTCCTGCAGAGGGAGAAGGCTCTTTCAAACATGGGGTGAAGAGGCAGAGAATCCTGGAGTCAGATCCCGGCTCCAACCCTTACCAATCTTCGGTCATTACAGAAGTTATCTCAACTCCAAGTCTCAGATTTGGAGCACACGGACTGACCTAGCCCAGGTCTTCGGTAAATGTTACTTCCCCTTCGCGCTATCGACTCTCCCATGGAGCCGCCCGCCTGTTCAACCCTCCTTCCTACCCGAGGCAAGCCAGACACTCAGCGGCTGAGGACCTCCCGCCTCACTGGGAAGCTGTCACCGAGCAGGTTCGTCCCGGAGCCTGTCCCCTATTCCTCATACGACTGCTCTTCGAATATTTTTAGTATTTGTTTTCTGATCATAAAGATGATGCTTAAGCATTGCAGAAAATCTGAAAAACATGCAAAAGGGAACACAAAATGAATCACTGATAAATATAACATGCAGTGACAAACACTCAGCATTTTGGCTGCATTTCTTCCTGTTTGTGCACGTGGGGGCATGCAAGTATTTTACAAAGTAACAATCCTGTTGACTATAGGTATCGCCCCGCCGGATGCATCCTTTCACTGACATTGTGAACATTTCTCAGATCACTAAATAGTCTTCGAAGACATATTTTTCATGGTTGCCAGATTTTCTGTAGCATGGAGGTACCACAACGTGTGTACCCATGTCCTTACTATTGAACGCTTAGGTTGTCTCTAACTTTTCGATATTGTAAATAACACAGCAGTAAAAAACACTGGAGGAAAATCCTTGCCGCCTTCCGACGCCTTCTTTGGGATAAATTCCCAACCATAGAAGTCTTGGACCAAGTCCACAGAGTGAGGATTTTTAAAGGCCTTGATATGGAGGAACACACAGTTTCGCAGACAGGTTCAGTCCATCTCTACAGGTATGGAGCGTTTCTCAGCACGCCTGTGGACTCCCGGGTTGGACTGAGAGTTCTCACATACGACCCCTCAAGTATTGGAAGGTAGTAGCTCTTACATCTGGATTCCTGCCTCCTTCTGGCCAAACAGGCATTTCCTTAAAACTTCTTCCAAGGCTACTTTCCAAGCTCCTTTGCCTTACCATTCTACCGATTCGAGAATATTCTGATTTGTAATTATGGTCTTAAAAATGTGCTACCTAGAACAGAACACAATACACCAAACATGGCCTGACCCATTCCTGCTTCTTTTATTTTGGATACTATGCTTCTGTTAATGCAGTCTAAGATTGCAGTAGTTTTCTGTTTTTGTTTGTGTTTTAGCCATCGGCTCATGTAAGTTTATGGCAGGTTGCACTCGGAGGTCTCAATGATTTGGTTAGTTGGGATCTCTCCCAAGTGACACTTGTTTGGCTGATTTAAAAAAAAAAAAATTTTTTTTTTAATGTTCATTCAGTTTTGAGAGACAGACACAGAGCACAAGTTGGGGAGGAGCGGAGAGAAAGAGACACAGAATCCAAAGCGGGCTCCAGGCTCCGAGCTGTCAGCACAGAGCCTGACGCACGGCTCGAACTCATGAACTGTGAGATCATGACCCTGGGCTGAAGTCAGATGCTCGACCAGCTGAGCCACCCAGACTCCCCTCGGCTGATTTTTTTTTTTTTTTTTTTTTTAGCTCAAATCTAATACTTATATCTGATCAATAGTAGTTCAGTGCCCCAGCTTCTTTAAGTTCTAGTGGTGGCCACAGAAAATAGGTCCTTGGTGCCTCGGGTGTGTTTTCACACCGTACTGCCCAGTGGGCTCAACCTGGGGCTTCAGTCTGACTTGTCCTTATGCAGAGGTCAGGAGAAGGTCGTGGGGCTGCTGAGGCCTGGGCTGCCTGGCGCCTTCCTGGCCAGCAGTCCACTTAAGAGTGTTCTCAGGAATACCTGGGATCTTGGCTTGAAACAACTGTGGCGGAGAGCGCGGCTGGCCCCTCTGAGAAGGGCTCTTGAGTGCTGCTGGACAATTCCACCAGCCGAGCAGGGGCCTCCTCAGCGGCCACGGGGCTCTGCAGGCCATGGACCCGCCTGGCTGGGCGCCTCTGGTGGGAGGTTGGCCCTGAGACTTTGCCAGGACTCTGGGTTGCTTTGCTCTTTTCAGGCTCTTTCCCAACACACATAGGTTATAATTTCTTTGTGAGGCTGGCACTTGACGCTGTCTTAGAGGCGAGTCCGAGGCCAGCCCCGCCTTCCAGCCCCAGCTCTGACTGAACCCCGAGGGACTTGGTGCACAGGTGTGAGGGCCTCCTGGCTCCATTACTGTCCTCCCACAATAGGCACCCGGGCCACCCTGCAGGCTTGGGCGTGTGCATCGGAGCAGAGTCAGCCGGCCAGCACGGCCCCTCGGACCCCTCCTCTCATGGGAAGAGGCATAGCTCAGGGGCCCAGAGCAAGGCCTTGGCCATCACAGGGCCTCGGGCAGGTTCCTTGGTTGTCCCAGGGTCCGAGACGGTATTGCTCACGGGCAAACCGTGTTCAGTCAGCCTTTCAGTCCCCGTGATCGCTATGCTTCTGTGCGTGGAGGGGCGCTGGGGTGGATGGCTGGAGGGAGCAGCTGAACCTGTAGAGACAGAAAACCGAAATGAAGACAGGTGGCGTCCACACCTAAGGTGCTCTGCTCCACTCTTAGGGAAGAAACCCCGAGAACATGGGGGCACGTAGAGATGATGGGGGAGACCTTGGCCTGGGGTCAGGGAACCTGGGCTCTCACTCTGAATGTTCTGACCACAGGCTCCATTTGGCCAGCTGGAGTTCAGCCCCCTCACCCCAACCCCAACCCCAGTGTGGAAGATCATGTGTCCACGTGGCTCCAGGTCCCCTGAAGACAAATATTCTCTCTCCGCGGCCGTTGCACCTGCACTGTGCACTCCTGTCACCTGTCTACTTCGCCGTCCTCGGGGAGAGCAAATTTCTCATCTCTGGAGCCAGCCAGGCTTCCCTCCGGCATTCACTCAGAGTTTGGTTACTACGAGGAGGGATAATGCAACTCTTATTTAATTCAGATCCGTTCAATTCCGCCCCATTCAACTCTCTCCCATCGACTATACTCTTTTATCGCAATCATCATGTGCTGTTTTGAAGGAGATAAAGCAGAAAATATGAACATACGTTAAAAATACCCCCACCCCCCGCCTTCCACTTCCTATTTTCAAAATGCTTTCACATAAAGTATTTCATTACCGACTCAAGCAGCTGGTGTCATGAAATACGGTGTCAGATGTAGAATCCAATGAAAACCAAATGAAAAGACACCCTGAGAGCAGACGGAAGGAGAGCGCAGCTCCCTTGGGCCACTGCCCCATCCCTGTGAGGCCCGGGCGAGAACGTGACACTGGCCCCTGGTCAAGGCTAGGCCGAGGGTTTGGCAACTTCTCCTCCTTGTTCTTCTGAGCGGCTCCGTTATTTATTTATTTATTTATTTATTTATTTATTTATTTTTTATTTTTTAATTTTTTTTACCATTTATGTCCTTCTTGGAAACCAAATCCTAAAATCTCAGAATTGGAAGAGCTAGTGGACGTGATGCACGCCAGTGGTTCCCAAAGGGTGGCCCCCAGCTCAGCAGCATCAGCCCCCCGGGGGCACCTGTTAGAAATGCAGACTCAGGCCCCAGTCTTGACCTGCTGAATCCCAGACTCCGTGTGTGTGCCTATGTGTATGTGTGTGTAGGGGGCACTCACCGTCGCCGTTTTGACAAGCTCTCTAAGTGACACTTCCAAGTTGGAAGCCTGCTGATCCAGGCCAGCTTCTAAATTTCAAACTGAGGCCCTGTGGGCAGAAGGTCTTGTTTCCTCGTCTCAAAGGCAGTCGACTGGGGAGCCCCAATGAGAAGCCACTTCCCAGACAGGGTGCTCCATGCCTTCTCCTGGTCCCCACTCCCTCTGCTGACCTCCGGGTCACCCCCTCCATGAGCCGTTCCGCGAGCCTGCTTCTCACTCTACCTCAGAGTGCACAGAAGATGAGCCAGGCCAGTGGTCAGCAGCCCCCGGGACAGCAGACATTCGTGCTTCCGGCCAGGCTCTCGGCCCACAACCTAACAGTCCTGGACAGCACGGGACTCTGGAGGTCCCAACCTCTGAGGATGCCTGATTTCTGACAGTCAGAATATGCCCTCTCACTCTCACCTGCCCTGTGCCTCCTTTGATCTCTCTTTTTTTTTTTTCAGGATCAATCTTTGCGACTGAACCAGACCAGAGTCCCCTGCACCTCTCCTCGCCTCACCCTTCCTTTTTCTTGTCCCCTCTTTCCATTGCCCTGAAGCTGTGCCGTGTGGCCCATGATGGCTCTCTGATGGCACATAGAGAGGCGCTCATCCCAGGGCACCTGACTTGCCAGCACAGGGGAGGCAAAGTCACCTGCTGAAAAGGAAGGCCAGGGCACTCCAGAAGGTGGAAGAGTTTTTAGGTAGCTCGGGTGGGGAATGTGCTCAAAATGGCCATGAGATGGTTAAAACTTTGCCCAGCTGAGGAGAGACATAAAAGCCGTAATGTGGCCTTTGGCATGATCCAGAGTTTTGCCACACAGACTTGGCATGTCTCTGCGAGGCAGAGGCTCGCACAGGTCAGTGAGGTCGGTGGTGGGGCCAGGCCGGACATGACTCGAGGCCACAGGACTGGACGACGGGGGGCCCAGAGCAGCCAGGGGGCTGGTGGGGAAGCAGAGGGTGGTTGTCAGTGAGCAGGGGATGAGGACGCGTGGTGGCCAGAGAGGGAGAACTCCCAGGGTGAGGACGCTGGACAGATGTCATCCCCGGCACTAAAGCTGGTCAGGAGTAAGAAGCAAGTTTCGCTGAACCCAGGGCTGGTGATAAGGCCTTGGCATGTGTTTTCTCATTTCTCCTTCACAATTTTTCCGCCACCTGTCACGGGCCAGGTACCCCCCTGCTCCGAGGTCCATTCACTTTCCCATTGGCTTTTTGCCCATCTCACCATACCCGAGGAGACAGACGTGGAGACCAAGGAACGGAAATATCTCATGACGTTGCCGGGGACCCGCAGCTGGCAGGGAACTGAGCTGTTCTTAGACTGTGGGTCTTCCCACTAAAAAGCCACAGCTCTTTGACAGTGTCTCACCTGGTCCTTCCGCTCAGAGAAGCTAGTGAGAGCGACAGAGCAACCGAGGCTAGGATGCCACACGGGCCCAAACTTCTGGTTCCCCCGAAGCCGTTGCAGGGGGAGAAGGCAGTAAAGGGCTGGCGCTGGCCCCAGAAAGCACCGGGCAGCTCTCCTCCCCATCCTCCCTCACCCCTTCACCCCCTGGCATCGTGGAAGGCTCCCAGGATTTGTGCTCAGAAGCCACTGTGCTGCTGCTTATGAGCTAGATGTCCCCAGATGAGCCTTGTGTGTATCTATAGGGAACGCCGTGTGCTGAGGGGAACTCTCAAGCTGCCACGGGGACCAAAGGAGACAGTGGCTGCCAGAGGGTGTGACCAAGCTCAATTCTAGTGATGGTGACCTCTATTTGTTCATTTGACAGGTATCTATCTATGAAGCACCTGGCATGCCATCATATAGGTGCTGGGGTCAGAGCAAAGACAAGTCAGAGGCAAGCTCCCAGTGACATTGCAATAACCAATAACTGTGGCGAGTGCCACAGTTCAGGGCTTAAGGGCATTTGTTACTTTAGGGGTCACCCCCTCCTCTTAGTCCTAACTCATAGCTGCAGTTTCTGACCTTTGGCCCTTGGGTAAGTTGGTCAATAAATACTGCCTTGATGAGCAGACTTCACTGGGGGTAGAACAAAGGCCTGTAGATGGAGGTCCCAGAGAGGTGGTCTTTTTCTGAAACTCAAGCCCTCCTGAAATAGTCCTGGGGGCAAGACTGGGGACTCCCTGCCTTTGCTGCTGAAGCCCACCGACTTTGGGCTCCTTCTAGAAGAAACCTCACATCTGCTCCCATGTAATAAGACTTCCCATCAATTAAATGACCCTAGGAGTACAAATCCAGCAGGGGAAAGTAGTTAAATCTTGCATAAGTTGGCACTTTCAGGCAAACAGAGGAGCGAGATCTTGGCAGACATGCCCCTACCTAGTTCTGCGTAATGGTTTGGAGCATTTTAATGTTTACCTAGCTGTTAGGCTCAGCCGGTTCTTGGTTTGGCTCTCCCTTACCCTCTGATTTCCCAAGAAGAATGTCTGTTCTGGTCCCAGCTTCTCCTCCTCAGGACATGTGGACCACTCGCTGGGATCCTCGTCACAAAAGAAGTGAAACTTGAATCGAAGGATCTGCCCAGTACCGACCAGGTGACCTTGAGCAAGACACTTAACTTCTGGAGCCCGAGTTTATTCAACTGTGAAACGGGAATAAACACATTCACGGAGTCCGTGTCGGGATCAAATTGCCATCCTCACCGACCCTCCTAACCAAGTGAGCCCCTGCCACGTGCGATGCAGCACAGGAAGCACTTTCTGAGCATCATCTCATTTAATCGTCGCCACGATTCTCACACAGGAGCTCGCTGGCATTACTTTCACGTTACAAGTACATGGAAAGGAACTGCAGAAGGCTTAGATCGCGTTCCCAAAGCCATACAGCTGGGAGTGAGGGGGCGGCAAATCAAACATATGCCAGGCCAACTTTCCACCCTGAACTCCTAAGTCTCTGCAGCTCTGCCTCGAAACAGGTCTCTGTGGACTCCCAGTTGCCCCAGAAGGTTCTCTTTTATTCTCGCTATCTTCTGCCTTCTGTTTGGATGACTGCATTCACCTTCAGTTAATACTTTCATGGTTGCAGAGGAGTGGGGAGGCATCTCCTCCAGGCACTGACTCTAACGCTTTCTTAGCAAACTGTTCTTGTCTCCTGGGCACCTCCAGACGACCCTGGACCCACGTGCAACATGGCTAATACCTGATGTTTGGCGTATCAAATAGCTAGTGAGGGTCATGACTGGGCCTGAGAACAGGAGACGGTGGCTCATGGAATGAACTCAACCTGTGCACTTTCCCAGGGCGTGGGGGAGGAAGTGACAGTGACCTGTTGCTTGGGACAAGTGCTGATGGGTGGCCTGGTATCTTGGGAATGTGCTCAGATGATCAGGGGATGTTTTTTCAGCCTCTCCCTCTCCTCCCCATTCCTGGGATGATACTTTGGACTCCCCACTACTATTCCCAGGCACAAAACAGAAATCTGAGTCTGTTGTTTTCCAATGCTCTTCGTGCAAATTTCCTAACAGCAAAGCTCTATCTATGTATCAGGATGTGCTCGATTCGACGAGAGATACTTGGTGCGAATTCATCCTCTGCAATTCCGTGAGGTTATTAAGCGAGGAAACCGATTCGGAGAGGTCAAGAACCTTCCCCAGGGTCGTACAGGTAGAAATCATGAAACCAGGACTCGGACACAGGGTCTGGGTTTCTTCATCACCGTGTAATATTATTCTGAGTCAGAGTCACCGCAGGCATTTCCCCACCACAGAGTGGGCCACCCTAGATGGGCCCACCCTTGCTTCTTTTGTACTGAACTTGGCCTTCTGTGTGGATCTGCCACCTGGGGGTCTGGTGCAGGCTAAGGTGTTTGGCCTCCCTGTACCCATAGGCGGTACCAAGGTCATCTTACTGATACGTTCATCTCACAGGGCAGAGGCGAGGACAAATCAGAGGGAAGTGATGAATACGCCTTCAATTCACTAGGCATTTATGCAGCTCCGACTGTTTCCTGGTGCTAAATACTCACGTGGGAGGGACTCAGGTATAGACCCTGATCTTCAAGGATTGTAGAGTTGAGGGAGCTAACAGTGTGAACTTAGTTGCCCAAACCCGAGGCAGGAGAGCATGAATGCAAATGAAATACTTTGGAAAGGAGGAAGAACAAAGAGTTCCGACATTGGGGAATATTTGGAGGAGGGAGTTAGAGCCAGGGCCTTGCTGGCCTTTGAGTCAGATGGGAAGATGGTAAGTAATTCCAGACAGTCAGGCTGAGAGACTAACCTGAGCGCAGACAGAAGCGGGGGCATGAGGCGCGACCTAGGGGCACGCGCACAGCCACAGTGAGTCGGTCTTTCTGTCTGTGGGCTGTGTAGGGTAAGGTGGTGGCCAATCTCTGGAGGTTTTCCAGTTGTGATGAAGATGTCCCCATAAACTCTCCATGCAGCGAGCAGCTCCTGCTGATTTTGAACAGGGGAGTGACACGGTGGCCCTCTCTGGGAAGACCCTTTTGGGGTTGTTCTAGAGAGACTGGGTGATCCTGGGGTCTGGGAGGCAGGGGATGGGGGTGTTGTGATAATCCAGGCAAGAGGCGGTGAGGGCCTGAGTGGAGGCAGTCATAGAGGAGACGGAGAGGAAATAAGGATGCACAAAGCTTGGGCAGGGAGGAGGAAGAAAGGGCTTTCTCTGACAGTAGTATAATTATCCTCCCCCCTGCAGCTCACACCCCACTTCCCGGGGAGCCCGAGGGAGCCTGGGAAGACAGCCTTTGCTGCTTCTCTATGTTTGTGGTCTTGTGACTGTACTCAGAGCCATAGGGTCCCCTCCTTCCTCTGCTGTACTGCATTTGGATGATTTTCTTTATAATGATTGTCATAGTCATAACTATAATAATTATAGAGGCAATAATAAGATTCCGAATGGATGGAGAGCCTTTCTTCTGAGGATGCTAATATGTGTAAGGTGGGGGTGGAAGGGGTCCTGCCAGAAATATGATTAGATCCAATTTGGTAGACAACAACTGTCAGCAGTACGGAAAGCCCTAGCCATGAGGGAAGGGTTTCTGGCCTCTGTTCCCAAATAAGACCACATCACCCCTCATAGCAAGGGCGAAATATGCCCCTGCTGTCTGGTGGGCACCTCCTGGGTGCAGATTTGCTGGCAGTGACAAGAGAACTTCCATGCTTTGGAGCTCCGTCCCCCACCCCCCACCCCTGACAAGCCTTCCCCCGGACCCATGGTGTTCAGTGACCTTCCAACCCTACCTTAGCCTCTCTTATTGTTTGGCCATACAACTGGCGCTTAATAATAATTCACAGTATATCATGGCATTTTATGAACTACAAAGTCTGTTTGAATGCATGATCTCGTTTAGTCCTTGCAGCCCCAGAGACTAACATTATTTTATCGCTCCCCCTTTACAAGTACCTTCATTGGTTCGACAAGCATGTATGGAGCACCAGTCCTGTGTGGGGCCCCGTGCTGGGCACTGAAATCAGATGCTCTGAGATTAAATGACTGGCACAGACCCAGGCTGGATTCAAACTCGGGTCATCTTTGTCCAAGCTATGTCCTCTTTTCTCCTTCCACGCTACTGTCTTCAGTTTTAATTGTGTGAGTGACCAATTTACACTTTATCTCTTCATGTTTCACATATTCATTTTGTCTCTTCAAACACATGGGAACATTTTATTAAAAAATAAAAGAACTTAAAATAGCGAATGATAATAATTATTTGTGGCAAGGAACCTATTTGTGGCAAGGAACGTGTAAGATTGTTTTATGTCCTCCATTATGCTTAGCAACACAGTTAGGCATATAGGAGTTGCTCCGTAAATAGGAGTAAACTAGAAAGTCCTAAATCTCCAACCTTAGCTCCCTTCCTCCCTAAACACTGGTCTCTATCCTCACCTCTAAAAGTCTTCCCAGCACTTTGTTTCGGAAACATTTGGAATCCCTCCTTTTAAATTATTTCGCAGCCAGGTTTTAAATGATGTCACATATTTTGTGAATATTAATGTGTCCATTATACAGATAGAACAATTGAGGCTAAGTGAGGCCAGTTTAAAGTCCTCAACTCCTTTCCAATGATTTGACAGCTGGTCTGCATTGCCTGTAGGATCTTTAGACAGGTATGGAAGGATGGAAAGCCAGAAGTGCCTGATGGCTGACAATTTCTCCAGACTGTGATGTCTCAGTGGGGGGGAGGCGGGGGGGGGGGGCGGGGAGGGGGGTGGGGGAGTAGATCCTCCTGGTGCCTGGGCAGGTGCTGCCACCGCGTGGTGGAAATTGATGTCTGCTGCTCTTCCTTCCTCTGGGCCTCCCGCTGGGGGAAATGCTTCCTTCCACTGCGTTTGTATTCGTTCAGCTTGCCTTGTGCTCTCAGGCACTAACTGCTGGGGATAGCGAGGCAAAAGAAAAGAAACAACTATTGTCTTCTTGGGGCTTATATTCTGGGTTGTGTGTTGTGTCTAGGGGGGAGATGGGCAATAAATAAATACAGAGAAAAACAAATTAACTTTGGTGCGCTAAATGCCGTATGACGAAACAAGACAATGCAATGGAGTGACGGGAGAGGGGACCTACTTCAGCTGGGGAGGCCAGGGACGGACCCTCTGAAGAAGGGACGTTTATTCCAAGAACTGAATGATGAGCCTGAGTCAGACATGTGAAGGGAGGTTCCCAGACAGAGCAGGATGAAGCCATTGGGGCTGGCTGGTAAGTGTGTGAGAGAGTAGTGTTCCCAAATGATGGTTGAGAGGCAGGCAGGGGTCAAACCTCACAAAGCCTTCTAGACTATTCCATGTGCTCTGGGACCACTAGAAGGTTTTTAGAAAAAGGGTGACATCATCTGCAATGCCTTGTGAGATTCTTTGTGTTTGTGTCTGATCTTGCCATTAAATTGAACAAACAGGTACAAAAAGGGCCACGCTCAGAGCCTCCCCATGGAAACAGACCCACGTTGTATAGCTGCACCTTTGAGCCTTCTGGGGATTTTTACAAGCCGCTGATGCCTGGGTACAGCCCAGGAGCAATTCAATTGGAGGAGCTGTGGATGGGTCCAGGATGGTTTTTCATCCAATCCTTTTTAGTGATTTTATGCATCACTGGAGTTGAAAATTGGGATGTGTTGAGGAACCTGGGCCCTCAGCATTAAGGTAAGGGCTTGAGGGAGGTCTATGGGGATCTAGGACCTTTGACTTGGCCATTGGCTGACCATCGCTCTCATGGGCTATGAAAAGAGAAGGAAAGGGGGGAAGACAACAGATGGCAGAGCCTTGGGGATTGATGAGAACGAGCTCGGGTGGGTCTGGACTAGACTTGGAACATGGCACACAGGGCTTCATGACTGAATTTATTACGAGGGAGGAAGAAGAAACACGAGCAGGGCCAGATTGGAAGGCAGTCAGGGCAGAGGCCTGGGGGTTGGGGGCCCTTGGTGGGTTTTGAGGCACCCTCTGGTGGCCACTTGTAGACCCAACTCGCCTTCACACATCCCACCCCGCCCATTCTCCTGGATCCCTCTTCTCTCCCTGGAAGCTTCCAGTCAGAGCAGCTGCTCCCAGAGCTGAGGTCGGCACTCCTGGCAGCTGGCCTCGTAGGACACGTTCTCTCAGGCACCAGGCTCTGATGAATCGTCAGTGCTCTTTCAGTGGCAAGTGACAGCAAACCCACCCAGAGCTGCTAAAGCCAAGAGGGAATCTATAGGTTCAGGTGGCAGAGAGTTCAAGGGTATGACTTCAAATGTGGCTGGATGCCAGAACCAATCAAAGGCCAGGGGAGTGAAAGGCTCTCCTGGATCCGGTGTGGGTCACAGTCCCATCCTGGGAGCAGAGGACGAACTCAGTACCATCATGCGAAGAAAAGGGCCGGGAGTCAGGAGAGAACAGTTGACTAGAAGAAAACCATCAGGTGCTGCTACGGCAAAAGTGGGGGCAAAAGGTGCTTGTGTGACCCAAACCAGCTCATGTTCCCTACAGTGGCCCCATACGATGGCAGAAAAATGTGGAGTTTAGAATCTGCCTTGTCCTGTTGGTAGGTTTGGGTAACTATGGGCTGAGCTTGAAGATTTTGAGAAGACCCGAGGATATAACCTCATGTGGTTGAGGGATGGTAAATGATACTTGTTATTGAACATAATAGATGATTTGATTACTCTCCGGTAACGGACCGGATGTATACTGGAAGAGAATGACTGGCTGTCTTTTTTGTTTTTCCCCATCTGAACCCCACGCCCAAATAGAGTAACTCCTTGGGGAAAGATACACCCATCCACAGTGACAAGGAGAAGAGGAAGGACTGCCCTCCCCCAATGTGATCAGGTCATTTATAGGCACTTGTAATGTAAGTAGAATTAATGCCTCATTGTAAGTAGTAATTGGGATATGCTGCCGATGTGGATGCTAAAACCGGACTGAGAGCCCAGGGGTTGGACTGGGTAATACTGGCATATTATACAGAGTTTGTGAGAAGAGGAAGCAAGGTCCATTCAATTGCAGCAACTAGAATCATCAGATTGATGGAGGTGGGAGCACTGGGGCCTGGCTGGGCAGGGTCTGAGATAAGGCAAGAACATCAACGTAGGGGCAATCACGCAGTAAGTGCTCAAGCCTTCGTTCCTGATAAATTCCTTATTCTTGGAAATCCCTCTGAAATGCTCTTGGGCTGGCCAAATTGGGAAGCAAATGCCTAAATTTCTCCTGCTGTTATCTGTGAATCCAGAACCGTGATCAGAGATAGAAAGAAAGAAAGAAAGAAAGAAAGAAAGAAAGAAGAAAAAGAAAAGAAAAGAAAGAAATATTAACCTGAGAGATTTCAACTTGGTCCAAACCAGCAGCTGGATTGCATAGCTTGGGTTTTCCAGCTAAGTAGAATAGAGCAAGAAAAAAACAAACAAACAACAACAAAAAAAACCAGGGAGGGAAGGAAAAGAAAGGATGAAAGGTTGGTGGGGGAAATCAAGTAAGCAAGAAAGGAAAAGAAGTGTCACAACAGCTCTTCAGATGCAGAAGTAGTGTGATTTATAGGGGGAAAATGTGGGGGCGCACAACAGGAGGCTTACAGGACCCTCCTTCCTATATCCTCACTGCCCCAGTCGGCTCCCACCTACCCACTTGCCTGGGGAAGGAAGAGATCACAGGGAGAGGGGCATTTTGTCCCCCAAACTGGAACTAGCTAGGGGCATTTACACTCTCACCTCTCCTACCTAAAAGCTCTAAAGAATAGTTTCTCAGTACTCGAATACGTGATCCAATTAGAACCTCAGACACAAACTAGAAGTCATTAACAGCTGAATAAAGGGAACAGGGAACAGACTTACAGAATTAGGGAAAGACACCAAGCAGAAAGCAGATAACTTCATTTCCATAATTCAGACGGCAGTGCAATTTAACAACCATATTGACAGCCTCCAAAGTTTGTCAAGGAGAAATAACCCTCAGGTTGTGAGAACTCCTGGAGAAAAGAAACAGGAAAAGGACAACAAAATTATTTTGTCTTTGGCGGAAAAACTTTTTCAAAAGAATCAGGTGTGTAAAACCATTTGTCCTGGCCAATTTGTCACATGTAGCATGTAGTCCGATAAAGCAGAGACCCAGCAGCAGGACGGATGGATGCTGACGCTTGGCTAAAATCCTCCTTGCACCGCTCTTGCTCATCATCCAGTGGGTCCCCTGGGGTTGTCTTTTCCCAGTCTAATCTGCCACTGGTGCCAGCTCCGCCTGTCCCCTCAGTTCCAGGTGTCGGGGGGGGGGGGGGAGGGGGTTGGGGGGGGGGGTGGTTCTCCAGCAGTTAGAGCTCCTGAGCCAACTTCGGATAGCCTGGCTCAGTGGCTCCCAAGCCACGTTGGTTGCAAGTGACAGCAAACCTGAGGCGGGGGGGGCCTCCAGAGATCTGATTCTTGGGGTCTCTGGTGGGATCAAGACACTGATCTTTTTGAAGAAGGCTGCAACATGATTCTAATATGTATTGAGGGCTGAGTGCTTTACAGCCCCCCGGAGGAGATCTAGTCTTTTTAATTCACAACTGCAGACAATTCAGGAACTTTGATGGAATTTTCTGAGGGCTTTGTCTGCAGAAGACGGATAAAAAAGCACTTTCTTGTATTACAGTGCAAAGATCTCATCCTGGTGGGCCAAGGAACAGCCCCTTGCCTCCTGCTGAGAGTCCCCGCTGAGATTTCCCTAAGGTGGTGGTGGGAGGGGGGGGGGGGGGGTGCGGGGCGGGGACAGCTTGTTATCCTGGTTTGCTTGTTTGGGATGTGAATATAGTGCACATCAAGTTCCGGGACAAGAAACTTGCAGACAAACAAAGAAAAGGCATACTCAGTAACTCCATAGTCACAAATAAAAAGAATGGGACATTAAATAACCATCTGGAGATGACGAATATACCAGAGATAAAACCAGTGACCATACAGGATGCAGGGGAAGCAATGATGAGTGTAAAATATGTAGCATTAATCCAGATCTTTAAAAAAAAGTCCTCCTTGGAACACCTAACCAAGTAATTAAAAGAGTTAGGAAATCAACAAATCAGTCAGCCCTTGCAAAAAAAATCTAATTGTAACAGTGAAAATAAAATCGGAAAAAAAGAAATTGAAGCCGGAAGTACTATTAACCCAAGAATGGAACCCAAGATTTGATTCTTTATTTAAAAGTATGACTAGAATAGTCTGGCTTGACCAACCAACAGGAAAGAGAAGGGATATTATGCGAATATTAACTTGTTTTAAAAAGGCAATTATCATCATTTAAAAAGGCAATTATCATCCTAGAAAAATCGTGTTTTTCTCTACTGTTATATATCAGTTCACATAACTGTTAACTGCTGGGAACTACTATGCAAATGGAATTACTCTGCCTGATAATTTAAACTGTCAGCAAGTCCAGCCGTCGGGTCATACGAGGTCCCAACTCAGATGCCCCAAGAGCAGGTGTGACCGGTGCCAGTGGGGAGTGGGGGGCGGGAATCACCATCAACATCGCTGCCATCCCCTCGCCCGCCGCAGAGGGCGCTGTGGATCACGATTCCTCATGTCCGAGGGCTGCTGGGCTATGTCCTCTTATGTCCTAGTAGTAGTGGCCAGGGGACATCCCTGAAGGAGGGTAGGTCAGAGGTGACTTCATTCCCACATTGCTATTTTCCATCTGTGCTCCTCTCTGGGTTCCTAAGGCCTCAGCTCCTCATGCACAGTCCTCCCCGACGTCCACCCTCAGTGCTTCCATCTGCCCAAATGCTGTGAGGAAACTGTCTTCTTATTCTAACCGTTCGGGAACCTCCGGCCATTTTCTTGTTTCTTTTCGCCTCACGTATGCCACTCCCAACCACAGCCCTGAAGTTTCCATGCTGTCCCCAAAGGGTGGCTCCTTAGTCTTGAAGGGGGGCTCACCCATCGGCCCCTGGATTCCTCTGACCCTTCCATGCAAAGTTTATCGTCTCAGAGTTTGAAGACACCAGTGATTTGTTCACTGACCCTTTGTTTACGGATCCTTTCATGGATAGTGATTCGTTTCCCCCGGGGGGGCGGGATGACTCCATTTTCTTCTTTGATCAGATACAAGAACAGCAGTCAAAACCGAAGTCCCTGTGCACAGTGGGGACTGTAGCTGTGGAATCTCTGATCCCTGCTTTCTAGAAGTTCACAGTGCTGAAGAGAAGGTAAAACATGTATGCAAACAACAACTGTGCAAATATGGCTCAAAGGCAGTAGTCAGACCACAGTTCCTTGGGACCTCGGAGGAAGACATGACCAGAGGAATCAAAAGAGGACTAATGAAGGAGGTAGCAATTGAGCTGGGTCTTAGACGGTTTTTAGGATATCATTAAAAATTTGTAGAATTTAAGAGAAAATATAAACAATTGGGATTTCAGGCAGATGCACAGTCAGGAGACTGTTGTGATGCCAATTGGCACAGTAACTCTCCATGATATATTTCTAAAAGTGCCATTTTCTCAAAATCTTTAAGAGGTAATATGCTGACACGAGGATTTTTAATACTGTAATAAAAGTCGTTAGAAGAGGCAGTATAAAATTAATATTGTTTCGGGGTGCCTGGGTGGCTCAGTCGGTGAAGTGTCCGACCTCAGCTCGGGTCACGATCTCATGGTTCGTGAGTTTGAGCCCCTCATGGGGCTCTGCGCTGATAGTGTTGAGCCTGCTTGGGATTCTCTATCTTTACCCCCCTCTCGGCCCCTCCCCGCCTTGTTCTCTAAACAAACAAACAAACAGACAAACTTTTAAAACTAATATTGTTTGACCTGTAGAGAATTCAGTGCAAGGATGGCACATATCTGGGCTCTCATTCCATTATCCAGGGGTTGCACATGAAGTGGAAACTGAAAAAACATGGTGTGTTTCCAAGGAATAGTGAGTTGGGTAGACCACTTTCTCTCTTTTTTTTAATTGAAGTGTAATTGACGTACAATATTTTATTAGTTTCCACTGTACAACATTGTGTATCCTCTGCCAGTTTTCCCCATCCATGTGCCAAGGCCCCCAGTTTTCCCAGCGGGGCTCTGACCGTGACATGACAGCCTTGTCTCAGCTGAGCATTCGATCTTTTTCAGGTTTTTAAGTCCTCAGTTTGGTCTTCAGCCTTTCCTGCTTTCCCACAATGGGAAAAAAGGCCCGCTTCTCCACTGCTAAGGATGTCCTCTGGCCTTCACACCTGCTTTTTCAACTGTTTAACTGTCCTCAGGCCCTGTTGGGGCCAATGCCACCGAACAGCCAGCTGCTGGAGTCACTGCCCTCGAGTGCCTTACTCTTCCTTCCCAGGTCCCTGAACTATTGCATCCACAAGCGTATTTCCTCCACATTTACATTCTGTCAGGTGACCTTCAGCAATTTTGGCAATTGAGATTCCAGGGCCATGGGTGGGGATCCTGATCCTTCTGGGTGCTGAGTGATCCTGTCCCCAAACCCTATCTTTACTGCCTGCCTTCTCAGATCCTTCCTGGTGTCAACCATATCCATTTGGATCCCCTAGGAGACAGGTGGTAGGATGGAGTTGAGAGCGTAAGAGGTTCATTAGAAGGTAATACCTGTAAAAGATACAGGAGGAGGAAGCAGAGGTAGATAGGGAGAACCCCAGTGACTTCTTATGAGAATGTTAAGAGAATGTCTTATTTGACAGTCTCAGTCAGCCCACTTATGGCATTCGACAGGAATGTCACACAGGAAGACTCACAAAATGCATCTCCATGACTGCCGTGGAAACTTCTGGAAGCCGGGTCAGAGACAGAAGCCTTCTCATTCCAGGGGTCGCAGTGTGCAGAGTTTGGGGGCTTTTAGCTGGTTCTGTTACCCAAACTAGAGAGGCACAGGAGGTTTTGGGGTCCAAGCTACCAGTTGTATTTTGAAAATTTTTTCTTGACGGGTCAATGAGCCTTCGTATTCAAAACCTTTTAAATCTGACGTGAAGTTTAGACATACATCAGGGAAAAAAGATATTTGGGGAGTGGAAGCAAGAAAGGGATCGGGGAAAAGGGAAAATTTCAAAAACTTTCTCTTGTAAGTCCTCTTAGCCCCTAGGGAGCACAGGAATCACATCCAAGGATCAACAATGACTTTCTCTTCCTCTGCCTGCTCAGCATCTTGAAGCTATCAGAGGGGGGTGATAGTGTTTAAAATCATTATCTCCTCAGGAGATTCCTAACAAACCATTAAGTGTTTATTTAAAAAGAACATTTTTTTTTCTTCTCTAGTATAAACCCATCCAGTCCTCTAAGAATGAGAAGACTTCTGAGGTTTTTCCCACTGGAAAGGTAAAATTTATTACATTTTTCACCAAGCCCCATCCCATAAGATGGGATGTGTCCTCTGTTCAGAAGGTGGATGCCCAGAGCTACACCCCTCGTTGCTTTGCATGTTCCCCAAAGTGCACCCTCTGCTACTCAAGCCGTTAGGCGGGCTTGGTCACAGCCCGTGGGCGGGGTCCATGTTGGGCAGGTGCAGCCCAGGTTGTGGACACAAGGCCCTGGCCCTCTGGTCCCGTGATCTGGCCCAAGCTGAGAAAGGGAACGGGGTGGGGCGTGCGTGTGAAGGTGCACACATTCTACGGGATGGAGATTGACCTCACTGCTCAGTGAGTGAGGCCCTCCCAGCCCCCTTTGATCATGAGCATGACTTTGCTGGGAAGACCATGAGGTGGGACATCATCAATACCAGGATACATTTGTGTATTGTGTCCATCCCGTATTCTAGTGGTGACACTGCGGGCAACTTCCCTCTTAGTGTCTCCACGAAAAAGAGGGGCTCTGTCATCTGCCTGGAAGCAGGAAGATTCCAAAGACCCGCCACGTGTTTTGTCCACCTTGATCACAACCGTACCCCGCCCCGCATCTTGGTGTGGTGGCCGTGGGACAGGCTCCGTGATCGACAATGATCAGCTGGTTGTCCTGATGATAGTGCTGGTTATTACGGTCGAAAATGACACTGTTCGTAGGGAAAACATTAGCTAAATACGGCTATATAGACTTAAATTGGAATTAATTAAAATTAAAACCCAGTTACTGGTACAAGGTGCGTTTCAAGTGCTCAGTAGCCACATGTGGCCAATGGCTACCCTACTGGACAGCACAAATACACAGTTTCACCATCACAGACAGTGCTATTGGTCAGTCATGGTCTAAATAAGATGACACGTGGTCTCTCATGGTGTTACAGCTAGAGCGCAAGCCTCACCAGCTGTTGGTCCAGATGTTCCCTCGCTGGTGCACGTTTTGTGGTTCTCAGAGCTGCTCAGGCAGGGTATCTGATGGGAGGAACAAGGTTGGGGTGACAGATCCAGACCAGGAGCCCTCTGCATCCCCCCCTTGCCATTATGGCTGCAGGGTCCCCCTTCGCCCACCTCTCTTTTCCAAAACTATGCCTTTCTTTTTTGTTTAATTTTTTAAATCTTTATTTTTGAGAGAGAGACAGCGTGTGAGCAGGGGAGGAGCAGAGAGAGAGGGAGACACAGAATCGGGAGCAGGCTCCAGGCTCCGAGCTGTCAGCACAGAGCCTGACGTAGGGCTTGAACTCACGAACTGTGAGATCATGACCTGAGCCGAAGTCGGACGCTCAACCGGCTGGGTCACCCAGGCGGCCCTCCAAAACCACATCTTTGGCATCTTGTATGGATCACAGAACCCAGCCCTTAACTGTCTTATAACCAATATCTTTTCTCAACTCCTGGTTGCCTGTTAGCTGGTGACCTGGTTACTGGGTACCTGGTTTATTGAGAGGAGAGGAATCATTTTGTGCCCCCTACAGACTCAGGCCTAGTGATGGATGTCCTAATGTGAGCTTCATGAAAATGGGTGAAAAGTCTCACAGTCCAGATTCGCTGGGACTCAACCTCCAAACTCCTGTAAGTTGCTGTATCACAAAATCACCAGAAGGTGGCAGACAAGCCCCACAGTAAACCAGAGACAGCACCCGGATCTTAAAAATACTGGGACAGTGATAAGGTGATAGTGGCCCATTATCAACAGGGAAGCACCTAGGGCTTGAACGGATTCTCTAGGTATGACAGGGAACACCCGGAAAGAGACACCTGTGTGCTGACTTGTGGGGAAATTCCCACTCAGTGTTCTGCTGGGTCACTGGAAGCCGGGTCCTGCCCATCTCCTGTGGACTGAATCGTGAGCCCCCCAAATTTATATGTTGAAGCGTTAGCTCCCAGTGTGGCTGTTTTCAGAGATAAGGCCTATAATTAAGGTTAAATGAGGTCATACGGTGGGTCCCTGTGCTGATGGGATCAGTGTCCTTATAAGAAGAGATACTGTAGTGTTGACTTTCCTCCTACATGCAAGCTCCAAGGCAGGCCATGTGAGACCATGTTGAGAAGGTGGCATTTTGATAACCAGGGAGAGGGCCGTCACCAGAAAGTGAATCTTACTGGATCTTGATTTTGGACTTTCTAACCTCTTGGATTCGGAGGAAATAAATTTCTGTTGTAGAAGCCTCCCAGCCTCTGGGATTTTAGCATGACGGCCTGAAGCGACTAATGTCCCCTTCTTACCCTGTCTGGGCTGGAGAGGCCTCAGGGGACACTTCAGGGACATGGGGAACTTCGCCCCTTTTCCTCCTGCTGTTCTGACTGGTGAGGAAGGAGGACTCAGGTTTCATCCTCAGTTGTTTGCATTAAAGCCAGACATTTCCCTGAAGAGGAAGCTGTTAGCCTGTTTTGTTTTCTGATCAGAAATATATCCAACTGAATGAGCTACCTGCTTGCTATTAGTGTTTGGCGATGTCCGTGTTGGCTTCCCCCTCAATGCCAGTGGGGATACTCTATCCTGTGTCCCAGGAGAGAGGGTCACCATTCCCCGCAGGGCCAGCCAGCGGAGGAACACTGCCGTAGCCTGAAATCAGCAGAAACCAGGAAGGGCTCCTGGGCTCCTGCTCACTCACGCTGCCCCCTGGACGCGATGCCTGCCTGGTCAGGGGCAGCGGGTGTGGACAGAAGTCACTCACGTCATCAATGACCGAGATGCTTGCAGGAACACAGGTCCTGTCCTCCTGTCGCCTCTTGGGGGCACAAGCCTCACCTGGCTGTCACTCCTGCCCTGGGGCTGCTGAAGGTCTGGGTCCTTGTCGATGACAGGGGTAGGGCCGACAGCTCTGACATGGCATCCCCCCTCCTCTTCCTGCCACTGGCTCTCAGGCTCCTCATCCGGGCACCTCCAGTGTGTCTCCTCTTGGTCACCGAGTGGAAGTGCAGGGTGTGTGTGCAGCTCCTGTTCTGGATTCACCCACCCCAGGTCCCCTTACTTCCCGCACAGGCCATTCACGCCTTTCACGCCTACAGACGACAGCCTTGTTCCCTCACACATCCGGGCCCTTGTTAACCTGCAGATCTGACTCCACCTCAGAACCCTCTGTTGGTAAGTGCTGGTTCTTGGAAACCAGAAAGTAAACTATAAACACTCAGAATCTTGCACATGGGGACAGACCCGCCCACTGAGACCCGCGTCCTGGAGGCCGTGGGTGGCAGTGAGAGCTGGGCAGGGAGATCACGCCTGGCAGGGAGTCAGACACGAGGCTGTGACCAGGCCATGGAGAGGTTTGTCTGTGAGCACACATGTCCCCGAGGCCACCTGTGCTGTTGCTACTGACAGGAGCCCCATGGGGAGCCACTGCCACTGGCTGGACTCTGGAGAGAAAATGTCTGTCTTCTCAAGGCCCAGACCTTGAGACGCTGCATGAGTCTGACCCAACACCTGCGGCTTCCGAGGTCCCCAGACACCCCTCAGGTCATTCAGAGTCCTCAGCAATGGGCAAGGCGCTGCTGAGCCCAGCAGGTCAGGAAGATGGGGTCCTGCGCTCAGGACGCTCCTGCTCTGTCCTATGGGACCCATAGGGCTGAGAACTCATGGTTGGTTTTAAATGTTTATGATCATTTATTTATCAAAGTTTAAAATCGTGCATTATGCCAGCAGTCAAAGTCATTTTTGTTTGTATATAAATACACACATTATTTTTATTTACTTTATAGATAAATATTACATATAAATATAATGTACATAGAACATATATTTAATTTAACATGTAAAGTTTATACATAGTGTTTGCACATAACATTTAAGTGATATAATTGTTTATTTAACAGATGTTCCCTTTCTTTCTTTCTTTTTTTTTTTTTAACATTTATTTATTTTTGAGACAGAGAGAGACAGAGCATGAATGGGGGAAGGTCAGCGAGAGAGGGAGACACAGAATCCGAAACAGGCTCCAGGCTCTGAGCGGTCAGCACAGAGCCCGACACAGGGCTCGAACTCACGGACCGCGAGATCATGACCTGAGCTGAAGTCGGATGCTTAACCGACTGAGCCACCCAGGCGCCCCTCTTCCCTTTCTTTCTAACCAGAACAGAGTCGGGGTGAGTAAAGACTCAAGGGTGGGGACATTTGCTGACCTCCCTCTTTGGGCTCCAGAGGAGCCAGTGCCACTGAGGACCAGCGAGAGCAGCTCTGAGAACAGCAGACCCCAAAGATGCCCAGCTCTGAGGTCCTGGTCACTCCACTGTCACCCCGGCCTCTGGGCTCTTGGCTTAGGTTCAGCACACGTCAATTCTAATAATTCCCAACCTCAGACTTGTTGTTATTGCTTCACTTACCTCAAAAGTTTCTTTCATTTGCTCCCAAAATTATTCTAACTTGAAAAGATGAGGAAGGGGAAGGGCCTGGCTAGGCCTTCAACCTGCCATTTAGCAGAAGACAGACATCATCATACATTTGTGTGTATGTGTTTGAAGGAGTCAGAGGCATAAAGACAAGAAGCCATAAATAGCGATACCCTCCATGGCATCTTAGTCACGCCGTGCCCATGGCTAGAGAGACCCGAACACTTGGAAGAGGTCATCAGTTCTACTCTCTCGGTCTCCATGTCTCTGTTCATATGCTAAGCATGAAACAGCCTTCGTTCTACCTAATTCCTCCTTCCTCCAGGGGCCATTAACATAGAATTGTGGTCAAGAAACAGTCAAGAAAATTTGGAAATGACCAAGTCAGGGGATTATGTGGGTCTCCTCAACCCCAGCCCAAGCTTGCCAATTTCCCTTCTTTCTTGGGTCTGTTCGAAGGGGAGACGCTGAGGCATCCAGCCGGTTGCCATCAGAAGATGCGTTTTGAGCATTGAGTAAGACAACCTTCCAGGCAGTTAATGCGGGATTCCTGGGGTGGGAAGGAGGACGGTGGTGCTGAATTCCCCCCATGGAGGAGACCAGAGTGTGCCCTGAGAGGCTGTGCATGTGGGAAGCAGATGTAGGCCCACAGCCTTCGGAGTCCGCAGGTGGGGACCTCTTATCAAAGAGCCACAGGCACCTGAGTTGGGTTCTCATTAGGATGACGTATCTTATCGCGGCCATCACAGCCTGTCACGTAGGTGGGCGCCCATCTTCAGCGATGCCTCCACAGGGCCCCCAAATGCAAGGGCTGTCATGTTCCCCAGGGGAGGCGGGATGGACCTGACCGCATGAAGCAGGCTTCGTCCTGGCTCATGTAGGAGGGAGCCCGCAGGTGAGACACCATAGTCCCCATTCAGAGGGCACATGAGCACCTGAAGTTTAGGAGAAAGAAGTTTCTCCTAAATTTACTGACTGCCTGTAAACTTGAGGGCCTCCCACCTACCCGCAGACGTTCTTCTCTGCGGCTGTAGGAGTCCAGCATCCGGAGTGGGTCTATGCAGGCCCACTAGAAACACATCATGGAGAGCTGCTTCCTGCTGGACCCTCAAGGCAGGATCCTCTTTTCTTTTGTTCATTGTCAAGGGATAGAAAATTCCCTTCTTAATATTTCTGATTTCTTAGTACGTATTCTTGCCTCCACCTCTAGTCAGAAAACCTACAGACCCATAGGACTACCTGAATTATTTCCCTGGAGCTTCGTTTTTGCATGCTCCCCATCCCTACCCCATCTGCACCCCTCTCCTGGGCCCTATAAAGGCTGAGGCCTCACCCACTCCCTGGGCTCTGAACGCTCCCTGCCGGCACGTTTCTAGGGACTCAGGCGCAGTTCCTCTGGAGCCTGGTTTCCCAGAGGGAGGTTCAGGGGGGAGGCTAGTTAGGAAATCCTCTCTCCTAAGTGAGTGTGGCTGCTACTTCGTGCGTGGCCCCGGCTGTGCACCATAAATGCCACTTCTCTCTTTTACTCTTTAGCAGCGAGTGTGGACACCGTCTTGACTCAGAAGCTAGCCTCCCTGTGTCTCCAGGAGAGAGCTCACCACTTCCTGTCAAGCCAGTGCCAACGTGCACGGAGAAGTATTTTGGGTCCAGATAAAACTTGGACAAAGACTTGAACCCCTTATATCTCACGTCCCTACGTTGGCCCCCACCGTCCCCGCCTGGCGCAGCAGCAAGAAAGGGAGCTGACTAAGCCTTCAGCCTCAGCACCCTGGAGCCTGGGGGCTTCGGGGAGTATTCCTGCCCGCACGACTGACTCTGCCCAACCAGGGTGGAGCAGCCTGTGCACAAACCTCCTACTGCCTGCTGGGCCTGGGTTTCTAGGGAAGCTGCCTGCAGCCAGCGGCCAGGACCATGTTCCGGAGAGATGTAGGACACGTGAAACTCCTGATTGGAAAGACGTTCCCCCCCCCCCCCCCCACCTCGGTGGATATCATCAGCCTTGCACTTCAGTGCACCTCTGCTGACTTCCAAGGGCCTTCTCTGTGCCTCTCGGCTCTCTCTGCAGCTGGGGAACCAGCTCTGCCCGCACGCATGGCCCATCACCCGCCTGGAAGGAGCACCCTCTAGGACAGCCCTCGGTTGTGACTGACAGGAGGAGGTCTATACAATACCCTAGCTCCTCTCAGCTGGAATCACCTGGAGACCTTATCCCCTTGTCTCCATGTGGGGCTGAGATCCAGGCGTCCTCACCCATAGCTGGCCTGCTGATGGGCCGTTCACCATCCCCCTTCTTCTCCCTGTCTCACTCCCCTGCTCCCCTGCCAGCATGGCCTGCACCTCTGTAATGTGCTGCCCGCACAGGAATCCTGAGCATCTCAGAGAAAGTTCTGTCTGTGTCTGTTAGGTCCGTTTGGTCTACACTGTTGTTCAAATCAACTGTTTATTGATTCTCTCTGTGGCTGTTTTGATCTATTGTTGAAAGTGGGGTGTTGATGTTTCTACTGTTATTGTATCACTGCCTGTTTTTCCCTTCGGATCTGTCAATATTTGCTTTTCATGTTTATGTCTCTGATGTTGGGTGTGTATAAATGCGCAATTGTTATCTTACTGTTGAGTTGATCTTTTATCATTACAATTACCTTCTTTTCCTCTAGAGACAGTTTTGGGTTTTTTTTTTTTACTTAAGATCTATTTTGTCTGGTGTAAGGATAGCCATCCCTATTTTCTTTTAGTTATTCATTGTATAGAGTATCTTTTCCCATCACTTCACTCTCAGTCTGTGTGTGTCTTTAAAGGTAAAGTGAGTCTTTGTAGACAGCATGTCTCTGAATCCACTTTTTTAATTCTATTCAGCTACTCTATACTTTTTGATTCAGACAATTTAATCTATTTACATTTATAGTAATTACTGATAGGTGAGGACTTATTATTGCCATGCTGTTCATTGTTCTGTCAGTTCTGGAGTTGATTTGTTCCTTTTTTTAAAAAAAAATTTTAATGTTTATTTTTGAGAGAGAGGGAGCAGGGGAGAGGCAGAGAGAGGGAGACACAGAATCTGAAGTAGGTTCTAGGCTCTGAGCTGTCAGCACGGAGCCTGAGGCGGGGCTCGAACCCACGAACTGTGAGATCATGACCTGAGCTGAAGTTGGACACTTAACTGACTGAGCCACCCAGGTGCCCCTGATTTGTGCCTTGTATGTCTTCCTTTGTTATTTAAATTTTTATGGTGATTCTCTTTGATTCTTTTCTCTTTATCTTTTGTGTATGTATTATATGTTTTTCTCTCTGTGATAATATCAAGGCTTGTATAACACACTTTCAGTTATAACCATCTCCTTTTCATTGATGATAACTACAATCACATATAAAAATGTTCACTTCTACTACCCCCATATTTTGTTCTTTTAGTCAGAGTTTACTTTTTTTGTAATATTAAGGTTAAACTAATAGAACTTTTTATTTTTTAACATAACTCTTTTTAAGGTTAACCTTTTTAAAGTTTATTTATTTAGAGAGAGAGAGTGTGTGTGCAAGTGTGTGCTTGAGTGGGGGAGGGGTAGAGAGAGAAGGGAAGAGAGTATCCCAAGCAGGCACTGTGCTGAACTATGAGATCGTGACCTGAGCCGAGATCCAGAGTCGGACGCTTAACTGACGGAGCCACGCAAGCCCCCCAAGGTTAACTTTTATATTCGGGTTAAAAGTGTTTCACATACCACCATCGCAGTGTTGTGTTATGTTTTTGCCTATGTATTTACCTTTACCGGTGAGATTTATGTTTTCATGTGAGTCATATTTCTGCTTATTCTGTTTCAATTCACTCCCGGCGGGCTGGGGCTGAGGGCGGGGCTGGGTTGGGGCGGGAGGGGGGGGGGGAGGCGCACAGTGGTGCAGGCTCTGGCCAGCTTCATCAGATGGGATCCATGTTGGGGAAGGTTGCGGGGTCCTCAGCTATGAAGGCTGGTGGCTCCCACCCCTGGGGAAGGCTGCTAGCATCCTGTTCTCCTTTTTCTCCGGCGGGGGGGAGTGGAATTCAGAGGGATTCTTCTTGGTGCTGCACTGTGGCAGTCTGGGGGATGGGGTGACATAGGTGAGATGCCTCCCACACTTTGTATGCAGCCATCCTCCCTGTTTGTGCTCCATTAGTTTGCTGCAGTTTCTTAACTGCAGCATGGAACCCTCTCAGAGCTACTTTTGTACAGGAGTAGCCACTAAACCATTGTCAAGGTAGGAGGACAAAGGGTGGGACCGCCTAGTCCACCATCTTGCTAACATCACACTCCACCAAAAAAATGTTCACCGATCCATTTAGGTACAGCATTAGAAAGTCAGCCACGTAGGCTACAAAGAATGGTGTGGAACTTGGCTGACCCCCATTTGTATTCATTTCTTATGGCTATGGTAGCAAGTTATCTAAATGTGGTGGATTAAAATAACAGAAATGTATTCTTTAAAAAAATTTTTTTTAATGCCTATTTATTTTTGAAGGAGACAGAACCTGAACAGGGGAGGAGCAGAGAGAGAAAGAGAGAGAGAGAGAGAGACAGAATCTGAAGCAGGCTCCAGGCTCTGAGTTGTCAGCACAGAGCCCGGTGAAGGGCTGAAACTTATGGACCGTGAGATCATGACCTACGCTGAAGTTGGACGCTTAATCTACTGAGCCACCCAGGCACCCCCCAGAAATTTATTCTTTCACAGTTCTGGAGGCCAGAAATCTGGGCCAAGATCAGGGTGTAGCAAGGTCATGCTGAAGACAGAGGCTACAGGGGAGAATCCATGCTTTACCTCTTCCAGGTTCTTCTGGATGCTGGTACTCCAATCCCCACCTCCTTCTTCACTTGGCCTTCTCTGCTGTCTGTGTTCAACCCCCTCTGCCTTTCTCATAAGGACATTGTGATTGCATATAGTTTAATTCAAGATAATCTCCCCATCTCAAGATCCTTAATTTAACCACAAAAACCCTTTTTCATGTCAGGAACATTTATGGATGGCAGGATTAGGATCTGATACCTTTCGGGACCATGACAGCCTGCTGTACTATTGTGGTACCAACTCTCTATGAATATGCACACCTCTCTCTCTCTCTCTCTCTCCCTCCTTCTGTCTCTCTTTCTCTCTCTCAGGTTCATAATGCATTTCTCTAGGTGTATCCAATGCCAACTGTGTCCAGGCTTGGAGGGGTACACAAAGGAAGGTCTTTCTCAGAATTTGTTTAATGACCGGTTTTGTCATCTATTATCTTGCAGAAAAAAGACATGGCCAGAGATAGCCCTTAACCATCTCGGAAGAAGCTGTCTCTATGTATAAAGTCCTGGGCTATTATTCTTTGGATCTCTGGGCTTTTATTCTTTGGATCTCTGATGCTATGTAGGCGCAATGGTCCTCAGCTCTCATGGAGGATGCGGGTGGCCACTCTCAGATATGATCCACTTTTGCTGCCTTTTTTTATCCTTTTCATTTATTGGCTGAGTGGCATACCTAACTTTCCCAAAGTGTGGAAATGACTATAATTTGGTGATATTTTTCTTAAGTTCATGGGGCACTTTGAAATGTTTTACAAAGTCTGGGTTAAGAATCATTTTTCTGGGGGCGCCTGGGTGGCTCAGTTGGTTGAGCGTCCTACTTTGGCTCAGGTCACGGTCTCACGGTCCGTGAGTTCCAGCCCCACGTCGGGCTCTGTGCGGACGGCTCAGAGCCTGAAGCCTGTTTCAGATTCTGTGTCTCCCTCTCTCTCTGACCCTCCCCCGTTCATGCTCTGTCTCTCTCTATCTCAAAAATAAATAAACGTTAAAAAAAATTTTTTTTTAAAGAATCATTTTTCTGGACATGTCTTGGTTCAGGAGATGGGAGAAATCCCTCAATTAGGAACATAATACCCTATTGTTTCTCTGATTTGTGACACAAAAATCACGTTCTTGCCTACCTGCCCCTCACCTGACCTCAGCTACTGCTGAAGACCATTAGTTAGGATGATCCACATTCCTACCAAATTCATACAAACTGCACAGAGAGGAGAGATTTCAAAGAGGAAAAGGGATTTTTAGGGGGATGAGGTGGGGGAGAGTATTACCTTCTCCAGGTAGAGGGTGAGGCAGCGCTCACCGTTGATGGTTCCTTCTTCATTCCCTAGGGCAGCACAGGACACTTCTCTCCTTGCCCCCAGGGCCAGGGCTGAGGGAAGCCCTGCCTTTCTCTCCCAAGAACTGTGGTGCTCTGCAAAGGTCACTCTGAGCTCCTTTCTATATGCCTAGTATTTTAGACTTCGCCCAACTATGGGATGTTGAGGAGTTTCTAAATTTAGATGGCTACGAATCAGTTTCCAGCGGACAGGACATCTCCCATGGAGAAGAGGATGATTATTGAAGAGCTTTCATCAGGCCAGGGACACTTGGTGCAAATCCAGCCCTCACCCTCCACCCCTTTTCCCTCAGAGGCTGTCCCACTTGCTGGCAGGACTGAATCTCTTCGAGCAGTGAGCTCGCTTCTATCACACACAATACAGCACCCACACCCTGGTCCCACCAGCCCAGATCAGCAGCGCTGGGTCCAGAGCTGCTTTCCTGCTACCCACTAGCAGATCTATAGCAGAGGAAGCTGCACAATCTCTCTGCAGCCCTCTCCACTCTGTGGCTGTGGCACCTACACGGGACTGCCATCTAGAAATCAGGGAGGCATCCGGTGACCATACATAGCCTCACTTTCATCTCTGACCACATCAGCCTCCTTGTTGGCATCTCAACCCCTCTTGACGTGTGGATTCTTCCTTGGTCATGAAAGATTCTCTTGTAGAGCCAATAAAAAACTTTCCTTCCAGTGAAGAGACAATAATCTATGCCTAAAGGCCTCCTTAAATTCCTGGGGGAATCGAAATGCCAGTAGTGGAGTTGTTCAGCCCTCTTGGTTTCCCAGAACTCAGTTTCTCTGAACACTGGTAGGTTCTAAAAGCAAAACACTCAGGGTGACCACAGGTCTGTGTCCTGCCCCTGGGGACCTGCTACTACCTCATCTCCCTGTGTTCTGTTGACCCATTACAGTAGTTGACAGGGTCTCCCTTAGAGACACTGATGACAAACAGACAACCAGATAGACAGAGAAAAAGAAGGGAACCAGATTGAACCACACAGGCGTGCTCCATGGAGGTAGCTAGAAGGACACTGAAAAGAGCTTCCCGACATCCCAGAAGGTACTCCCAAAACTTCATCCCCGTTGTCCTCTCTGGGTCCTATCCATGGGAACTTGGAGTTACTACCTTGCCTTGGTAGGCTACAGAAGAGTGCAGAAGATCTGTCCTGAGACCCTGGGGCTTCCAACACACAACACACAAGACAGAAGGCCAAGGCCACAGCTGTGGTCTCCAGGGGGCAGGAGACACCATCCCTTCTCCTGAGACATGGGTCGGACACAGTGCTACGTTGTCAGGTCAGCAATGTGTGTCCAAACTCTCTCTGTGGGCAGCTGGCTTCTTATATTCACTATTTTCTTCCACCCCAGCTTAACTTCGATTTTAATTACCAGCCTTTGTTGGTAGTGGTTGTATATATTCTCTGTGATAAAGCACTTTGGCATCACTATTTTGTGTTATCTGCCTGGTCTTGGCCTCAGTCAATGGTTAACTTGGCACCTAGTTAGAGCAGAAAACAGAGCAAGACCCCATCTCTGTAACAAGAGATCCTCGAGCGATCACTCTGCAGGCATTTGGCCATCTCCAGGGTGACCTCCATCTCAGCCTCTGGAGAGGAGCTCTGTGAATGGGCCATTCTCACTGGTCCCACTAGAAGATAGCCTTAGCTGTCTTCTGCCCACTAGAAGATAGCCTTAGCTTCTGTGGGATCAGTGACACCTCCATCACCTCCTCCAGCAGCAGGTGGGGTGAGCCTGCCCGCCTTGAGAGGCACTAGAGAAGAGCTCTGTTAGGCCATCAGACATGCAAATCAGCTCCAAGGAGACCTGTGCTTATTTAACCCTGGGACATGGGCCCCTGTTCCAGAGCAGCCCTGACAATTATCTACCTGTCCAGCCCTCTTGCCTTTTGGTCCAGAAACAGCAGGTTCAGGGGACACTCCAAGATGAGCTTCCAGACCCAGCTCTTCTGTCTCCTGGTGATGGGCTTTCAGGGTAAGCATGTTTCCCACTGCTGATCGTGAGCTGGACCTTTAGCCTTTGACACAGAGACCATGTGCTCAAAAGGGGGTTGGGGCAATTATAGTGGGATATGTAGCATTGTTTTTATTTAACTCTTAGTAGGAAATCCAGGCACAGAGCCCCAGGCTGACAATGAGGCAGAGGCACAAACAGCTTTGAAGCTGTCCTTGGACCCCGGAAAACCAGGGAGCACCCTGTCCATGTTCCCACCCCAGGTCCACCAGCCTTTGGAGGCTCACCAGGGATCCATTTAGGCTACAAAGGAGAGACTCATCCATCAGTCTCTCAGGGTGAGGCTCTGCCCTGTTGGTCACCTTTCATAACTTGTCCTGGGTCCCAGGACGCATGGACAACAACATGAATTCTTGGACACAGGCAAAGGTGGGAAGGCCCAGGGGCACTTGATTTCCAGTTTGTGCCACATTTAAGCATGACGTGGCTCTTCTGAGCATCCACGTTTCCTCGAAGGCTTTGAGCGAAATAATACACTGTGGTGCCCGGGTGGGGTGTCATTGCAGGCAGCGGAGGGTGGCACGTCCTGACTCAGGCCCCAGAGACCCTGGCAGCATCTCGGGACAGCTTTGTCTCCATCACCTGTAGAAGCAGCACGGAGGTAGGTACCTCCATGGCGTGGTACCAACAGAAACCCAATGAGGCTCCCAGGCTGCTCATCTTTGGGGCGTCTGCCCGGGCCGCCGGAACCCCGTCCAGGTTCCGGGGAAGTGGCTCTGGCTTGGACTTCTCCCTCACCATCCACGGAGTGGAGGCTGAGGACATCGGGATATATTACTGTCAGCAGCACTTCAGCTGGCCTCCCACGGTGACACGTCCCCACACCCAAATCCCCTGTCTGGGTCGTGGATGCCAGTTCTCAAAGCAAGACACCTGCTTCCTGCAGGAGGCCACGGCGTGAGAGGTGTGATGTGCCTGTATTTGAGATTCCACACCCTGAGAGTCTCTGTCTCCTGACCTGGTGACGCGGGGGCGGGTTGAAGAGTTACTGCCTCCCACTGAAGCCAGATCTTCTTTTTTTTAATTTTTTTTTTAACGTTTATTTATTTTTGAGACAGAGAAAGACAGAGCATGAACGGGGGAGGGTCAAAGAGAGAGGGAGACACAGAATCCGAAGCAGCTCCAGGCTCTGAGCTGTCAGCCCAGAGCCCGACGCGGGGCTCGAACTCACAGACCGCGAGATCGTGACCTGAGTTGAAGTCGGACGCTTAAGACTGAGCCACCCAGGTGCCCCTGAAGCCAGATCTTCTTAGAGGGAAACGTGGAAGGGGACAGAGCCAAGCAGTGATCCGGCGCAAAGCTTTCGATGGATTTGCTTATTACTGTTCTGTTGTCGATTCCAGAACAGAGCACCCCAAAGCTTAACGGCTTAAAAGAACGGCAATTCAGTATCTCTCGTGATTCTGTGGGTTGGCTGGGTGGTTTCTCTGCTGGCTTGCCGGGGCTCACTCAGGCAGCGGCAGGCAGCTGGCAGGTCAGCTGGGCGGAAAGACCCAAACTGCTCTCCCCTCATATCTGCCCGCTGGTGCTGTTGTCAGGTGGGGAGCCTCAGGTCTCCTTTTAGTCACCCACAAGGGGAGGTGTGGTTAAAGACCTGCAGCTCCCCCGTGCAGGCTCTAAAGGGTTGAACAGACTATAGAAATTTATAAAGTAATGGTAATGCTATTTTTTTTTTATTATCACCATCCACTAGCAACTGTGACACCTCGGACATCCTGCATCTCTGTTATGCCACTGGATGCACAGGACAGCCCCCCACAGTAAAGAAGTTCAGGGTCTGCAAGGTTAACGGTGCCCACGTTGAGAAACCTTGTTTCACGGGTTACTATTTGCATTGACAGCTATCCTAACATACTTTTAGTTAATATTCTCCCATCTGACATACGCGAGCCTTGCAAGCCTATACTGTCATTACCCCCAGGCCAATCTTTGTGCTAATTTTGTCATGCATTTTACTTTTACGTAGGTTTTGAAACTCACAGTATATTCCTCGTGGTGTTGCTTTCAATAGGCAATTGTCTTTAAGGAAACTGCAAAGCAAAGGACAGGTCTTTGATATTTACCTCTCATGTCTTTTGTGTTTCTATCTGGTGAAATTTATCTTTTGCCAGAACTTTCCTTTGCATTTCTGTGATGCAGGTCCGATGGTGACACGTTGTCTGTTTCGTTTTCATCTTTAAAGGGCTTTATTTTACTTTTATTTTTAAGGATATATTTCCTAGAAGTAGCATTCTAAATTAACATATTTTTCCTTCAGTGCTTGAAGATGCTGTCCCACGGTCAGCTACGCGTCTTTTCCCGATAAGAAGTGTGCGGTCCTTTTTCTTGCTCTCCAATACTTTTTTTGTTTTTCCTGCCTGGATTCTTTCAAGGTTTTCTCCTTATGACCAGTTTTCAGCAGTTCGACGAGGATGTGCCTACGTGCGATTTTCTTTGTGTTCATCCTGTTTGCGGGTTGTTGAGCTTCTTGGATCTGTGGGGTGACATTTTTCCTCTGCTTCGGAAAATGTTCAGTCATCATTCAGCTCATAATTCATTTTTTAAAAGTGTTTTTTTTTACATGTTTAGTTTTGAGAGAGAGAGAGAGAGAGAGAGAGCAGGAGTGGGAGAAGAGCAGAGAGAGAGGGAGACACAGAATACAAAGCAGGCTCCGGGCTCCGAGCTGTCAGCACAGAGCCGATGCGGGGCTGGAACCCATGAACCCAAGTTCATGACCTGAGCTGAAGTCGGATACCCAACCGACTGAGCCACCCAGGTGCCCTTCAGCTCATGGACCATTGAGGGTTGGCTGGCTGTAGGCTGCTCGAGAATAGCTTCATCTTTGGCAGCTGGACTCTTTTCTACATGGTCTCTAATCTTCTAGCAGCCCAATGAGGATCTGTTCACAGGGAAGTTGCAGGGGCCAAGAAACGGAGGAGGAATTTATGCAAGACCTCTTGAGGCCTGAGCAAGTCACAGGCTAGCCCAGAATCAAGGGCTGAGCATCTAGCCTCTGTCTCCTGAGGGATAGAGCTGCACAGGGCTGTTGCCACAGGAAGGGAAATCACTGGGTGGAAGAATCGTGGAGGGGCCACAGCAGACAGCACAGCACCCACACTGCAGCGGGAGGGGCCAGATTCACTCCGCTGGGAACATGGTGGTTTCAATCTGGGGAACACTGGAGACACTTGGGTCATGTTGACTCTCCGGGGCTGGAGGGAACACCACGCTGACCAAGTTTCCAGCCTCTGCGTGCATGACTCCAGGAGACAAACTCGCCATCAGCTGCAGACCAGTGACTTTGGCTTAACAAACCACAAAAACGAGGAGAGGCTCCTAAGTTTTTCGTTTACAAAGTGATTGATCAATGTTCTGGAACCCTCGGCTACTTCTGTAAAATTTGTGGATTCTGTGGGTAAACAGCAACTCAGAAGCCTTTGTGATACTGGAGAAGATTTTGTCAAACGTATAACTTGCTTTCACAAGTTTGCATCTGTGAACATAAACCTAATGCACTCAAGCTTGTCACCCAGGGAGGCCTTGTGGTTCTAGCTATTTCCTCTTAGGCAAGGGGACTGCTTTGTTTGTCAAGAGCTGCTGAGCAGAAAAGTTGGCTGAGCTCATAGTAGAGGTGATTCACTCTCTCCTTGATAAAATAATAATATACACCCTTAAGAGTAATTACTGTGTAAGACAGTGGACGTGTAGGCTCCTTCCTTCCTTATTTCCTTCCCTCTTTTGTGTGTGTGTGTTTTTTTTTCCCTTTGTACATCTATTCTGACGACATTATTTTGGATGTTTAGAGCCTCTCAGAACAACTTGAATTGTGATATTTTATAATTTACGTATCCAATTTTATGCACAATTTTGCTAAGTTTGTAATTAGAAATTGTACCTTAGATGCATCAATTAATTTTTATGTGAATTTTTGAACCAGTTCATTCCTATTAAACTAAAAGCATGTGTTACGTTTATTAAACATACAGACTATATTTTTTAATTAGGAATGTTATACGTTATAAATTTGCACAAGGATTTCCAAGTAATAGCAGATAAGCATGGGAGTCAAGGACTCCTTTTTCTCCTGTAGGACTAGAATAAGAAAGGGGCGCCTGGGTGGCTCAGTCGGTTAAGCGTCCAGCTTCGGCTCAGGTCATGATCTCACAGTCGGTGAGTTCAAGCCCCGCGTCGGGCTCTGTGCTGACAGCGCAGAGCCTGGAGCCTGCTTTGGATTCTGTGTCTCCCTCTCTCTCTGCCCCTCCCCTGCTCATGCCCTGCCTCTCTCTGTCTCAAAAATAAATAAAAACATTTAAAAAAATTAAAAAAAAAAAGAATAAGAAAAAAACACTTTGTGCCTTGAATGCCTGCCATCATTAGGAGGAAAGTGACAGGATGAAGGAAGCAATTAAAGGGCATCATAAGACTTTAAATAAGAGAACTTATTTCAAAGATACAAAATCTGTACTAATGATATGAACAGCAAAAGAGAGATGGAGTTGGGATTTTCCCGGGAAAACAAACGCACACATAGGATTTCCAAGTAGGTTGGTTTTAGTCCCAGGTGTTGTAGGGTTACTCACTGGGGAGTCTGAGGAGCAAAGGTCAAGGAAGCCGCTTCCAGAGTTCCTCGAATCAAGCGATTCCGGAATCACGGAAAATCTGCTATGAATAATTTCAGTAGCAGCTCAAAGAAGACGAGTCCCGAGAGATCTCAGAAGCCATGATAAACCTCAAGAATTACAGTAAGCTCATCTGTGGGCTGCACACACTTTGGCCCACAACACCGGTAGGAGGGTAAGGGTTTCCTGCGCTATTCCAATTTTTAGATCTGATACAAGCACCTTTTATCAACCAAACAAAATCTGGGGCCAAGGAGAAAGGGATTCTGGAAAGTGGTGTCCATGAGAATGTAGAAGGGCAAAGCAGTGATGCTAAGCAGACATATAAGCAATCTGGTCCACTTCTTTGTACTCCAACATCCAAAACACTTGTCTGCCCATGTTTCTGTTTCCAATTAAAGTCCAATGGCATTGTGCATCTACCTAATATGATGCAGCGATCCCAGGCAAACTCCAGACATGTTCTCCTTCTTCCCCAGAAGGGGATGCTTATTTGTTTTCCAGTTTAGCCACAATCACTTTTACCTTAAGTCATTTGAAGAATGAATTTACCACAAATACACCTTCTTTAAAAAGTAAGGAAAGAGAAGTCGATAGAGCCATCAAGTGCCTAGCTAGTACCCCCCTCCCCCCCCCCAGCCCTGAAGCCACTGTGGGAGTTCAGGAATCAGTACTGATCTCTTCCTTTGTCTTGCTGGGCAATTACCTGGAGCCAAAAACCCATTTAATTCTTGGTAAGGGGAATTCCACGTAGCTGAGCCCGTGCATCACCTCCATCCTTGCCCCCATGGCCACTTAATGCCCGAGCTCAACGAATAAACGCTGGGGTGTCTGCATAACAGGCTAACCGACCCCCGCCGAGTTGGTCATCTCGTCCACCTGATAACTGAGAGCTCCCTGTGCAGGGCATGTGTTGTCACGAGCACTTGCATAGGACACAAATACTCTTACAGCAAGTGCCTGGTCCAGAGATCCATTCATAAAACTCTACTTTGGAGCTTCTCGTCACCAACCTCCCAGGCTTGTTTTATCCAATCTTCTGACCATGTGGCCACACTTTTAATCACTGCCTCTGAGTGAGCGAAGACTCTGCTTCAGTTCACCTCTACGAGAGGTAAAGCGGACTGGAGAAGCCAACTCTGAGTTCTGCCCACTAGATGAAGCTCTTCCTGCATGCTCTCCCCCAACTGTTCTTAAAGTAGTCTGCAAGGCTACAAAACTCTACGTTTGATCTGAATTTAGGCACATCTTGCGTAAAACCAGACTGCATAAAAATTCAGTGTATAGTGGGCCTGAATTATTATTATTTTCTAGGGTCACCTGTCTAAACAGAATCCACGTAAGGATTAGAATGAAAGAAGGGGAGCAATTCCGCAAGTGTAGGTCCCATGGGAGCTTGAATAACTCACCAGCCCTGGGGACTGCCTCAAGGCCTACCTAGCCTGCATATCCCACTTCTACCTGATGACAGGATACTGTGTGCATACATTACGGCTTGTTGGTAGGTTACCACTCAATTCATAAGGACAGCTCAGGTCACATGGCTACTGCAGGATCTGTATACAACGCGTCGTCTCTACCAGGGTTTAACAGCAAGCCAGGAGCCTATCTCAAAAAGGGAATTGTTATCTGTGAAGAGATCAGAGCACTATTCTAATACCCTAGAGGTCCATACTGTGCTTCTCCTGTTGGGGCTCTCTGAAGCCTCCAAATGCTCTCTCCCGGTCTGCCACAGGCACTTTAAGCGTCACTGAGCTGCTGGGTCATAAAGTCCTCTGCCCGAAGCCCTCACCTGCAGAGTGCCCTTCTCTTCTGTTTTATTTTTTAAGTCTATTTATTTTTTTTAAGTAATCTCTACACCCAACACGGGGCTCAAACCCACGACCCCGAGATCAAGTCACATGCTCTTCCAACTGAGCCAGTCAGGCACCTCCGAAAATGTGCTTTCATCTTGGAGGCAATTTTTTTGACATTCCCCATACCACTCAACTTCTAGAAACTTCTCCGCAACCAGGACCGTGGAGGAAGTTCAGTGGATTTGCCTTGCACTTCTGTATTCAACCACCAAATACATGGTTTCAAGCTAATACTGGATTTTTCATTGTGCCAGCCCTGATAATGATTGCTTAAAATTGAAAAAAAACATTTGCCAATACTTTTTCAAAATGGTTCTTATACTTCCTTCCTCACCTTCTCTTCTCAAGACTCGAATTATTCATGTAACAGACTGCTTGAAGGTGTCGCACAGTTCGCCGATGCTCTCTCTGTTCATGTTTTTTTCAAGTATTTTTTTTTCATAATAGTACATCTTAGACAATTTCTAATGCTAAGGTCGCTAATCTTTTTTGCTGAAATATCAAATCTTGTGGCTTGCATCTGTCTGACAGACTTGGGTCTCGCTTTTAAGCTTTGTTCGGCGGGACCAGAATAGCATTTTGTCCAGGGGTAATTTGCCCCACTACCAAGACAGTACTTCCTGAGTACTCAGCCGGATGCCCTGTGATTGTGAGGTTTCCTACTCTTACTGGTGCGCACAATAACTCTTTCTGGCCCTGTGTGAGCTCTGACAAATTTTCCCTGTAATATCTTTTTATGTTTATTTATTTATAGTCAACAGAGAGAGAGAGTGAGAGAGAAAATACAATTGGTGGAGGGTTGAGAGAGAGGGGAGAGAGAATCCCAAGCAGTCTCCACATTGTCAGCACAGAGCCTGACGCGGGGCTCGAAGCCACGAACTGTGACACCATGACCTGAGCTGAAATCAAGAGTCAGACGCTTAACCTACCGAGCCACCCAGGCTCCGCCCACCGCCCTGTAGCCTCCAGCCTCAGCAGGTTCTTGACATGCATGTGTTGATCAATACACTCCTGAATATTGAGCGGAACAATCTGTAGACATCCTAGGTTCTCCCTCTATGCTGATAATTTATCACTCCAAGGAAATCAGGGAATCAGAGCAAAGAGGAGGACTCTCTGTCCTAAAAAATATGTAAGCACCAAACGTAAAGACCTTGTAGAATTTCTTTGGATTTCTGGGCTTTTGTCCCACTCAACAGACCAAGTCTTAGATGGAGAGGTAACAGGAAAAGCGGGTCACAGAACCCGAAGACAGCAAAGCAAATACTCTCGTCACAGGATAGTAGACTGATTCTGTCCCCTGGCCCTCGGGGATAGACATGTTGTCTGCAGACAAACTTGCGCTGCCCTGGTCTGGCCTGGGACTCCTGGGGGACACCGCACCGGGGTGCTGCAATTGTAAAAAGCCAGTCCTGCAGCTAAGCCCAGCCCTGACAGAGCAAAGAGGATTACAACAATATTTATCTCACGATAATTTCTCAGAATCCTATTAATTCTTAATTTCTAGAATAAATACACTCACGTAGGCAACAACTTCTGGCTGCCCCACCTGGTAGTAGAAGTTTTTTTTCATACCTAGGCAGCTTTTCACTTGTGCTGCCTGGTGGGACAGAGCACTCAGAATGGATGAGGACCCACGGCTTAGCTGGAGATGACACGTTAGCAACGGCAGATGCTCAATAGCTGGGCACTTACACACCATGACACCCACACTTCTTTATTCATCTTCTTCCACATCGCGTGGCTGGATGGTAGTTTCTTGTGCCAAGAATATCAGGACGTTAGAGCAAAGAAGAATCTCCGTGGCCTAAATAACATCCGCAGGCACCAAATAAAAGGGGCCTGTACAAGTTTTTAGAGTGTCTGGGATTGTGTAATGTCTGACAGATGCAGTCTTAGAGAGACAGTAAGAAAAATGTGTTACGAGTCTTAAAGAGACACAGAGGACTCTACAGTCACAGGACAGAAGACGGATGCCGCCCTTTGGCCCTCCAGGGAGAAACACCTGCTCTGGAGGCAAATTTATGCTGCTCTGGTGGAACCTGGACACTGGGGGTTTTATTGCACCTGTACCATTTTTGAGATAACCCAGCCCTGTGGCTGTGCCCAGTTATGCTCTATCCCCCGCTCATTTGCATGTTCCTAGGGCACAGCCCACTTCCCTGAACGCTGATTAATGGGCCGGTCACACCCTGTGCAGGACCCAGTCCCGGTCAGGACACAGCATGGACATGAAGGCCCCTGCTCAGCTCCTGGGCTTCCTGCTGCTCTGGCTCCCAGGTAAGGAAGGAGAACACTGGGAAATTACTCAGCCAGAGCGCCCAGTACTGCCTGGCCCTCCAGCCGCGTCCTCTTATGACATGATTCGTCGTGTGGGTCTTTGTTTCTCTGTGCCCCATCTCAGGAGCCAGCTGCGAAATCCAGATGACCCAGTCTCCATCCTCGCTGTCTGCATCTCCAGGAGACAGAGTCACCATCACCTGCCGGGCGAGTCAGAACGTTAACACGTGGTTAGCCTGGTTTCAGCAGAAACCGGGGAAAGTTCTGATCTATCGTGCATCCACGTTGCAAACTGGGGTCTCCTCGCGGTTCAGCGGCAGTGGGTCTGGAACAGATTTCACCCTCACCATCAGCAGCCTGGAGCCTGAAGACGCTGCCACTTACCACTGCCAGCAAAGTAACAATTTTCCTCGCACAGTGTTACAGACCAGACCATAAACCACCAGGGACGCAGATGCGAGAGGCCGGGCTGCCCCCGCCGCTCCTCCTGTGGCTGCATCTGCTCAGAGAGTTTGTCAGACGCAGTCCCGCTCTGGGGGGTCACTGGGAGGCTTGGGGGAAGGGCAGGGAGGCGCCTCGGGCCCCTGACTGCCCTTCCCCCTCCTCAGTCCAGCAGCACAGACACGACAATGTCTCTTCCGATGTAATCCAGACGGAGATGTGGGCAATGGCATCCATCAGGGTTCACACAGCAAAAGAGAAGCCACTCCAGATTTCCAAGCAGGAATTTTTTTGATTGACTTTAAGTTGCAAAGAAATTCTGTGTTCACAGCAAAATGTAGCAGAAAGTAAAGAGATCTCCCGAATGTTCCCTGCTCACGCACATGCACATGAACAGCCTCCCCTACTGTCAACATCCCCCACCAGAGTAGTGCATTTGTTATCGTCGATGAGCCTACGTGGACACATCATTATCACCCAAAGTCCATAGTTTACACTGGCATTTACTCTTGGGGTTTTGCACTCTGTGGGTTTGGACAAATTCATAACATTAGCCGCCATTTTCGCATCGTATGAAATAGTATCCTTGCCCCCCAGATTCCTCTATGCTCCACCTATTATCCCGCCATCCCCACCCTAGCCTCTGGCAACCACAGATCTTCACCTTTTTCAGAATGTCATATAGATGGAATCATATAGCACGTAATCTTTTCAGATGGGCTTCTTTCACTTTGTAATATGCATTTAAGATTCCTCCATCTCTTTTCATGGCTTGTGAGTTCATTTCTTTTTAGTTTTGAATATTATTCTATCGTCTGGATGTGCCACGGTTTGCTTATTCATTCACTTACTGAAAGACATCTGTTTTGTTCCCACCACCCGCCCCCCCCCCCAATTTTTGGCAATTATGAATAAGGTGAGTAAAAACATCTGTGTGCAGGTCTTGTGTGGACATCATTTTCAATGCTTTTGAGTAAATACTAAGAAGCACAGCTGCTGGACGATATGGTAAGAGGAGGTTTCGTTTTGTAAGAAACTGCCAGACTGTCTTCCAAAGAGGCTGTGCCATTGTGCATTCCCATCACCAATGAATGAGGCTTCCTGCTGCTCACATTGGTGTCAGCATTGGATGTTGTCGGTGTTCCTGATTTTGGCCATCCCAAGAGGTGTGCATCTCATCATTGCCTGAATTTGCATTTCTCTGCAGACATGATACATATGAAGTATCTTCTCATACGCTTATTTGTCATCTGTATACCTTGTTTGGGGAGGTACCCATGAAGGTCTTTGCCCCATGTTTTAATCACATGGTTTGTTTTCTTATTGTTGAATTTAAAGAGCTCTTTGTATATTTTGGTAACAGTTCTTTATCAGAGAGGTCCCTTGCAAAATTTTCTCTTGCGGTTTCTTGTTAGGAATTGTTGTAATACAGGGAATTAGAGTTTAACCACAGTTGTTGTTGTTTTTAATGGACTGGGAGCAGGGTAGGCAGAAGAGCAAATATGAGATTCGAGAGAGTGCCTGGTGCTACCCCCGAGAAACCAGAACACATCACCACTGAAGGCTGAAGGTACAGGCTGCTTAACCATATGTGTGGTCCTCAAGCCTGTCTGGGAAGCCCCGGGGTAGTTGTGCTGATGCTCTAGCCTCTGCAGCACCTCCCCCAGGTGGTTCTCCAGCCCTGACCTTGTCAACTCTGCCTACAGGTGCTGACGGATACCATCAAATCCTCCTCTTCTGAACTCCAAGTCTCAGTGAGGGTGCCTCGTTGAGCACCTACCTCTACATGGAGCGATGGAGAAAAAAAAGGGGGAGATGTGTTTCCAGAAGTGATGGGTGGCTGACAGCAGGCAGCCCAGGATGGTCGCTAATTCCCAGCTGTCAGAGCTCTTTCGGCTGGAGGATAGACCCAGAATACACTTGAATGTTCTCCCGGGTATTAGCAGTACATCTGGGATCATAGCATGAAACTTTATTGAGTTCTATGGTAAACAGAAAATGAGGAAATTACATTCATTATATATATACGTATATGTATATAAATTACACATATAGCAAACGTTTGGCAAATAAATGGAAAACGTTTTTGACACACACACAAAACACTAAACATTAATGAAGCATTCTTTGTCCTTATCATGAAAATAACTTGCTCCTCAACATTTCCCCAGAAGCCTTCATCATCATCATCATCATCATCTGTATCACTGAGAACTTCTTATCAATACAAAATTGCAGGTCACCTGAGACCTCGAGATGGAAACCTGCATTTTAACAAGTTACCAGGTGATCTATAGAAGGTGTAAGAAGCTGTTTTAGAGACTGTTTACTTCAGCTTAAAGAATTTTTTTTTCCACTGAAGCCATTGAAGACAATTTCTACTTACAGCTGTATGTTGAAACCACACTCAGCTCTGTTTTCCAATTAACAAAAAACTAGACTTGAAAACATTTTTGAGATGGTAGAGCCTAAAACACATCAATGGCATGATCAAACACTTTGCTTTTACTTAATTTTATTTCCAGTATAGTTAGCATAAGGTGATTCACCAGTTGCACCCATCACCCAGTGCTCCTCACAAGTGCACTCCTTACTCCCCATCACCTATTTCGCCCATCCCCCTACCCGCCTTCCCTCTGGTGGCCACCAGTTTGTTGTCTTTGGTTAAGAGTCTGTTTCTTGGTTTGGCTCTCTCTTTCTTTTTCTTCTTTACTCATTTATTTTGTATGTTAAATTCCATATATGAGTGAGATCATATGGTATGTGTCTTCCTCCGACTGACTTCTTTCACTTAGCATTATACTCTCTTATCTCCATTCATGTCATTGCAAATGGCAAGACTTCGTTCTTCTTTATGGCTTAATAATATTCCTTCGTGCATAGATATATCACATCTTCCTTAACCATTTATCAGCCAAAAGACACTTGGGCTGCTTCCATAAGTTGGCTATTGTAAATAATGCTGCTGTAAACATACAGGTACATGCATCCTTTTGAATTACTGTTTTTTGGGTTTTGGGGGTAAATACCCAGTAGTGCAATTATTAGATAGTAGGGTTCTACTTTTGACTGTTTTGAGGAATGCTCTGAAAACTTAATGGATTAAAGTTGTTAGAAACTTGAGGAATTACAAAGGCAAGAGAATATAAATTTTATGCACCAGTATTGGAGATAAATCGACTTAAATTCCTTTGTGCAGCTTGATTTGGAGATTTTGTTCACTCCTGAAGCTTGCCATTAGAATGTTTTACCCAGAGTAGTCACTACCTTCCCGTCCTGGTCCCAGATGAAGCGCTCTCCATAGGATGGAAAGCATCTCAGTGGCATATAGTAGAACCACCCAGCTGAGCCCTGCCTGGATCATCCACACCATTGTTAATACGAACATTTGTGAATATGAAAATTAATGCTTAGTATTGTCTGCCATTGGGTTGTGAGGGGTTTGTTAACAATCGTTATTGTGCAAAAGCTGACAAATACAGTATTTATACACCTGCACATTTATGTAGATGCATTTTTTATTTTTTATTTTTATTTTTTCTCAAAATATGAAATTTATTGTCAAATTGGTTTCCATACAACACCCAGTGCTCATCCCAAAAGGTGCTCTCCTCAATACCCATCACCTACCCTCCCCTCCCTCCCACTCCCCATCAACCCTCAGTTTGTTCTCAGTTTTTAAGAGTCTCTTATGATTTGGCTCTCTCCCACTCTAACCTCTTTTTTTTTTTTCCTTCCCCTCCCCCATGGGTTCCTGTTAAGTTTCTCAGGATCCACATAAGAGTGAAAACATATGGTATCTGTCTGTTTCTGCATGGCTTATTTCACTTAGCATCACACTCTCCAGTTCCATCCATGTTGCTACAAAGGACCATATTTCATTCTTTCTCATTGCCACATAGTACTCCATTGTGTATATAAACCACAATTTCTTTATCCATTCATCAGTTGATGGACATTTAGGCTTTTTCCACAATTTGGCTATTGTTGAGAGTGTTGCTATAAACATTGGGGTACAAGTGCCCCATGTGTAGATGCATTTTTTAAAATTGGCGCCTTCAATGTGAGTGTTTAGCAATCCATTCATAATGATATTAGGAAGAAATTAAAACAAAATAATATTTGAATAAAAGTTAAAAACTTAAGTTTTTAATGAAAGTTAAAAACCTTATTTATGGCAAATATGCATATATGTGTATCTATATACATATAAATGTATATATACATATTAGTTATATTCTAGGCAGTGCATAATTAAATATACATGTATTTATGTTATGTGACTATTATACATGTATATATATGGTGATATAACTATAAATACATGTTGATTTTTTCCAGATATAATTATGTGTTTAATGGTTATTGAACCCCTTCCAAATGAAAAATGTACTAAATTTGACTAAATTCCCACAAAAGCAAATTTCCCATCACCACACACACACACACACACACACACACACACTCACTGCTTTCATACAGAATAAGATTAAAAAATTGATTAATTCATTTGTTCATTCTCAAGTATTTATCAATGGATCACTATGTGTCTGGCATTGGGAAAATATTACCAAAAATCAAACCAAAACAAAACACACAAAAAAGAAGGAAGGAAAGAAATGACATGATTCCAGAAGAGA